>NC_053022.1:269384415-269690454 GCF_003073215.2 Triticum urartu
ATGGTCCATTACTCGGATAGAAGCACTTCGTTACGATCTCCTCTATCCAGTAATCCAACTCAAACATGTTTTTGAAAAGTTTAAAATTTGAATTAGATCAGATTTGAATTCAAACTTCGTTTGATCATAACTTGAGTTTCGTAGCTCCGTTTGAGTTGATTCTTTTTGCAAATCGAAGCTCTTGACCTAAACATTCTAATAAGGCCAAATTCACATAATTTTGGTACTGTTAGAAATTGTTTTATGTTGCAAGAGTTATTTGCTTGGTTTTGATGTTTCCGAATCGTCTTCTTCGATCTTTCTGATCTTTTGAGTGATTGCTTATGTGTGGTTACTATTGCTTGCTTACGATAGATTGACCGGAGTGTGACGAGTAGAGCTATCAAGGGTTTTGAGTGCGAATCATCTTCATCAACATTGCAGGCAAGTTCACACTTTGATCATATCCCCTTCCATACCCAGTTTTATTGCATTAGATCAATCCTCACACATTGCATGAATATGATCTAATTAAATTGTGGGATGGGAAGTAGATGAGGTAGTACCTATTACCTGTTTATTATCAAACCTTTGGGAGTTATTTCTACGTTTGCTTATTATGCTATGCTAGTAGACGTGGATTGGGTGAGTGAAATCCATGACAGATGTGAGATTGTGAATTAATGGTTTATCTAAGGTGGCAACCTAACACACATCTGGCTGGATTGAGGCACCTGGGGTTTCCAGGACTTGCCTGATTTTCTTTTGGAGCGCCACCCAGGCTCAAAGGGATCATGAGATTATTCATACTAGAAACTTCCGTGTGCAGCCACAAGCCATTATGGGCTCTGGCATAGTTGACTAAGTTGTGCGAACTCTTACAGTGGTAGACTAGCAGATGTAGGGGATGTAGGTGGTACGGTCTACCCGATCGTAAGGTGCTAGCGCTTCTGAAAGACTATGTCTCGGTCATCCGTCTTCTCAAACACCCTGTAGTGCGAGAAACCAAACGGAGGCGATCGAGTCTTGTGGGGAAAAGTGCGCAAACCTCTGCAGAGTGTATAAACTAATCATGATTAGCCGTGTCCCCGGTTATGGACATCTTGAGTATCTAGTTCTTGGATTATCCTGTTGATCTCATCACGTTACTTTAAATGAATATTGTTGGGTTTAATGATGTTACTTAATTGGGATTGAGAATGCTGTCAACCATTCTCAATGTTCAACAACCACCATGATAGTTAAATAAATTATATTCCTTTGCAGTAGGGAAAAATTGGCTTTACGCAAAAACATTGTAACCATAGAGCTTTTCCACCAGCCATATATGCATGTAGTGATAGCCATTGTTCATCATTTTCTCTATGGTGTGAATTTTCCAGTACATTCAATGTACTGACCCGTTTCGGGCTCTATATGGATTGAGGTAATAGTATTTACGTTACTTTATACATGTGATTTACCTCTGTTATAAATCCTTCGAGTACTGTGTGTGTCATGCTATTACGATCCAGGGATGACACTTAAGCCAGAGACTTTATCCATTCGGGTCAGGTCACTACAAACAAGATCCAAATATAATGTTAATGTCAACGCTGGCACCCAATAACAATTATTTAGGTTTAAAACTAATCCCGATGGTAGATGTAGAGGTAGCGTGCCGACGGCGATCTCATCGACTTTGGAACCATTTCCCACGCGCATTGTCACCTCGTCCTTAGCCAATCTTCGTTTAATCCGTAGCCCCTGTTTCGAGTTGCAAATATGAGCAACAGAACCAGTATCAAATACCCAGGCGCTACTAAGAGCATTAGTAAGGTACACATCAATAACATGTATATCAAATATACCTTTCACTTTGCCATCCTTCTTATCCGCCAAATACTTGGGGCAATTTCGCTTCCAGTGACGAGTCCCTTTGCAGTAGAAGCACTCAGTCTCAGGCTTAGGTCCAGACTTGGACTTCTTCACATGAGCAGCAACTTGCTTGCCATTCTTCTTGAAGTTCCCCTTCTTCCCTTTGCCTTTTTTCTTGAAACTAGTGCTTGTTAACCATCAACACTTGATGCTCCTTCTTGATTACTACCTCCGCAGCCTTTAGCATCGCGAAGAGCTTGGGAATTGTCTTACCGATCCCTTGCATATTATAGTTCATCGTGAAGCTTTTGTAGCTTGGTGGCAGTGATTGAAGAACTCTGTCAATGACACTATCATCAGGGAAGATTAACTCCCAGTTTAGTCAAGTGGTTGTGGTACCTAGACATTCTGAGTATATGTTCACTGACAGAACTATTCTCCTCCATTTTGCAGCTATAGAACTTATTGGAGACTTCATATCTCTCAATCGGGTATTTGCTTGAAATATTAACTTCAACTCCTGGAACATCTCATATGCTCCATGACGTTCAAAACGTCTATGAAGTCCCGATTCTAAGCCGTAAAGCATGGCACACTGAACTATCAAGTAGTCATCAACTTTGCTCTACCAGATGTTCATAACATCCGGAGTTGCTCTGATGTCGCTTAAAGCTACGTCGGTATTTCCCCAAAGAGGAAGGGATGATGCAACACAACGGCGGAGGTATTTCCCTCATATATGAAACCAAGGTTATCAAACCAGTAGGAAAACCAAGCAACACAACGTAAACAGCACCTGCACACAAATAACAACCTCTCGTAACCCGACATGTTAAAGGGGTTGTCAATCCCTTCTGGGGTACGACGCCTCAAGATAGGCAAACAGACGTGAGGTAAATTTCGAGAGATTGATAGATCGAAGCCAAACAAATATATAAGAATAAATTGCAGCAAAGTATTTTTGGGTTTTTGGATTAATAGATCTGAAAATAAATGGCAAAATAAAATAGATCGCAAAGGCAAATAATATGAGAAAGAGACCCGGGGGCCGTAGGTTTCACTAGTGGCTTCTCTCGAGAAAAATAGCAAAGCGGTGGGTGAACAAATTACTGTTGGGAAATTGATAGAACTTCAAATACTCATGACGATATCCAGGCAATGATCATTACATAGGCATCACGTCCAAGATTAGTAGACCGACTCCTGCCTGCATCTACTACTATTACTCCACACATCGACCGCTATCCAGCATGCATCTAGTGTATTAAGTTCATGGAGAAATGGAGTAATGCAATAAGAATGATGACATGATGTAGACAAGATCTATCTATGTAGAGATAGACCCCATAGTTTTATCCTTAGTAGCAATGATACATACGTGTTGGTTCCCTTTTTGTCACTGGGATCAAGCACCGTAAGATCGAACCCACTACAAAGCACCTCTTCCCATTGCAAGATAAATAGATCAAGTTGGCCAAACAAAACCCAAATATCGGAGAAGAAATACGAGGCTATAAGAGATCATGCATAAAAGAGATCAAAGAAACTCAAATACTTTCATGGATATAAAAAGATAGATCTGATCATAAACTCAAAGTTCATCGATCCCAACAAACACACTGCAAAAGAGTTACATCATATGGATCTCCAAGAGACCATTGTATTGAGAATCAAGAGAGAGAGAGATGAAGCCATCTAGCTACTAACTACGGACCCGAAGGTCTACAAAGAACTACTCACACATCATCGGAGAGGCACCAATGGAGGTGGTGAACCCCATCCGAGATGGTGTCTAGATTGGATCTGGTGGTTCTGGACTCTGCGGCGGCTGGATGAATATTTCGTCGACTCCCCTAGGTTCTGGAAATATTGGGGTATTTATAGAGCAAAGAGGCGGTCCGGGGGCACTCGAGGTGGGCACAACCCACCAAGGCGCGCCTGGGCTTCCTGGTTGGTGCTTTTTATAAGAGAATATGGAGACTCAAATTCAAAAGAAAAATTGCATAAAGTAAAAGATTGGCCCTTCGCAGAGGGAAGTAGGGATTTGTTGAGGTGCTAGAGCTCAAAGCAAAAAACTTAGAGATAAAAGCATTTTGGGAGTTGTATCCATCCCACCAACGAAAACGACTTAGAGTTCCCAATACTTTCCATGCTCAGATATATCATAGGCGGTTCCCAAACAGAAAATAAAGTTTATTCCTTTTTCCACCATACTTTAACTTTCCATGGCTAACCATATCCATGGGTGCCCTCCATACCAACACTTTCCAAGGAATTTATTATTTGACAACATAAAGTAAATTCATTTTTTCATTTCGGGACAGGGCATCCCTAATACCTTTGCCTTACTCTCGTGCAATGACAAGTGAATAAACACTCATCTTGAGAATAACACATCTAGCATGGAAAATATTAGCCACCCCTCACCGCTCCGCGAGCAAAATAAACACACAAAAGAGAAGTATATTTTTGAAAATTAGAGATGGCACATGCAAATTTTCATAGAACGGCAAAAGAAAACCGCATATAGGTAGATATAGTGGAGTCATGTGGCAAAATTGGGTTAAAGGATTTTGGATGGACAAGTGGTGATCATACTTATTGCAAAATGAAGGCTAGCAAAAGATTGGGAAGCTGTCAGCGTTCTGGGAACGGGGGTCCCCAAACTTGCCTGCCTGCGGCGTGGCTCAAGAGGGGACCCAGCGTGGCCCATCTTCATCAGCTCAAGCTCAAGACCCTCGCAAGGGGCCAAGCCTCGCGGGGCGGACGACGGGAAGCTTCCTCAGAGGTAGCCTCACCAGGCAGGCTCGCGAGGAGGCGGAGAGATCAAGGCAGGGGTACCTCGCGAGGAACCCGTGACGCAAGCCATGACGATCGAGACCAGGCGGGCTCCGGCCTGCGCAGTGTCCTTGTTTCCCCTTTGGTGCAAAGGGGGCAAGCACAGGCCAAGACATCAGGCAAAGGTTACCATTCCGGTGCAACGAGACCAAGACCAGCTGGACGGCAGGACAGAGGTCACCGTGGAGCCCAAGACGGCGTCCATCGCTAGTGCTTTTGGCAGCCGAAGACCACCTTTGGTCAGGATAACTTGTACTAGATGTTCCCCTTTGAAATGGCCAATTGTTGGCGCCCTTCCCGCTCATTATTTGGGGAGAGGCCCAGGGCCTTATAAATAGAGCTAGCCACCACAGAGTAGAGATATCTAGACACCCCAAGAACATCGGAGAAATCTGGTAGAACCAAGAGAGAGGTGACTGAACTCACCCTAGCAGTTCATTGCACCAGCTCAAGAACACCTCTCGGGAGCTGTTCTTCCCTTGTACTGTCCATCATCAGCCCCAGAGGCAATCACCACACCACACACTTGGAGTAGGGTATTACAACACACAACGGTGGCCCGAACAGTATAAACCTCGTGGTCTCTGTGTTTGTTCATCATTTTTTCATCTTAGTTCGCACGAGAGGATCAGACGTAGATCGGTAGGGGAGAGATCTCCTCCGCGCGTAGCCCAGTGTTTGAACCTCAAGGGTCTGCTGGAACTCGAAACCCGACATTTGGCGCGCCAGGTAGGGGTGCGCCGGAATCTTCCTTCCGCTGTTCGCGTGTGATCTTCCGTCGTGTCCATGGCTGACGCTCGTCGGGCTCGCGCCGAGCGCCGGGCTGCTCACGCCGCTCGCGTCGCCCAGACGGCGCCCGTGCGGCCCCCCTCGTCGTTCCCCATCGCCCGCCGCCAACGCCGCCACCGGCCCGGCGGGGAACGAGCAGCAGGCCTCGTCCCAGCATCCCTCGGTGCGGCGGGATGGCCGCACCGCCACCACGTCGCTGACTCCAGCTGGCTCGTCGTCCCACGCCCGTCGCGCACCCATGGATGCGCACGCCTCACTGCTCTTGGCGCGGGAGCTCCTGCACTATCGCCCCGTCGACGACCTCTACGAGGACTGGCTCGCCCGCATCACCGAGCTCGTCAGTGCCGCAGGGGGCTCCCCCTTGCGGTCCCTCTCGCTGCCTCGCCCTCCGTCCCGTGCAGGGGGCGAGGATCAGGAGGCGCCTCCGCCGCCTCCTCCCCAAGAAGGTGCCTTGGCTCCAAGGCGCGCAGCCCCAGGGCGAGACCCTCCACGTCCGGCGCCTACGCAGCAAGAAGGGAGCTGCCAAGAGATCCCACGTCCCCGGGAAGGTGCTCGCGCGCTCCCAGCGCGGCGCGCCAAGATCGCGCCCCAGCGCCTCCACGACAAAACCCCGCGCTGCTCCCAGTGGCGCGCGTGGTGACCCGCAAGAACGAGTCCAGCACCAGCAAAGGGCGCCGGTGGCCACGGCGGGCTGCCTCGCCTTCACCCCCGAGCTGCGCGGCGTCACATGGCCAGGCAAGTTCAAGCCTGACCTCCCTCCCCGCTACGATGGCACAGCGGACCCCGCGGAGTTCCTGCAGCTCTACGAGCTGGGCATCGTAGCCGCCAACGGAGACGAGAAGGTCATGGCGAATTGGTTCCCCATGGCGCTCAAGGACGGCGCCCGCACCTGGCTCCTGAACCTGGCTCCCGGCACGATCTCCTCCTGGAGCGAGATGCGCACCCGCTTCATCGCCAACTTCCAGGGCACTCGCGACCGGCCCCCGGCCGTGAGCGACCTGCCGCATCAAGCAACAGCAGGAGAAACCCTGCAGAAGTACATCCAGCGCTTCAACTACGCTCGCCTCAAGATCCCCAAGGTGACTGAAGAAGCTATCATCTCAGCCTTCTCCGACGGCGTGCGCGACGTCAAGATGAAGGAAGAGCTAGCAATCCATGAAGACCTGTGCACATCCCTGGAGCTGTTCAACTTGGCGACCAAGTGCGCCAGGGCTGAGGAAGGGCGTCTCTCCCTCCTCGAGCTCCCGGCAGCCGACCCGGAAGAAAAGAAGCTCAAGGCCAAAGACGTGAAGCGCAAGGGGGCTGCCGTGCTAGCAGCGGAACCGGACACCAAGCGAGGCAGGGATCAGCCTGAGTCATCCAAGGGCGGACGGTACTGCGTGTACCACGACCTCCACACCCACAACACCAACGAATGTCAAGAGCTCAGAGCCGTGCGAGATGGGCGAATCGGCCGACGCCCAGAGCGCAACGACGGGGCTATGGCCGAGGAGGAGGAAGAGGCTGGACGATGGGAAGACCGTGGCCTTCGCCAGGGATGGCGTGACCGCCCTCGCGAGGACCGCTGGCAGGACCAGCCTCGCGAGGGAGGCTGGAGGGACAGCCTCGTGAGGACCATCCCCACGGCAACGCAGGCCTCCCTCCTCTGCCGCCTCCACCAAGGAGGAACGAAGACCAACACCAAGACGATGGGGCTGGGGGCTTCCAAGAGCTGCGTGCAATTGCTTGCATCTTGGGCGGGGCCCAGGCCCCAGCCTCACAGCGCATCTTCAAGCAGTTTGCTCGCGAGGTGAATGCAGTCCTTCCCAAGCTTGAGGCCACGCGCCCTCTCAGGTGGTCTTCGCGCGATCACATTCAGTTCCGCAGACCAGCTCAAGTGTGCGGCAACGGCCGGAGTCCTCCCGATGCTTTGCTCCCCAGTCATCAGCAACGTGCAGGTCACCAGGACCCTCATCGATGGCGGGGCAGGACTCAACGTCCTGTCCGTCGAGACGTTCGACAATCTCCAAGTGCCATACGACCAGCTTCAGCCGACCAAGCCTTTCTCAGGAGTCACCGATGGTTCCACTGTTCCAATTGGGCAGGTTCGCCTTCCGGTCACCTTCGGGCAACGCAACAACTACCGCACCGAGCTCATCGACTTCGACGTCGCTCACATCCGCCTGCCGTACAACGCCATCCTCGGGTACCCAGCCCTAGCCAAGTTTATGGCAGTGACTCACCATGGTTACAATGTCCTCAAGATGCCAGGAAGCGTGGAGTCATCACCGTACCCTGTGAAGAAAGGGACGCAGTGTGCTCGCTCGAGCGTGCGTTCCAAGCCGCAGCAATCGAAGACCCAGATCGCAGGAGCGGGAGGCCTCCCGAGGCGACCCTCAAGAAGAAGAAGACCTCACCTGGCCAGAGCCACAAGGAAGCAGGCACCTCCGGAGGTATTGCGTCAGGATTCGCGCCCGATCAGGGAGCGCCGCCCTCTCGCGCATAGGAAGGCGCGCCCGGCGCCCTCCTCAGGCAGGGCTCGGGGGCTCTCTCTTGGAGAGCCACCGACCTTGCCAAGGTCGCGGGGGAGGCGCTCGGGCACCACTTGGAGGGGTGCTTTCAAGCACGCTTCCCTCAGAAAGGTACAAGTCAAAGGAGACAAACCCTCAGGAGTTCATCGCAAGGAACACCCAAGAGCTACAAGAGTCCAGAGTCATGCGCGGCAGCCGCCGCTTACCTGCCGTGGCCCCACATCCAGGCGAGGATGGAGGACTGCGCGTCTGCATCGACGTACCAGGGCTCAACCGAGCTGCGCCCCAAGAGCGCCTGTGGCCTTCGGCCGTAGGGCGCTGCGTGGGACCACCCCACAGCTATGTTCGCATGCCCTTCGGCCTGCCAAGCGCGGTCGCCACACATCAGCGCCTGTTGAGGAGCATTCTAGAGGCTTAGGAGGTCAGGCATCACGCGGTCCTGGCAGAGGTGGCGACGGTCCCCGAAGACCTGCACGTACCACCAGAGCCTCCCGAGGCCCCTGGGCCTAGGGGCTCATGAGGGCCGACGTCTTCACCGCGCATCGCTCACTTCCTCAACATCGCTTCATCTTCAACAGCATCAGGTGACATCTTTTAGAGTTTTACTTTCATCTGGGAGCACCCATAGGGCTGCACCATTCCCAGGCCGCGTGGGTCCATCCCCGCGGCATGTATCCATTTTGGTTATGCTCTTTACTTACCCTGTTGGGGGCGCCCCTCGGGCTGCATCATCCCCACAATGCTCGGGCCCGACCCAGCGGCAGTTGCTTTTCCAGCGTTTACCCTAGGATGAAGTTGTTCTTTCACGCTTAATCTGATTCCCATAATTATCACCTACTGCTTGTCTTCATGCAAAGCGCTTGCACGTTAAAAGGGGGGCGCCTGAGCATCGCGACTCATGGGCTCTTACTGGCTCTCCAGCCCTCACCCCCTGGCCTTGACCCACGGCATCGCGACCTGTCATACCAGCAGTGGCTGAGCTCGCTCGGGGGCCGGGACCTGAGGACGTAGAGCATTTGCATTCTAACAACCCTGCAGGAACACACCAATTGATAAAGGCCCAGAGCCAGGCGCAACCTGCCTCGAGGTAGGGCCTCGTGAGTCCTGCGCTGGCTCACGGGTGCCGAGATACACCTCTCCTAGCCCTACCGTGCCGCCCACGTGTCAGGGCGGGGCTGTACACGCCCCGGGGGGCTCCTCCCGGAGGGGAGCCCCCTCCCACGCACCAGTGGAAGCACCATGCTCCGTGCTGGCTAATGACACTGTCGAGGAGCGGCTATGCCCCTACACATACGGAAGCGCTATGCTCCGTGCTGGTGATAAATAACTGAGGGCGGCCCATGGCTGTACCAACCTCAGGGAGCCCAGAGCTCAGTGCCCGGCACCATCGCAACGCCTCCCCTCAGGAGTGCCACGCGAGGGGGCTGGACACGGGGGCTACGCCCGGGCCTCGCCCGAGCGCACGCCACCCAGCCAGGTCCCTTGGACCTGGTCGTCGCGCGCCACTCCAAGCGGAGCCAAGGTACGAAACCCGTTTGAGCGTCTAAGGGGGACTCCTGAGCATCGCGACTCAGGAGCCTAACTTGCCACGTAGCCCCTCACTCCTTAGTCCCGTACTTGGTTTCCGGTCGGGGCTAACGCTGGGTGAGGTACGCGCGGGGCCGGGCCCTGCCGACGTAGAACGATCAATCCACTCCTCGCTCCCTTCCCTACTTGTTGCTCGCGCGTCAAGGGGGACTCCTGAGCATCGCGACTCAGGAGCCTAACTTGCCACGTAGCCCCTCACTCCTTAGTCCCGTCCTTGGTTTCCGGTCGGGTTAACGCTAGGTGAGGTACGCGCGGGGTCGGGCCCTGCCGACGTAGAGCGTAAACAAGTAGGAGAGGAAATGCAAATTCCGGGAAATTCAAAGCAAATATTACAAGCCATAAGATTGTTCCACAACGCCAAACACAAGTTTTAACGCCTCCGCGAGGCATGGTGCATGTGCAGGAATAAAACAGGATGGAAGTCGCGAAGGAATCACTCCCCAGTAACGCCGTCACCGGTGGTGGAGTCACGCTGGACGGCTTCGCCCCGAGGTCGCAAGGCCGGCGGCACCGCGCCCGGGCAGGACGCTGGGGGGAACTTCCCCAGCAAAACCTCGGCTCGGCCCCTCACGGCCTCAGCGGGCGGCAGGCACGGTCGCCGCTCACGGGCTCCAGCAGGCTGTCGAAGTCGACGTTGGGGTCGCGCAGGTAGACATGGCTGAGCACATGCGTCAGCGCCGCAGAAGACAGGGCACGCGCCTCGGCCTCGACCGTGGGGCCAAGACGTCTGCGACATCCTCAAGTGCATCAACCAGGAAGGGGAGCAGCTTGGCGGGGTCGTCCTCCGCACCAGGCAACGGCTCCTCCAGGCCGCTCTCATACAACGTCTTCAGTATGCCTCGAGCCTTCTTCTCCAGCTCCGCGAAGGCCGCCCGGTCCTCCGTCAGGACCTTTGCCTTGGCGTCCAGCTCGGTCCTCTCCCTTCAGCGACTGCTCCAGCGTCTCCAGTCGGCTGTGGCGGACATCAAGCTTGGTGTCCCGGTCCTTGGCGGCGGCCTCCCTAGCCTTCATCTCCTTCTCCTTCTCCTGACGGCTGCGCACCTCCTTGGCGAGCTCGTCACACAGGCCCTGCAGCTCGGCCTCAAGCATCTTGCAGTGGCCCTGGGCATTTGCGACATCGCCTAGGGCGGCATCGCGAGCGGCCTTGGCTTGGTTGGCGGCCGCCTCTCCTCGTCGGAGGACGACACGGCTGGCTCAACCGCTCGGACGGAGGCAGCAGAACTAGCCAGCCAGAGGCCAACCCCAGGCGCCCGGCCACCAGACGAGGGTCCCGCGCTCAGGAGATCCTCCCGCAATTGGCTCAGCTCGTTGGCAACCTGGTCCAGGAGAGCGGCGGAGGGAGCAGAAGAGACAAGAACCTTTGGAGCAGGCAGAGAAGATGGCAGCGTGGCCACGGCTTGGCAGGAAGGGACCTCTGAGCCTTGGCCACCACGGGCGCAGCATCAGGCACAGTCGACTCCAGGTCCAGTCGGGCCATGGGGGCTTGACTCCTTGCCGGGGTTCCCCAGTTGGCCTCGCGAGGGCGGTTGGGTTGGAGAGGCGCGGGCCTCGCCGTCCTCTCCCCCAACAGCCGAAGGCGTCGCCCCGGTAGACGGATGCGCCCCAAGCAGGGGCCGGAGAGCCTCTTTCAACCTCTTGGCCATAGTGCCGGCCTGGTAAAGAGCGCAAACGTCAAGCCTCAGTGGCAGAAACCAAGCAGAGCACGAAATCGAGCACTTACTGGACGTCGTCGTGGAATCAAGCAACTTCCGGCCAAACTTGAAGCCCGAGGAGCCTGCACGGGGTCAGCCTTTTGGGGTCCAGAAGCAGGAAGGCGGATCAGGGGGATGGAGCTGGCCTTGGGACCCCCCAGGACCAGAGAAGACCCTGGGGGAACCAGGCTCGACCTGCCTTCTCGTGACCGAGAGGAAGAGCCCTCCTTTCCTCGCCTGGCGTCGGCCTCGTTCGTCGTCCGACATGGAGCGGAGGGCCTGGACCTGCGCCGAGGGAAGGAATTCCCCCAATCCTCGCCAGTCTCCTCCGAGTCAGACGCTTCCTCCTCCGCCTCTTCTTCCTCCTCTTCCCCGCTGGAGTTGCCGGGAGACAAGTTCACCGTCGCCAAGACCGCTAGATCTTCGGGAGCTGCCGGGGGCACCAACCCCTCACCGTTGAATGTGGGCATGGCGTTCACCACCAACTCCTAGTCGTCACGAAGGAACAAGGGGACGGGGTCGCCCACCGGGCTCGCCACGTCTCCCCCAACCAAGGAATGGAGGGCCGCAGCCAGATCCTTGACGGTCAGGGCCTCAGAGCTCAGGCGCAGGGCGACGTCTGCTCCTCCAAGCCCCCACAGTGGAGCGGGTGCTCCTGGAGCGGAGCCACCCGGTGCTCCAAGAACTCCCTCAGGAGCGTGGCCCCGTCAGCTTCGCCGCCTCTGAGTTGCTTGTCTAGGTCCGCGTTCATCCTCCTCAACACCGCCTTCGCGCGAGGGTCGACGAGCTCCGCGCAGGACCATGCGTCAACGGAATTTAGGTTGCCCCGGGCATACCAGACGAGGTGGAGGCGCCCAACATCCATCATGACCCACTTGCTCCGGTAGCCTTCATCCTCTTCCCAGGCTTCGAGATGGCGTTGGAGCTGGAATATGCAATGAAGCTCGCGCACAGAGACCTGAGCACCAGAAACCCAGAGGAAGAAAAAGTGGCGTAGCAAGGCCACCGAAGGGCTTCACACCAACATGAGCCTTGCAATAGTAGGCGAAAATCGCCAGGAGAAGGACAGAGTTGGGTGAGATTGCAGACCTGCAGATTGTATTGGCGGAGAACGGCATGGAAGAACTCAGAGAAAGGAGGCACCAGCCCAGCGACAATGGCGCTCACGAAGAACGGGTAGAAGGTGCTCCCCTTGCCCTCAGGCTGATCGGAGCCGACCTTGAGCACCGTCGCTCCCTCACTACCCTGCGCCATCGTCATCAGGCGCGTGAGGGCGAGGTTCTTCTCCGAAAAATTCGGGGAATCCTGGGCCGGCGAGTACCAAGCATCAGCCGGGGACTTGCGAGGTGCCATGGCGTGCCGGATGCGAAGGATTGAGATGGATCTAGAGGATTTTGGGAGCAAGAGGAAGAAGAACGAGAAAGGGGATCTAGGGCAAGACGGACGAGAGCAGGGCAAGTAAGCCTGGCCAGGGCCCCCCTTTTTGTCAGTCATGCAGTTGCCGAGGCGTCGTGGGAAGTGCAGACGCCCACGCCCACGCCCACGCCCAATCAACCACCACGTGGCGCCCAAGGCAGCAGGCTGTTAGGGCCCGCGGTGCTTCGCGCTTCATCTTCGCTTCTCTGCTAAGCCAAGCACTACAAGAAATCCGTTAATCCATGACGGATTCCCCATGACGTTCATGAAAACTGTCATGGATGGCCTAGTATAGCCCCGCAAGCCCGCTCAAGCCCACTGAAGCCCGCCTGATTGTTCCCGTATAAAACGCTAACCCTAGCATTCCTCCTCAGCCCCCTCCTCCCTCCCTCCGCGCAGCCCAACTCCTCTATCTCTAGCCACTCTTCCCCACGCAATTCCTCGCCGCCGCCGCCCGATTCCGGCGATTTCTGGCGGCTATTGCAGGCGCGCAGCACACCCGCATCTTCCCCTCGCTCCGCTGCTTCCTCCCCTTCGGCTAGGATTCAACGCTGCCAGCCACCAACGCTCGCTTGCAATACCTCCCAATGGCTAGGGTTTCGGTGACGGTACGGCTCCGGCGGATCCTCTCCGTCTCGGTGCTCTTCTCGTCCTCTATCTCCAAGAGGCGCGCGCCGGTACAGCAAAGACACCCCCGCCCCTGAACCCCGTCCACCCATCCGGTGATGTACAGGTCATCCTCACCCGCTTGGATTCGCCTCCTCCTCGACGCGACACTCCAACATGGACATGGTGAGTTTCCTCTCCCCCTCGCCCCCTTCCCATCCACCCCCAAATCTGGATGGCACTTGCATCTGTACATACATCCATATGAATAAGCCCCATTGTTTGGCTCAGTTTGTATGGTTCCATTTTTAAAAACGTTGACTGAAACTATCTAGATGGCACCTGCATCTGTAGATGCATAAGAATAAGCATCACACCTTGGTTCAATTTCTGTGTCAATTTGGTTTAACTTTGACTGAACATATATACATATATATATGAGCAAATATATTATTTTGTTTCAGTTAAGAATGCATGGATTCTGTTCCTGTTACCTCCACTTTTTTGCCTCAACAACAAGCAAAGCAAGGACCCATTGAAAATTGTAATTGCACCTAGTCTTGTAGGTTAATTATCTGAATATCTGAAATTATATGGTTGGTTCATAGCTGCTGTTCAGGTCACTTATTTATAGGTTAACACTTGTTTCATTCATGCATATTTGTGCAGGAAGGATTGTGTAGAACAGAGGAGAAGGGGCACATGATACCATCCCAGTTTGTTGGCAAACAGGCTCATTTTATTTGCTTTGCACAGATGTGAGTTAAGTAGGTCTATACCATATAAAGTGAGCTAACAAAAGGTGGTTCTCTTCTCTGGTAGAAAGACATGGCTGTGTTGCTGTAGCGCTGTGTTGTTGTAGCAGTCAACAAGACATTGAGTAAAAGGTTGCTTCTCTTTCATCCGAGTGCAAATCGTGTATTGTTAAGGTTCTGATTAGTTTACACATACTTGTTAGTTCTGACCATGCCTTGCTTAAGGATCGATCAGTATTCATGAAATTTGTTTGCTGCCATATGTTCGCACATGTTCCTATCTAAATTAATGTTGGATGTTCGCACATGTTCCTATCTAAATTAATGTTGGATGTTAATGTTGGACAAGCTTTAGAAGTAGCTTTCTTCCATCTACAAAAGCTGAGAGGGAGGAGAGACATATAAGTTCACCACTGAATAAGTTGCTCCTTAATGTGAGGCACAAAGATTTACCACTGAATAAGCAGCTCCTTTAGACATTATTGATGCTATAAAAAATAATGAAGTATTGTAACAATCTATATCTTCGGGATTTAGAGGTGCACATAGATAATGCAGTTTTAATTTTTTGAGCCAAATAAAATGTGTCTGATATGTGAGGCAGATGTTCCAAACATCGTCTCTTACTTGTTGGAGAACTATTTCGTAATTTCTAATGGTATGCGTTTTTTCCTAATGGTATTCTTAATGAAGATTGATACCTTCCTTTTGGTATTATTTTTGTTGAAAGTTTTGGTGTTCTTATTCTGGTCTGCATGTAATCCTTCTGATGCTGATCCTTCCGCTATGGATTGCAGTTGGGCTCCATTGCCATTGGGTTGAAGAGTAAGGATGGTGTTGTCCTGGCTGTTGAGAAATGTGTCACCTCACTGCTGCAGGTAATTTTGCATCTCCACTTGTTAATTTATATTGTTTCTGTCAAATACTAATTATTCAGCTGTATGCGTGATAACTGTTGATGATCTCTTATGGTTGCAAGAGAAATGCATCCTTGGGCAAAATGTCCATATTCTCATATAGGTCCATTCCTGTCCCCTTCATAGACTTTTGATTTTATTTTCACTATATATTTTTTGTTCTAAGCTTCAACTGTTAAGTGTCAATAGATGCAGATATTATTCTACAGGGTATATCCAATTTCTTAATGCTCTAACATGGTAGGTTCTAGTTTTAGCCTAATTTATGCAAATTTGTGGTAACCAAAGGTGACATTCTGCCAAATATTGACAAAATGATTCATGCCTACCAGACTAGGAAAATAATACACTACTAGACAACTATAGAAATATGTACCTGTTTGTTTTGCTCAATGCAACTATCCCTTTGTTACCTCCATAACTTATCATCAAGGATCCTTGTAATTGAATGAATTTTGTGTACTACTTTATTTATTGTCCCCCTTTGTCCGCCAAGTGTTTTTGTTTCTTGTTTGGATGATATGCACAAGTACTTAACACTTGGTTGTGTTAATTAATTCGGATATACATGAAAATTATATGTCCTAGATACTATGTTATCCTCATTTGTCGGCACTATAAGATTTAATTTTTTTGGTAGCATGTAATTCATTTTCTACATGTTGCAATTCTCTTATTTCTACTATCTATTCATATCTGTAGATATCTAATGTTCTTGTAAATATGCTAGGTATGATTGAGTAGCGGGCTACTTGGTGCTTCTCATCACAATTCGCCACGACCTGATAGTTTCCATCAGGAGGGCCGATGGCAAGAACTTGAATAACAACCTCAATAGTTTATATGTTTTGTTTATGTAAACTGGAGTGTACTATTTCTTAACCTTGCTGTGTGTATATTTTGTCAATCTATGTTGTAAATTATCCTTTCATGGAGGATTTTGTGAACTGCAAATGTTGTAGATACTGGCAGGGTGTACCAAATTTAAATTGTGCCTACGTACGATTTCTGTGACGAAAAATAGTGTCCATGTAGGCAGCCACGTCATTCCAATGTGTCCATTGAGAATCCTACATAGAATGGGTCCATGACGGTTGTTTCCGTCATGAAGGTTAGGGCCTGGTTTGGGCTGCGCGGGCCTCGGGCAGATCCTTGATGGTCAAGATCCGTCATGGATGGCATGATGTCAAATTATGACGCGATATACATGATGGATTTGAAATCCGTCATCGATGAGCACCCATGACAGTTTTTCCCTAATCTATGACGGACAAGTACTGTCATGTATTAACAGATTTCTTGTAGTGAAGCCCGCGCGCGCCTTGGGCCCGGGGGTCCCCAGACTTGCCTGCCTGCGGCCTGCGGCGTGGCTCAAGCGGGGCCCATCTTCATCAGCTCAAGCTCAAGACCCTCGCGAGGTGCCAAGCCTCGCAGGGTGGACGACAGGAAGCTTCCTTAGAGGCAGCCTCACCCGGCAGGCTCGCGAGGAGGCGGAGAGATCAAGGAAGGGGTACCTCGCCAGGAACTCGTGATGCAAGCCATGACGATCGAGACCAGGCGGGCGCTGGCCTGCGCAGTGTCCTTGTTTCCCCTTTGGTGCAAAGGGGACAAGCAGAGGCCAAGGCATCGGGCAAAGGTTACCATTCCGGTGCAACAAGACCAAGACCAGTAGAGCGGCAGGACGGAGGTTAGCATGGAGCCCAAGACAGCGTCATCACCAGTACTTTTGGCAGCCGACGACCACCTTTGGTCAGGGTAACTTGTACAAGATGTTCCCCTTCAAAATGGCCAATTGTTGGCGCCCTTCCCGCTCATTATTTGGGGAGAGGCCCAGGGCCTCTATAAATAGAGCTAACCACCACAGAGTAGAGATCTGGACCCCAAGAATCGAGAAATCTGGTAGAACCATAGCAGAGAGAGGCGAATGAACTCACCAAGTAGTTCATCGCAGCAGCTCAAGAACACCTCTCGCGAGGCCGTTCTTCCCTTGTACTGTCCATCATCAGCCCGAGAGGCAATCCACCACACCACACACTGGAGTAGGGTATTACACCATAACGGTGGCCCGAACCAGTATAAACCTCGTGTCTCTTGTGTTGTTCATCATTTTCATCTTAGTTCGCACGAGAGGATCAAACGTAGATCGGTAGGGGAGAGATCTCCGTGCGCACCCTAGTGTTCAAACCTCAAGGGTCTTCCGGAACCCGAAACCCGACAGAAGCGACCAACCAAGAAACAAATAATCTCATAAGCGAGCATTAATTATAACTAACACCGAATAATGCACCATAATAGGATATAATTTCATTGCATAACTATGGACTTTCGTGCTTGCATAGGGAATCACAAACCTTAACACCAATTACTGAAGCATAATTACTCATCAAGATGACTCACATATCACATCATCATATCTCTAAACTATTACTAAGAATCAAGTTTATTTTATCCAATGATCTTCATGAAAGTTTTTATTATATCCTTCTTGGATATCTATCACTTTGGGACTATTTTTCATATGTTGCTTTTCATAAGCTCAAACAAATATAAGTGAAGATCATGAGCATAATATTTCTTTCTCTCAAATTAATTTAAGTGAACCAAGAGAGAATTTCTTGAAAATTTTGCTAACTCTCAAATAAATCTAAGTGAATCAAGAGAACATTTCTTCAAAAAATACTAAGCACACCGTGCTCAAAAAGATATAAGTGAAGCACTAGAGCAAGTCCATTGCTCATAAAAAATTAAGTGAAGCATAGAGAGCAATTCTAACAAGTCATGACATAATTTTGGCTCTCTCAAATAGGTGTGTCCAGCAAGGGATCAAGACTAAAAACACAAAATAAAACAAGCAAATACTCATATCATACAAGACGCTCCAAGAAAAATACATAGTATGTGACGAATAAAAATAAAGTTTCGAGTAAAATACCGATGGTTGTTAGAAGAAAGAGGGGATGCCACCCGGGGGCATCCCCAAGCTTAGTTGGTTGCTCATCTTTGGATAATAGCTTGGGATGCTGGGGCATCCCCAATCTTAGGCTCTTCTACTCCTTATTCCTTTATCCATTGTAAGATAACCCAAAACTTGAAAACTTCAATCACACAAAACTCAACAAAACCTTCATGACATCCGTTAGTATAAGAATTATAAATCACTACTACAAGTGTCGTATCGAACCAATTCATATTTTGTTCTTGCATTATATATAATTTATTCCAACTTTTCTATGGCAAAAACCCATCAAAGAAAACCATAGAGCCATCAAAATAAGCACACAACACAAAGAAAATGGAATCTGTCAAAACAGAACAGTCTGTAGAAATCTGACTATTTTGAATATTTCTGTTACTCCAAAAATTCTAGGAAATTAGGACGGCCTGAAAATTTTGTATATGGACATACTACAAGTGGAATGGGTATTTTATCGCTCTCTGGTAAAAAGTGAAAATTAATTCCGTGAGCGTAAAATTTCTGTTTTTTCAGCAAGATCAAACAACTATCACCCAAGAAGATCCTAAAGGCTTTACTTGGCAGAAACACTAACTAAAAAATAAAAACACAACCATAAAAGTATCATAATTGTGCTAACACACAAAAACAGGAAGCAAAAATTAAAAATAAATTTTATTCATTGGGTTGCCTCCCAACAAGCGCTATTGTTTTACGCCCTTAGCTAGGCATAAAGCAATGATCTAAGTTTTGTCATCTTTGGTTCGAGATCCATAGGATGCACTCATGATTGATTCATATGGTGGCCTAATTCTTGTTCTAGGAAAGTGTTCCATACCCTTCCTCAAAGGAAATTTGAACTTAATATCGCCTTCTTTCATATCAATCACGGCACCAATAGTGCGTAAAAACGGTCTACCAAGAATAATTGGACAAGACGGATTGCAATCAATATCAAGAACAATAAAATCAATTGGCACATAATTCCTATTTGAAAGAATAAGAACATTATTAATTCTTCCCATAGGCTTTTTAATAGTAGAATCCGCCAAGTGCAAATTCAAAGAACACGATTCAAGATCGATAAGACCAAGCACATCACATAAAGATTTTAGAATAGTAGAAACACTAGCACCGAAGTCACACAAAGCAAAACTCTCATACTTTTTAATCTTGACTTTGATAGTAGGTTCCCACTCATCATGCAATTTTCTAGGAATTAAAACTTCCAATTCCAATTTTTCTTCAAAATATTTCATCATAACATCAACAATATGTTTAATAAAAGTTTTATTTTGTTCATAAGCATGGGGTGAATTTATCATGGATTGCAACAAATAAATACAATCAATCAAAGAGAAACTATAATTATTGAAGTCTTTGTAATCCAAAAGAGTGGGCACATCACTAGCTAAAGATTTGACCTTTTCAAACCCACTTTTATCAATTTTCTTGACAAGATTTTCACCCTCCGAATCATTGGGATGCCTTCTACCTAAAGTTGACTCTTCTCCAGACCCTTTTTCATCAATATTAACTTTACTGAACAACGAATTAATAGGAGAAACACCAATCATTTTAAGATCTTCATCACTTTTGCGAAAGAAATCACTAGAAATCGCTTTTTTCTAAAATTTCTCTTTTAGCTCTAAGTATAGCTATTCTTTTCTTACTTTCATCCATAGAAACATAAAGAGATTTAATTGATTCATCAACCTTAGGAACAAAAAAATTTCATCTTGAGATTTTCCACATCATGAGCAATTCTATCAACACTTCTAGACAAATCATCAATCTTACTCAACTTTTCTTTTATGGAAGTGCTAAAAACTTTTTGCGTATTGATAATCTCTTTAATATTATTCTCGAGATCAGAGGTGTTCCTATTATTATTATTATTATAAGATTTATTTCCACAGGAATTACCATAATTATTAGAGGAATTACTAGGGAAAGGCCTAGGATTAAAATTACCTCTATAAGCATTGTTGTTGAAATTATTTTGAGAAATAAAATTCACATCTATGGATCACTATTTTTCTCAGTCAAAGTATACAAAGGCATATCATTAAGATCAATAGGAGCACTTCTACTAGCAACCAATTTCACAAGAGCATCAACTTTTTCACTCAAAGAAGAAATTTCTTCAACTGAATGAACTTTTTACTAGTAGGAGCTCTTTCGGTATGCCATTGCGAATAATTTGCCATAATATTATCAAGCAATTTGGTGGCTTCACCCAAAGTAATTTCCATAAAAGTACCACCCGCAGCGGAACTAAAAGATTACAAGAAACAAAATTCAACCCCGCATAAAATTTGTGTATGATCATCCAAAGATTTAACCCATGAGTAGGGAAATTCCTTAGCATCATTTTCATCCTTTCCCAAGAATGTGCAACATGGTCATGTTCAAGTTGCTTGAAATTCATAATATGGGTTCTAAGGGAAATAATTTTTGCGGGCAGAAAATACTTAGTGATGAAAGCATCTTTGCACTTATTCCAAGAACCGATACTATTACGCGGCAAAGAAGAGAAACAAAATTTTGCAAAATCACACAAAGAAAATGGAAATAATTTCTTCTTGACCACATCATTGTCCACATCTCTATTATTTTGTATATCTCATAATTCCATGAAGGTATTAAGATGGGAAGCAACATCCTCATTAGGAGTACCAGAAAATTGGTCTTTCATAACAAGATTCAGCAAAGCAGTATTAATATCACAAGTCTCTGCACTAGTGGCGGGAGGAGCAAGCGGAGTGCCTGTTGGGGATATAACTATTGGGTATGACCCGCCCAGGAGGGTCCGGGTTATACCAATGACGGTTCATCAAGACAAGCCCGTGAAGATGTTGAAGATGGCGGTTCATGAAGTGGACTTGCTAAGGGCACGAAGCCCAAAGGCGACTTAAGGCCCATAGGTGTAAACCGCCATATAT
Organism: Triticum urartu; assembly: GCF_003073215.2. NCBI lineage: Eukaryota > Viridiplantae > Streptophyta > Magnoliopsida > Poales > Poaceae > Triticum > Triticum urartu. The sequence continues at coordinate 269,405,259 of NC_053022.1, forward strand.
GTATGACTTGGATTGTAAGGCAAGTATAATTAGTCACTGAGCCGGACACATTGATGATGAGCCGGCCGGGACTCTGTGAGTCGCCGGGCGTCAACCTGTGTATATAAAGGGACGACCCGGCGACGGCTTAGGACAAGAAACAAGAGAGATCGAAAGCTAGGTTAAGCGTATTCGCTCCCTGGTAATTGAAACCCAAGCAATACCACCTAAACTGGAGTAGGCTTTTACCTTCATAGCAAGGGGCCGAACCAGTATAAACTCCTGTGTCCTTTGTCCCGTTTAACCCCTTCAAGCTAACCTAGTTGCGATGGCTCCACGACTAAGTCCTTCCGCTAGGACATCTGCCGTGACAATTCCATGACAGTTGGCACCCATCGTGGGGCTCGAACCCACGACCACAAGGTTAAGAGCCTTGTGCTCTACCAACTGAGAAATGGGCCCTTCAATATAATGGATTAAAGCTTGTGTACTTTGAATTTTTACAGTGACACAATTTAGTAGCCTCCATCGTAGGGCTGGATGACTGAGCTGGGACTTTATATATACTTTATTGAAAAAATCATCATATGATGTAGCCTCCATCGTAGGTCTTGAAGGGCAGCTTCGAAGGGATCAAGGGATACACTGTGGGCCGGATGACCAAGAGTCGTCGCGACAAGCTCTACATCGACGATGCAGGCTGGGGACCCAAGACCAGCTCAATCGAGTACGAGTACCGAGTCCCCTTCGGCGGAATCCGCGTCTTCATTGGCAAGGTCGGCGAACCGGGCCCTAAGCCAGACATCTGCATCGACATCTTGAAACGGCTCAGCGTGCACGGCCTGCCTGGGTTCAACCCGCCTTGAAGCGTGCCTTTGTTGGTTTTATCCATGGGGCAGAAATTGAGGATGGATCTGTATCTAGCGGTGAGACGGCCATCTATTCTGATGGTGGGTCGTCCTCAGGCAAGACCAACTCATTATATCAACTTCAAGACGGCCGGCTTGGGGGCTATTCCGATGGTGACAGTATTCCGGACCCCTGCGAGCCACCGAACAGAGTTGCGGTTTTCATGGCTGGTACACAACCGATGCTCGGTTCATCAACTGCCGCGGCCATGACCGCTAGTTCAATGGCCGGGCGGCGGCTGGTGCTGGTGGCTCTGCGCGCCCGCCGACTCAAGTTCTCGCCAAGTTATTGGAGGCACTGGCAACTTTGATGGGGGTGGAAATAACCCCGGACAACCAAGATCAGCATAAGGTGGAAGTGGCTAAGTTGCGAGATGATATCGCTCAAGCTAAGGAAGATTTGGCGGCTAAGAACACCAGGATGGCTGCAGAACAGCCTGTTTTGGACGCACAGGCGCAACGAATCCAAGCTGACTCCTTCCGGCTCACATTGGATCAGAATGCTTCAAATGAGGTCATGAGAAGGAGACACCAAAGTCATCTACCCCCGGTTTATGAGCCAAGAAACCTCTTTAACATGCCTGGAGCAGGGACCAGTGACCCGTTGGTGGTAAACCGGACGGCTGAAGCGCCTGGGGGTGGAGCGCCGGTTCATCCACGAGTGATGGGCTTTCCACGTGTGAACAATTCCCCGCCTCAACATGTTCTGACGCCGCCGGGTCATTATTCCAACCCTTTGGACAATATGATTCCTGCAGCAACACGATTGGCGGCTCTACTAGTTAAAGGTGAGTCTCCGACGGCGGTTGAGACGCGGAGGGCCAGAGAACTTCTTCAGACAACATTGGAGCAGCAAGCAGCTTATTCTTATAGTCATGAGTGGATTCACTCAACCCTTCGTCCAAGCCAGAGTTACAGCAGGCACATTGACTCGCTAGCGGTTTCAAGTGCTGAACAGCGCCGTAACCAGCCCCATGGACATGACCCAACGCGCGATGATGCCAATGCCCAGGCTCTGGTGGATCAGGGCAGGGTGCGTCGGGAGGCCAAGCTGGTGGCTCAGCAAGTGGCTCACCGACAGTCTCCTGTTTACCTGACAACCTCAGTGGAAACAAGCGTGACCTCTAAAACCTTGGGTGTGCCCTGTTTAGTGCCGGCTCTGCGTAACGAGCGTTTGCCTAAGGACTTCAAGGGTCCTCGCAAGGTGCCTAATTACATAACAGATCAACCTCCTAAGGCTTGGGTTGAAAAAGTTATGAGATGGCCATGGAGATGCTGGATGTTAGTGAGGCTGCATGTGCTAAGTATTTCACCAGGATGTTAGAAGGGTCGACTCGTACTTGCTTGAAGGGACTGCCAGCCAATTCTATCAGGTCGTGGGCGGAGCTGAAGGCTCGGTTTATTCAAAAATTTAAAGATACGTGCAAGCATGTATGTCGATCGTGGATTTGGAGTCTTGTGTCCAAGGTGAAGGCGAGTCAACAACCAGCTGGGTGCGCCGGGTCTCAACTTTCATACACTCATCAGATAATATCAATATCGGCTCAGTAGTTTTAATGTTGGAGAAAAATTATCGTTTCCTCCCTCTTAAACAGAAGCTTGGGCGACTTAAGTGCCATTGAGGTGACATGGGGGAGCTCATGGCAGCCCTTGTCAAGTATGCCGACTCTGATAGTACCAAGGACCCCGAGTCGGATGACAAAAAGACAGGCAAGGGAAAGAAGAGTAGTGGCATGAAGGGACAACAGTATAACCCGGCTGGTCAAGGTGGTAACGGTAAGCACAGAGCTGATGGAAATTTAGACTTCGTGGCCAACACTGGCGCACGGAATAATTACTAGCGTCGCAAGGGGAGGCCGGCTTAGTCTAGGTGGGGAGAACTCGCCCTCGAGGCAATAATGAATCAGCCATGTCCGAGGCATGGAACACATGAGAGGCCATCTAAACATTTGTGGAAGGATTGTTTTATCATGAAGGAGTTTCAAGAATTCCCATCATTTCTAGAATAACCATGGCCCGAATGGCGGCTCGGGATCCGGTTCTCATGGTCCGAATCATGGAGGCGGTGGTTCAAATTCCGGTTTTCAAGGCCAAGGCAACCAGGGTGGTTACAATCAACACCATAATCAGGGGAATCAACGGCAATCTGGTTATCAGAGTAACCCGAAGCAATTGAATAGTGGGCAGTACCACATTTTCACCATGAGTTTATGCAAGCGGGATCAGAAGCTCCATAAAAGGGCAGTGAACGCCATTGAGCCGGCGGTGCCTCATTACTTGCGATGGTATAAACACCCTATTCACTGGAGCCGTGAGGATCATCGCCCCGGGTTGATAATCCAGGTCATTTGGTGCTGGTGGTGGCACCTCAGGTTGGAGGATACAAGTTCACTAAGGTACTCATGGATGAAGGCAGTAGCATTAATATCCTTTATTATGAAACATTTCGTCGCATGGGATTGACAAACAAAAATATTAAGCCGTCGAACACTGTTTTTCACGGTGTGGTGCCTGGTAAGTCAGCATATCCAGTGGGTAAAATATCTTTGGAGGTTGCCTTTGGAGATGAGTACGATTCCAAATCTGAGATGTTGACCTTTGAAGTGGTTAAGATCAAAAGCCCTTATCATGCTCTGGGCGGCCGGCTTATGCTAAATTCATGGCAAGGCCTTGTTATATTTATTTGCAGCTGAAGATGCCGGGTCACAAGGGCACCATCACAGTGCATGGGAGTCGCAATATAGCCTTGGAGTGTGCAGAGGGCGACGCTGCTTATGCTGAGTCTGTCTGCGCCATAGAGGAGCTGAAAATTTATAAAGATAATGTTGACCCGGCAGATATGACGTCTTTGAAGAAGCCAACCACAGAGCATGATCCTTTATTGAAGTTTAAGTCGGCAAACGACACTAAGCTAGTTGACTTTGTTCCTGGCGACTAGTCTAATCAGTTCATCATTAGTGCTAATCTGGATCCAAAATAGGAAAGCGCGCTCATCGAGTACATCCATGAGAACTGGGACATCTTTGCATGGAAGCCTTCAGATATGCCAGGTGTCCCGAGGGAACTCGCTGAGCACACTCTCAATATTGATCCAAAGCTTAAACCGGTCAAGCAATTCCTTCGCCGTTTTAATGAAGAGAGGCGTAAGGCTATTGGTGAGGAGGTAGCATGGCTCTTGGTGGCTAGGTTCATTGTCGAAGTTTTTCATCCTGAATGGTTGGCTAACCTAGTGCTGGTGCTTAAGAAAAACGGCACCTGGCACATGTGTATGGATTATACGAACTTAAACAAGGCTTGTCCGGCTGATCCCTTTGCCCTCCCCTGTATTGATCAGATTATTGATGCTACGATGGGTTGGGAGCGTCTAAGTTTTTTGGATGCTTATTCTGGTTATCATCAGATCAAGATGGCAGTTAAGGATCAGGAGAAGACATCCTTTATTACTCCCTTTGGAGCCTTCTGTTACGTATCGATGCCTTTTGGGCTCAAGAGTGCCTAGGTAACTTACCAGTGGTGTGTTCAAAATTGCCTCCATGATCAAATTGGGTGCAATGTTCATGCTTATGTGGATGATATTGTGGTGAATTCCAGGAAGAAGGAGACCCTGATAGATGATTTAAAGGAGACGTTTGACAATCTCCGGGTTTACAAGATGATGCTTAACCCGGCCAAGTGTGTTTTTGGTGTGCGAGCAGGCAAGCTTTTGCGTTTTTGGTTTCAGAACGAGGTATTGAAGCTAACTCGGAGAAGATAAAGGCTATCACCCCCTCTGGCTAAGCCGGCGTGTATCAATGATGTTCAATATTTGGCGGGTCGTATTGCAGCTTTAAGCCGGTTCATAAGCCGGCTAGGTGAGAAGGCCATCCCTCTTTATCAGATGATGATGAAGACAGATCATTCTGTTTGGAGTGATGCTGCTGACCAGGCATTTGAGGCCTTGAAGAAAAAGTTGGCTGAGCCACCGGTTCTTGTTGCTTCCTTTGATAAGGAGCCTTTATTGTTATATGTGGCTGCCAATAGCCGAGCCGTCAGTGTAGCCATTGTGGTGGAAAGGAAGGAATCGGGCAAGGAGCATCCGGTTCAGCGGCCGGTTTACTACATGAGTGAGGTGCTTATTGAGTCCAAGCAGAGGTATCCACATTGGCGGAAGCTTGATATGGGGTGTTCATGGCTAGCTGGAAGCTCAAGCGGTACTTTCTCGGTCATCCCATCACTATGGTTAGTTCTGCTCCCCTAGGGGATATTATTCAAAACAGAGAAGACACATGTCAGGTAGCCAAGTGGGCCACTGAGCTTGGACCTCATGTTTTGAAGTATATGCCTCGCACACCATCAAGTCTCAAGCACTTGTGGATTTTTATCAATGATTGGACAGAGTTGCAGATGCCTGAGGAGAAGCCGAATAGCACATATTGGACTATTCACTTTGATGGATCTAGGCAGTTGGAGGGCTCGGGGGCTGGAGTTGTCTTGACTTCCCCATGAGGTGATAAATTTTCTTACGTTCTCCGGTTGATATTCCCTTGTACTAACAATGCAGCTGAGTATGAGGCCTTGCTTCACGGTCTTCGGATAGCCAAAGAGATGAACTTAAGCCGATGAGGTGTTTTGGCGACTCAGATCTGGTGGCTCAGCAAGTTTCTGGTACTTGGGATTCTAAGGATCCATCCATGGCAGCTTATCGCCAAGAGGTTGATGCTATCGCTGGCCATTTCAAAGGTTATCAAGTGGAACATGTTGATCGCAGAAAAAATGAGGCAGCTGATGCTTTGAGCCGGTTAGGGTCCCAGCATAAGCCGGTGCCACCTAACACTTTCTTGGATATTCTGCATAACCCATTAGTCAAATTACCTACAGAGGAGGATTTAGCTATTCCTAACCTGGAAGCACAACTGGTGGCAGCTCTTCATGTTATTCCTGATTGGACAGTTCCATACTTGGCCTATATGACCCGGGGCGAGTTACATGAGGACGAAACATTGGCCAGGCAGATAACCCGGTGGTCTAAGTCAGTGACTATTGTCAATGGAGAGTTGCATCATCGCAGTGTCACAGGGGCGTTTCAACGTTGTGTTTCTGCTGAAGAAGTCTGTGAGATTCTGCGAGAGATTCATGAAGGAGATTGTGGTCATCATGCTGGTTCTAAGTCTCTCGTAGCCAAGGCTTTCCGTCATGGGTTTTATTGGCTGACGGCTCATGCTGATGCTGAGGACTAGTCAGTAAATGTGATGGTTGTCAGAAATTTGCGCGACGAGCTCATGTGCCAGCTCAAGAATTGAGGATGATTCCAATTGCTTGGCCGTTTGCAGTCTGGGGGCTTGATATGGTTGGGCCTTTAAAAAGGTCCAAGGATGAAAAGACCCACGTCCTGGTGGCAGTTGACAAATTTACAAAGTGGGTTGAAGCAGAGCCAGTTAGCAAGTGTGACGTGGCGACGGCGGTTCAATTCATCAAAAAGGTGATCTTCTAGTTTGGTTTTCCCCATAGCATCATAACTGATAATGGCACTAATCTGTCCAAGGGTGCTATGAAAGAGTTTTGTCACCGAGAACATATTTGACTTGACGTATCATCAGTGGATCACCCCCAGTCTGATGGTCAAGCTGAAAGAGCCAATCAAGAGATTTTGCGAGGCATCAAGCCCCGACTAATGGTCCCTTTGCAAAGGATGTCGGGTTGTAGGGTGGAGGAGTTACCCTTAGTGTTATGGAGTATCAATACTACCCCCAACAGATCTACGGGTTACAAGCCTTTCTTCATGGTTTATGGAGCAGAGGCGGTTCTCCCTAGTGACATCCGTCATGATTCGCCCCGTGTAGCGGCTTATGTGGAAGCTGATAATGAAAAAGCATGTCAGGACGCACTTGACCTGTTGGATGAGGAGCGTGACCTTGCGGCGGCTCGTTCGGCGATTTACCAGCAAGATCTGCGCCGTTATCACAGCCGTCGGGTTAAAACCAAAACCTTTCAAGAAGGCGACTTGGTGCTCCGGCTTATCCAGGATCACACTGGTATGCATAAGCTATCCCCACCTTGGGAAGGGCCTTTTGTGGTCAGCAAGAATCTGAACAATGGGTCATACTATCTTATTGATGTTTGAGACCACAAGGACTCACGCACATCGGAGGAGGAGACCCGTCGGCCGTGGAATATCGCTCATCTTCGGCCTTGCTATACTTGAGCCACCGGCTCTTGTGATGTACATATTTTGATGATGTATATATTATAATGAAAATAATAAAGCCGGCAACCCTCATAATTCAGGGCCTCTGTCGTTTCATTTCTTTGAAATTGAGTCTTCATTTCATATAAAAGGCTTGATGCCCAAAGTTACAGGGACCAAAGAGAGTTTGATGCACAACACAACTCAAACATAGGTACCCGTTGAGCACAGCTCAGAATCATATCACTTGGGGGCTTCCTGTTTAATGAACATAGTTGTATTTACCCTTTTGTTTGGTTTGGACGCCAGGTGTATTCACCAAAAATCTGGGTTATCCGGCCTGTATCCAAGATGCTCTTCGACCAGGTAATCCTGGATGACCCGCCACGTTCTTAACAAGTCAATCCCTTAAATGAGACCCTAAACTTGTCAAGGTAAAAACATTGATTGGGTCATGAAAGAGCCGGCTTACTGAATGCAAGGAGAAGCTAAGGCTGATAAGCCGCCTTCCTTGAAACTTGGTTAAACCGGCCTATTTTGCACGATGCTACTCCAACCCCGCATACTCTCGATAAGTCAATCTTTTAAAGACCCTGGAATTATCCAGGTTAAAATATCGATTGGGTTATATGAGAGCCGGCTCACAGAAAGTGCGAATACTCCAGCGGCTATCATGCTAGTTTCATTGAAGAAGATATTTTGGCTCGGCGGCCTTGAAAGCCTCGTGTTTTTGGGGTTTTTTATTTATTTTATTTATTTTGTATTTGGATCACCTCCTTTTCTTACCATATGGTTTTTACAAGTCGGGCCAAGCAGCCCTGATTATGTCTCATATTTGGGATATTACCCCTACCCTGGTTACAGACTTTTATGGTCACCAGCGGAATTATACTGGGCATCATGACCCGCCCTGCGGTAAACCGCCAGGGCGCTTATGATTTGTTTGTGTGCAGTAAAAAAGGGATAAACAATTGATCTACATGATGATATCATGAACATAAGTTGCATAGCCTCAATTGGCGGATCACCAGTATCATGCAGAATAAAACATGCACGATGGCATGGAAGATCAAGAGTTTCACTAGCCTAACAAGGCATCTGGTGGCCCAATAAGAATAAATGTTTGGAAATGTCAACACAATAAAGTACTTTGCTTGATAAGCCGTATCATGACTGTTGGCGGGTTGAAGCCTCCGGGTCATCTTGTGCTTCTTCTTCATCTTCAGCTCCTTGATTATCTATCAGCTGGAAGTCAGACGTAGCCCAGTCGATACCAGTCCAATGCTCTAAACACAGCCTCATCATCAATAAGGTTTGATGGATCAATGTCAGGAGCGAAGGTATGCTTACGAGTTGGCGGGATGAGATCTGTCTCTTGATGAATTGGCGCTTTCACCTTCTTATTATCAGCACCATAAGCCGCCTGATACTATGATAGCTTGGTTTCTTCAGCTAGCCGGGTTGCCAATGGGCACATTGATCTTACTATATCTGCAAAATCGTCTGCACTGAAGGGCATCCCGTCTTCTTTTACACTTGGGCAACCATTGGCCATCCTCTGGTCAGATCTTTTGCCATGCTTTAGTCCAGCTTAGGGCAGTTAAAGCGCCGGCTCTAGCAGAGACTCATTTCAGCTCTTGAATCCTTTCGGGCACTACTGACAATCTTTCCAATGTCTCCTTGATAAGAGTAAGCGACCATTTTTTGTGAAGAGCGGCAACAATGGTCCGTTGAGCACCAGTATATAGTTGTTCTACCAGAGTGTAGACAACCTTCAACCGGACATGCATGTCTGAGCCCAAATTGATGCTTTGAGAGCCTGTATCAATTCATTTATTAAACTGGCACAGTTTATAGTAGATTCAATGGGATCAATGAAATCGGGCTTAATACTTACCAAAGATAGCTAGTGACATGTTAGTAATTTGCTGCTTTAAGTCGGATAGTTCATTAGTCACCGGCTTAAGAGCGGCTTCAACTTCTTCTGCTCTTTTCAGAAGAGCCGCCTTTTCAGTCTCCGAGCTATCTTTATCAACACTGAAGGACTGCTTGAGCTGCTCAATGTTTTCCAAAGAAATCCTCAATTCTGATTGGGCCTTGGATGTTTTAGATTGTTGAGTCTTTATGTTGGCCTTTAGATCATTGAGCTACAAGTCCTTCTCAGTCAATTCAACCTATGACATAAGCACACACAGACAAGATTACAATCATGATTATCCTTTGAAAGTTCTAAGCACAATACAAGTATTATCCTTGGCACTTGGGGGCTAATGCATATTGCTCTTTTTTGAAGACATTTTTTTCAAAGTCCCAAGCACAATACAAGTATTATCCTTGTCACTTGGGGGCTGATGCCTATTGCTTTATTCTAAGACAAATATATGACCCGGACAAACGAGGTAATCCAATTTATAAAAACTACAGATTGGGGCTGTTAATTTTAAAATAGGATGATTAATCCTGACTTATTCATCAGGGAGTAAGCCGGCCCTTGGGGAATACAGTTGCAATATTAATTCTTGTTACTTAAAGTCCCGGTTTAACATATTTGTTAAGCCGGCCCTTGGGGGCTACACACGCAAAGTTGAAGTGCTAATATTACAAGTCCCGGTTCATATTGAAAATATAAACCGACCCTTGGGGGCTACTGGATTTGATCTATGCAAATATTGAAGTTTTACAGTACATTCTATTCTATCATGTCCAATAAACTTGGCGGCTAAGGGAAGTATATTAATATATAAAGGAGTGGAAGTGTTTACCTCATAGCGCTCCTTCATCTTGCTTACTAAGCCGGCATTCAAAGTCGTGCCTGGTATATAGGTGGTTCAAATAACCAGAATGAAGGTCTTGGGCGCTGAAATGGGCATAGTTCTCCAAATCTACCTTCCACTTGCCTTTATCTTTAGCAGAAATTTCTTCCTTGGCACTGTGCCTGGATAAGATAGTAGGATGACCCGGAGTTGTGAAACCATGCCCAGTAATGGTAACATCATCGTCCTTTTCTTCTACCGGCTTAACAGGACTGGCTGTTTTGATAGGGCTTGGCAGATCAGTGATGGACGGGTTAATATTCATATGATCAATGTCAACATTGTGGTCTTCTGGTGGCGGATCATCAATAACATCTTCTGCAATTCGATGAAAAGAAATTGGTTGTTGTTTCTCTGATTCAGATGGATTGGCATCGTCGGCCGGCTTATTCAGCTTGGCCTTCTTGCTGGTTTGGCCTGGCCCCTGAAAATAAGAAGTGTTAAAGAGATCAGTGCAATGATCAGGTATAAGGTCTAAATAATTGAACATATTCTTACCCAGGTACAGTCTTGAAGGCTAGGATTTGAGTTCCCGTTGACTCGCCAAAGGAGGAATGAGAAGTCCCGTCATAGTTTGAATCAGACGGGTTAAGAGGTTGTCGGAAATAACCCGCCTTGGGATAAAGTATATCAGAAATATGTAAGTCCTCTAGGCGACGTTTGCGAGCCGACGTGTTTGGTAAGACGGAGGAAGTAATTACACCACCACTATGCCGGGTGGTGCAGCGAGCTTTGTGTTGTTGTTTCTTCAAAATAAAGTTGGGATCCAAGTGATCTAGAGGATGAGAAAAGCTTACTTCCGGCTTGCTTGTCGGGTTTTCTGTGTTGGTAGAGGCTCTGAGCTGGAGGAAAGAATAATTACCTCTACGTCGCCTACACGGCTGGCTTCTGCGTTGCCTGAATAACAATCATTGTCAATGAGATGTATAAAAAAAGAGCCAAGTGAATCAAGTTCTACCTCTGGTTCATCATCATCATCAGCGTCTCGGTAGTTTTCTTCTTGCTAGGTATTTTGGTGACCTTGGTTTTTGTACGAGCCGGCTTAATCGGCTTATTCTTGCAGTTTCTTCTTCCAAATTGGAGAGTCAGCCTGTTAAGGTCAAAAAGATCATGAGTGGGTATAATTATTGAAAATACTTATGGAGCGGAAGATGTGCAAACTTACGGCCAGCGGCTTGTTGAAGGTGCTAAAAGGACTAAGTCATGTCTTCCTTGCATTCTTTTAAAGGTTCGTTCAGCAATTTCTTGGTGGCTTCATTGATTTCTGCATCGGACAGTTGGATGTCACAGTGGCGCTTGGGGATTTTTCACATTGCTAGTGTATTCACGCATTAAGCCGGGATGACGGCTTAATGGCAAGATACTCCAGGACACCCAGCGCCAGACAAGGTCGACGCCTGTTAAACCATTGGCCATAAGGGCTCTAAGCTTTGAAAATGATGGTGCATATTTGGCCCGCTCCTTCATAGTGAGGGGAGTGGATGCGTGTTGCTAAGCCGGTGATCGCGGTAACCGGGTAAGGGATTTTCGTTGGCTGGAGATGTGTCTTGACAATAGAATCAAGTCTGGTTCAGTCTTTGGGGTGACTTGGCAACTTAGCATAGGGAAAGTTGACATCTTTCCTCTTTTGAATCGGAACCCCACCGAAGTTCAGTGTTGGGCCCATCAACAAATTCAGTCTAGCGGTTTAAATAGTAGAACACTCTGAATAAATCAACCGTGGGCTCCTCTTGAAGATCAACTTCGCGGAACACTTGGAAATTGCAAATGTTGGACACAGAGTTGGGTCCGATATCTTGAGGCTGAAGTTGGAGGAAATGAAGCACATCACGGAAGAACTTTGAGCCGGGTGGGATGAACCCCCGACTCAGGTGATCAGCAAAAACAATCACTTCTCCATCCTTGGGTTTAGGAGGAAATTCTTCACCAGGGACCCTCCAGTGAATGACTTCTTTTTTGGCTAAAGCGCCAGTTGCAACATAGTTGTTCAAGTCTTCCTTAGTTACCCGGGACTGGACCCAGTTACAAGCAGAATATGGCTTAGCCATTGTCGATGAGATGAAAGAAATATTGTGTCGGTTCAAGATTATATGGTTAAGCCGGCTGATGAGTTAAACAGTGAATAACAGTAATGAAGCGTGCATAGGTATTAAGACAGAGATTGACATTGAAGCTATAAAGAGGAGTTATTGGCGACTTAAGAGGGGACTAATGGTATCTGGTGGGTTACTATTTCTGTGTGAAGCCGCCCAAACAATTGTTGATTTACAGATCTAAGAAAGGGAAAATTAATGAGTGTTGGAAAAATAGGTTTCATAGATTGATATCATAATTTTGGATCTACAACGCTTCAAATAATGGAAAAAAAATCAAGACCTAGGTTGCAGTGCCTGAGCAGTTCATATGTACAGATTGGAATTTTTATGCAAAAGGAGATGACCTAATAATGAAAATAAGCGTTGCGGCTACCACCGCGCAGGAGAGGTACCAAGTTTGAATAAAAAATAAGTGCTACAGCGAAGAACGAAGATGAACTTCGAACGAACTCATGGAAACGACAATAAGATCTATGGGAAAAGAAATAAGGAGAAATCACCAGAGCTGTTGAACAGCGGAGGCGCGCAGCTGAATTCTGGTTAGATCATCTCGATGCAGCGGCCGTGGTTGAGGCAGAGGCAAAGGTTGATGGCGGCGGCAGAGCTCGGGTGCTGAGACGACGCAAGGTGGAAGATAGACGAAGAGGCAAGGAGGGGAAAGTGAAAGGGGCCCCTGGCCCTATTTATAAGACGAAAGGATAAGTGACTTGCATGGGAATCGAGGAGGTTAAAAAATAGATATGTGATGGCGCGTACGCCTCAATTTTCCAAGGTTCATTAAAAGAGAAGGTATATTAAGATTTGAGATTTATGTAATATTAATAACAGGTGACGTCACAGCGGGTTGCCACGATCTTAGAAGATGACGTCATGGCGGGTTATAGGATCTCGCAAGAATAAATGAAGAAGGATTTTCCTAAGTGTTGAAGATTGACATGAACAAGTTCAAATCAACCTGGGGCCTAATGTTGGGGATATAACTATTGGGTATGACCCACCCAGGAGGGGCCGGGTTATACCAACGACGGTTCATCAAGACAAAGCCCGTGAAGATATTGAAGATGGCGGTTCATGAAGTGGACTTGCTAAGGGCCTGAAGCCCAAAGGCGACTTAAGGCCCATAGGTGTAAACCACCATATATGTATGACTTGGATGGTAAGGCAAGTATAATTAGTCACCAAGCCGGACACATTGATGATGAGCCGGCTGGGACTCTGTGAGTTATCAAGCGTCAACCTGTGTATATAAAGGGACGACCCGGCGACGGCTTAGGACAAGAAACAAGAGAGATTGAAAGCTAGGTTAAGCATATTCTCTCCCTGGTAATCGAAATCCAAGCAATACCACCTCAACTGGAGTAGGATTTTACCTTCATAGCAAGCGGCCGAACCAGTATAAACTCCTGTGTCCTTTGTCCCGTTTAACCCCTTCAAGCTAACCTAGTTGTGATGGCTCCACGACTAAGTCCTTCAGCTAGGACATCTGCCGTGACAATTCCACGACGGTGCCGATAAAATCATTGTTGTTCATGTTTGAGAAGTCACATAATTTGGTGTTCTCTTGAGTCATGATAACCACACAACAAGATTGCACTCAAAAACAAATCCGGCAAGAAAACGGTGAACGGAAAAGAGGGGCGAATAAAACATCAATTTTTTGTGAAGTTGGGGAGAGGAAAACGAGAAGCAAATGGAAAATAATGTAAATTGCAATGAGATGAGATTTGTGATTAGGAACCTGGTATATGTTGAAGATCCTCCCTGGCAACGGCTCTAGAAATTGGCACGTGGCCGGGAGACTACCTTGACTTGATCCTCCCCGGCAACAGCGCCAGAAATTCCTTTTGATGTCGCTTAAAGCTACGTCGGTATTTCCCCAAAGAGGATGGGATGATGCAACACAACGGTGGTAGGTATTTTCCTCAGATATGAAAACAAGGTTATCAATCCAGTAGGAGAACCAAGCAGCACAATGTAAAAAGCACCTGCACACAAATAACAATCTCTCGCAACCCAACGTGTTAAAGGGGTTGTCAATCCCTTTTCGGGTACGGCGCCTCAAGATAGGCAAACGGATGTGAGGTAAATTTGTAGTAGATTGATAGATCGAATGCCAAACAAATAAATAAGAATAAATTGCAGCAAAATATTTTTGGGTTTTTGGATTAAGAGATCTGAAAATAAATGGCAAATAAAACAGATCGCAAAGGCAAATAATATGAGAAAGAGACCCGGGGGCCGTAGGTTTCACTAGTGGCTTCTCTCGAGAAAAATAGCAAAGCGGTGGGTGAACAAATTACTGTTGGGCAATTGATAGAACTTCAAATACTCATGATGATATCCAGGCAATGATCATTACATAGGCATCACATCCAAGATTAGTATACCGACTCCTGCTTGCACTACAACTATTACTCCACACATCGACCGCTATCCAGTATGCATCTAGTGTATTAAGTTCATGGAGAAACGGAGTAATGCAATAAGAATGATGATATGATGTAGACAAGATCTATCTATGTAGAGATAGACCCCATCGTTTTATCCTTATTAGCAATGATACATACGTGTTGGTTCCCTTTCTGTCACTCGGATCAAGCACTGTAAGATCGAACCCACTACAAAGCACCTCTTCTGATTGCAAGATGAATAGATCAAGTTGGCCATACAAAACCCAAATATAGGAGAAGAAATACGAGGCTATAAGAGATCATGCATAAAAGAGATCAAAGAAACTCAAATACTTCCATGGATATAAAAAGATAGATCTGATCAGAAACTCAAAGTTCATCGATCCCAACAAACACACAGCAAAAATGTTGCATCATATGGATCTCCAAGAGACCATTGTATTGAGAATCAAGAGAGAGAGAGAGATGAAGCCATCTAGCTACTAACTTAGGACTCGATGGTCTACAAAGAACTACTCACGCATCATCGGAGAGGCACCAATGGAGGTGGTGAACCCCATCCGAGATGGTGTTTAGATTGCTTCTAGTGGTTCTGGACTCTGCGGTGGATGGATGAATATTTCATAGACTCCCCTAGGGTTCTGGAAATATTGGGGTATTTATAGAGCAAAGAGGCGGTCCGGGGGCACCTGAGGTGGGCACAACCCACCAGGGTGCGCCTGGGCCTCCTGGCGTGCCCGGGTGGGTTGTGCCTCCCTCGGGGCACCCCGCGGGCGCAGCCAGGGTCCGTTGTGTTCCTTTTGGCCCATAAAAATTCTCCGTAAAGTTTCGTGGCATTTGGAATCCGTTTGATATTGATTTTCTGCGATGTAAAAAACATGGAAAAAACAGCAACTGGCACTTGGCACTATGTCAATAGGTTAGTACCAAAAAATGATATACAATGACTATAAAATATATAAAACATCCAAGATTGATAATATAACGGCATGGAACAATCAAAAATTATAGATACATTGGAGACGTATCATACTCCTGCAGTGGGTCTTGCACCTTGCGGTGCTTCCAGGACGTAATTCTTCTGTGCAGAAATGAGGATAATCCTCAAGTTACGGACCCAGTCCGTGTAGTTGCTACCATCATCTTTGAACTTAGCTTTCTCTAGGAACACATTAAAATTGAAGGGAATGGTAGCACGAGCCATTGATCTACAACAACATAGACATGCAAATACTATCAGGTACTAAGTTCATGATAAAGTAAAGTTCAATTAATCATATTACTTAAGAACTCCCACTTAGATAGACATCCCTATAGTCATCTAAATGATCACGTGATCTATATCAACTACACCATGTCTGATCATCACGTGAGATTGAGTAGTTTTCAATGGTGAACATCACTATGCTGATCATATCTACTATATGATTCACGTTCGACCTTTCAGTCTCAGTGTTTCGAGGCCATATCTGCATATGCTAGGCTCGTCAAGTTTAACCCGAGTATTCTGCACGTGTGCAAAACTGGCTTGCACCCATTGTATGTGAACGTAGAGCTTATCACACCCGATCATCACGTGGTGTCTCGGCACGACGAAACTGTAGCAACGGTGCATACTCAGGGAGAACACTTATACCTTGAAATTTAGTGAGGGATCATCTTATAATGCTACCCCGTACTAAGCAAAATAAGATGCATAAAGGATAAACATCACATGCAATCAAAA
The DNA here is from genome assembly GCF_003073215.2 of Triticum urartu. Taxonomy (NCBI): domain Eukaryota; kingdom Viridiplantae; phylum Streptophyta; class Magnoliopsida; order Poales; family Poaceae; genus Triticum; species Triticum urartu. The sequence continues at coordinate 269,421,355 of NC_053022.1, forward strand.
AATGTGACATGATATGGCCATCATCATCTTGTGCCTTTGATCTCCATCTCCAAAGCACTGTCATGATCTCCATCGTCACCGGCTTGACACCTTGATCTCCATCATAGCATCGTTGTCGTCTCGCCAACTATTGCTTCCACGACTATCAATACCGCTTAGTGATAAAGTAAAGCAGTTACATGGCGATTGCATTTCATACAATAAAGCGACAACCATAAGGCTACTGCCAGTTGCCGATAACTTCTACAAAACATGATCATCTCATACAACAACTTATATCTCATCATGTCTTGACCATATCACATCACAACATGCCCTGCAAAAACAAGTTAGACGTCCTCTACTTTGTTGTTGCAAGTTTTACGTGGCCGCTACGGGCTTCTAGCAAGAAATGTTCTTACCTACGCATCAAAACCACAACGATTTTTCATCAAGTGTGTTGTTTTAACCTTCAACAAGGACCGGGCATAGTCACACTCGATTCAACTAAAGTTGGAGAAACAGACACCCACTAGCCACCTGTGTGCGAAGCACGTCGGTAGAACCAGTCTCATGAACACGGTCATCTAATGTCGGTCTAGGCCGCTTCATCCAACAATACTGCCGAATCAAAGTATGACATGCTGGTAAGCAGTATGACTATTATCGCCCACAACTCTTTGTGTTCTACTCGTGCATATAACATCTACGCAGAGACTTGGCACGGATGCCACTGTTGGGGAACGCAGTATTAAATTCCTACGATCATGCAAGATCTATCTAGGAGATGCACAACAACGAGAAGGGAGAGTGTGTCCATGTACGCTCGTAGACCGAAAGCAAAAGCGTTTAGTAACGCGGTTGATGTAGTCGAACGTCTTCACGATCCAACTGATCCAAGTACCAAACATACGGCACCTCCGTGTTCTGCACACGTTCAACATGATGACGTTTCTCGAGCTCTTGATCCAGTTGAGGATGAGTGAGAGTTCCGCCAGCATGATGGTGTGGTGATGGTGATGATGAAGTGACTGGCACATGGTTTCGCCTAAGCACTACAACGATATGACTGAGGTGGTAAACTATGGAGGGGGCACCGCACATGGCTAAGAGATTGTCTGCTGTCCTTTGGGGTGCCCCCTACCCACGTATATAAAGGAGGGGGAGGAGGAGGCCGGCCTAAGGGGGGTGCACGCCATAGGGGAGTCCAACTAGGATTCCCAATCCTAGTTGGAGTCCCCTTCCTTTTCCAAGAAGGAGAGAGGGAAGGAGGAAGAGAGGGAGAAGTAAAGAGGGGGGCGTCGCCCCCTCCTAGTCCAATTCGGACCAGCCATGGGGGGCACCCCTTGCGGCCCTTCTCTCCTTTCCACTAAAGCCCTTTAAGGCCCGCTACTTCCCTTGGAGGTTCTGGTAACCTCCCAGTTCTCCGAAAAATACCTGAAACACTTCGGAACCATTCCGGTGTCCGAATATAACCTTCCAATATATCGACCTTTACATCTCGACCATTTCGAGACTCCTCGTCATGTCCGTGATCTCATCCGGGACTCCGAACAAGCTCCGGTCATCAAATCACATAACTCATAATACAAATCGTCATCGAACGTTAAGCATGCGAACCCTACGGGTTCGAGAACTATGTAGACATGACCGAGACACATCGGTCAATAACCAATAGCAGAACCTGGATGCTTATATTGGTTCCTACATATTCTACGAAGATCTTTATCGGTCAAACCGCATAACAACATAAGTTATTCCCTTTGTCATCGGTATGTTACTTGCCCGAGATTCGATCATAAGTATCTTCATACCTAGTACAATGTCGTTACTGGCAAGTCTCTTTACTCGTTCCGTAATGCATCATCCCGTAACTAACTCATTAGTTACATTTCTTGCAAGCCTCATAGTGATGTGCGTTACCGAGAGGGCCCAGAGATACCTCTCCGATACACGGAGTGACAAATCTTAATCTTGATCTATGCCAACTCAACAAACACCATCGGAGACACCTGTAGAGCATCTTTATAATCACCCAGTTACATTGTGACGTTTGATAGCACACAAGGTGTTCCTCGGTATTCGGGAGTTGCATAATCTCATAGCCAGAGGAACATGTATAAGTCATGATGAAAGCAATAGCAATAAAACTAAACAATCATTATGCTAAGCTAACGGATGGGTCTTGGACATTACATCATTCTCAAATGATGTGATCCCGTTCATCAAATGACAACACATGTCTATGGTCAGGAAACTTAACCATCTTTGATTAACGAGCTAGTCTAGTAGAGGCATACTAGGGACACTCTGTTTGTCTATGTAGTCACACATGTACTAAGTTTCCGGTTAATACAATTCTAGCATGAATAATAAACATTTATCATGATATAAGGAAATATAAATAACAACTTTATTATTGCCTCTAGGGCATATTTCCTTCAGTGAGATTATGTAAGGAGGGCATGCACAAATCCAGAGTGATGGTAGCAAACTGTGGATAGACCCAAAACCAATGACGGCAGGCAGATAATAGCTTTAGTTAAAAAATACAGATAATGGCTCCTTTAATGTTTGTTTGCACCCAACATGAAACTCACAGTAGACACCCGAGATTAACCAGATAGTAGACATCTAGTACTGATTGCTGCCCCAATATGTACCCACAACCATTTAAAAACTCAAGTTTCAGCATTAGTTTGGACCTGACTCATAGTCTAATAGGTGAAGATGATGATAAAGTAGCATGTCATCATATTAAGCGATGCATAACGTAAGAAGACACGGAAGAGTGCGACCTCTCTTGCGGACCTGTGTAGTCCTCAAGGTCATCTGCTCAGTTGATGATGGTAATGCAGTTGTCGTGGTTGCCGGCAGTGGGGAAGAAGATCTGAGACGGTGAAAGACAGTTTGGAGAGTGGATCCCTGTTGTGGTGAACCCTTCCGTCGTTGGAGCAGCTGAGCTGGGGTGGAACACAACACAGCAGGAGCGGGACAAACCACACAAGGTTTTCTTTGACACATATCTGTAACAGAAGTAATTGTGTAAGGGCTTGTTTGTATTTGTGGATTCTGACAATGCAGGGATAGGAAATACACATGAATAGGATAGGAATGCATGTGCAAAACAAAGAATTTAAAATACAGGATTTCTGCCAATCTGGGTGTTTGGTTCACAGGAATTGGAAGATCACAGGATGCAAAGAAGCATGGTGAGATTAAGTCAAACCACAAGAAAATTTATGGTTATAATGCTATTATACTACTATCTCTTAGTCTTGTGGTTCATGTATAGGAATTTGAAAAGGGGGACAAGTGGATATTAAAATTCCTACTGTTTTTCTTTCAATAGACACTAAAGGAACAAATCCTACAGTTTTCCTTTGCTCCATTCCTTTGAATCAAATGCATGAATAGTAGTGCCATAGGAAACTTTCCAAATCCTATGTTTTTCCTTCACTTTTCTTTTCAAGCACTAGCGATTCTAGTAGGCAGGCTTGAGCAAGGAAAAGCCTACACCCAAAAAATGTTTTTGCGCTACTTCTACTACTTTGGACCCAGGCCACTGCCCTACTAGCTCAACTCCCAGGCCCATCGACAAATGCACAGCTCAAACGCGCAGAGATAAATAATGATGGCATTCAAGAGAGTCCATCACGGATAGCAAAGTTGCTTGGTACCTCACTGCTTGTCATATAGTAGGATAAAATAATCATATTTCACGTTACTACGTGTGCTCAGTGGACAATATATATAACATGTAGAGTAAAAAAAGAGATGCAACAAGTGTACAACCACTTTGGCAAAGCCATGTCGATCTTAGCGTGATTGGGTTGGTCGGTGAGGATGCTCCGGCAACGGACCGAGAGCAAGAGCGAGAGAAGCAGCGCGAGCAAGAGCAGACCAGGCAGGGGACAAAGAGCAAGAGAAGATCAGCAGTGCAAGCGAGAGCTAAAGGAGCAGCAACTCCTATTGATGTGGACGTCACCGCCGAGGGAGCGACACCGTGGAGGAACTGGCCGGCGAGGCCGCCATGGATGGAGCCGCGCCATGTTGGCTCGGGACCGCGCACCGGCAGCACCGTGAGATCGAATCAAGGAGAAAATGCAGCGATTAGTGTACAACCTCTTTGGTGGTGCCGATTAGGCCTCAGCTTCATCCGAGGAAACAATGATGATGCTGCTCTTCTGGTGGTGCAGGTGAAGACGGTGTTGTGGGAATGGCGGTGGTGCGAAAGATGAGGGGAATGTTGGGGCAGCTCCTTGGAGGTGGAGGACGGGGTGGCTGAACCGGCGGGACAACGAGATCGATGGCGGATCCTCATCCAGTACGGTGGATGAGGGACGTCGAGGTGTTGCTGTGGACGACATCATCGGGGAAGAGGCTCCGGCTGGGTGGCGAACGGAGGAGGGTGTGGGGCTTCGCGTGTTTTCGTGGCCTCGGTGTATGAATGAGTGGGCGGATGGGATGGGAGTGGGGAACCATGGCTTAGGGATACGCTTGTCGAAATCATAGTACATGTATGCTCTAGCTAGATGTTCGGAATCTACACCATGTATGATACTGCGTACAATGCGTTCAACACGCACAACACACACACAAACACCATTTAGACTAGTAAGGTACCCGTGCATTGCACGCATGAGATTTGGCAACCAAATTATGAATAAATACCACATTATAGCATGTAAGCTTTGAGTCTTATATGCATTATAACAAATAAGAAGTGCTTGTGTTTTGAGTTTTTTGTGCATTATGCTTAAGTTCAACCATGGAGTCTTCTAGATTGTACATGTGGCAAAATCTGGTGGAATCTAGATGATATCCAACGACCAGCAGTGCTCGAATTTTCCATCTCTGCATCATCAGATTGGCTTCATCCAATGACCATCTTTCAAAGTTAAAGTTATCCACACACTATATAAAAAAATAAAATATAATATATAGGGGTATAGATATAGATATGTGATGTGAAAGCCACCCATCATCTCCAATTAGAATAGTGTGTCCATGCACGGATGCAATGTGGCCAAACGATGTCCGCCATCGGTTCCCAAATTCAAATCAGTCTGACCCTGTTCAATGTGTATACAGTACAACATGCTCGTTTCCAAACCACACCGTGCATATCTCAGTTATATTCATGCATGCATGGGTTTCAAACATCATGATCTCTTATTCAAATATTTGAATTCAACTTTACATTGATTATGACCTCACCTAGTCTTTTAAACCCACACAGTCATCTTCTCTTTATGATTGTACCACTAAATTTTTCTCGTGCATGCATGCACACACACTACCACTCGGCATTATCCATCGCACACATGCAATCTTTTTCTTCAGGTCGGTCTCCCATGCATGCACACCCCCCTGTTCATCATATCGGGCATTCTTTATCTCTCACGTGCATGCGCAACGATCTATGTTCCTCTATGTGTGTGTGTATATAGCTAGGTCTTTCCTAGTTTTCCACACAATCTGATCAATCTATATATCTAGTGAGGTCCCACCGTCTTTCCCACGTACACATCGATTAATCTATACCTCTCTATATAGGATTGCATAGCTAATACACCCACATTAATTATATATCCAACGCCCCCTCTCATCATCCATGCCTCCCGCTTCATCTTTCAGACGTGCGCACAGTGGCGAAGACAGGGGCAGCAAGGGCCCTGCCCCCCCGAACATCACTATATATTGAGGCTAATATGAATGAGATCATTAGACAATTGCTGGTAAAATGGTTTAAGTTGATGAATTGGCCCTCCTCGTAAAGGATTAGCAATGCTTGGCCCCCTAGCTCATTTATTTTTCATGGCTCCGCCACTGCGCACAACAGTGCTTGTTCTCGCCCCCTCTCTTTAAATATCGATCTCGCACTTGTGCACTACTTCATAGTCTCCCTCCACTTGGCCCCTCGCACCATCTTCTAGCCCCCACTGGATTTTTCCACATATACGATCTAGTAGACTCCATGGTTGAACTTAAGCATAATGCACAAACCTCAAAACACAAGTGCTTCTCCTTTGTTCTAGAATCTTCCGTATCATAACTGCCCAAACTTTTTTCTAGTTGAATTGCCATTATTTGTTTTTACTTTATGCTTTACAACACACAATTCCATGAATCATAAAATAGTTTAAGGACTTCTTTGATTCACAGGATTCTCAAAGGAATTTTGGAGGATTCTAATCCTTAGGAATTTTTCCTATCTTGGTTGTTTGATTCATAGGATTGTAAACCATAGGAAATTTTCCATAGGATTCATTTGCACTAGATTTCATAGGAAACATTCCATCCACTCAAACCTCTTTGAAAGAATTCTACGTTTTTTCTATGCACAATCAAACACCCGTACAATCCTGTAGGATTCAAGACGGCATTCTACTCTGATCCCATGTTTTTCCTATTCCCCCATTTTGGAAATCCTACGAATCAAAGAGGCCCTAGCTTTTTTTATAAAAACTAATTGATTTTGAATGAGATGAACTATAAGAATTAAATGAACGTCTACATCATGCATATATGACTCAAAGCTTACATGCTATAGTGTGGTCTTTATTCATAATTTGGTTGCCAAATCTGATGCGTGCAATGCACGTGTACCTTACTAGTACTTCGAGTATGTGCAAAACACGTAAATTAGAATTCCAATGGCATGCTATACAGTGTCTCTCTTTCAGTTCATGAAGCCACGTGCCACATGTGGAGGCATTTTCGCGGCTTCCTTTTGTGGATTGATCACAGTGACGTGCTGCTGGTTCCAAAAGAATGTACTCGTCCTCTCTGAGGCACACTGGCAGTACATGCACGAAGCAAAGATGTGCATGCACGCCACACACACACTCATTCCCTCGCACGCACACATGGGTACACGGGGGACGCATTTTTGTACGATGATCCACCCCAAGTGATAATTTGACGCGTGTAAAGTCCTTCACTTCATTGATGGTTAATTAATACAGTGCATGCAAATTGAGTGGACGTGAGGGAGGAAGAAAGACATTACTAGTCCACTACGTGCATGCGAGTAGTTAAATCATGGGTTGCTACTTCCATTGGTCTCCTTCGTATTTTGTGCCAATTTTTACCATATTTTTAAGTAACATAATATTTATGCATGTCGTAAAAAGTGGCACAAAAAAGGGGGCCAATAAACCAGGACGCAGGCAGCATGATCAATTTTTGCCAGGGCTACTGTTGGTGGTCTTTGTATTTAAATATGGATGGAGTGGAGTAGTACTATCTTTATCTTAGCCTCATAGGGCTCTCCAAGTGCCTAGGCTCGCCTCCCCGCCTCGCCCACCGGATCCCGCCATGGAGGATCCCGCCATGGATAACCCCTTAGATCCCAGGATCCCGCGGGCTGCCCTCTCGCTGCAGCCCGCAGCACTGCCGCCTTTGAGTGAAACCCACATGTGTTTTAGAGGGGATGCCGGAGGACATGCCAGGGTTGTGTTTCGGGTGGTGGGCAGCAAGGGCAAATTGGATCGAGGAAGCGTCGCATCGATTGGAGAGAAGTTCCAAGGAGCTACGCCTGGCATAGCACAAGGTGGAGCGCAAGTCGATCTCAGGGGAGAGATGCTGAGGGATGTCGGCATCTGGCAGCATCACGTTGATTTTGAGCTAGAGCTAATGGCAGAGATCATATTCACGGAGTCGACTGCGGAGGAAAGAGCGCGCATGCCTGCGCAATGGCATGAGCAGCCGGTGCAACTGTTCAAATGGGCGGTAGGAGAAGCCAAATCCCAGGACCATTTGCGGCGGCGTCGCTGGGCATGCATCATAGGCGAGGTAAGCTGCCCTCCGTCCCCGCCAGCGATGAAGTAACCTAGTCGGTAGCTGCTGCAGTGAACTTGCAACGCCGTGTCGGTTTGCTACCTTGACAATCACTCCATCTATATGTATTGTATTCCTGTGAAAATACTTGGTCGTTTGGAAAAATATGGTAATTGATTTATCACTATTTTTGAATGCTTGGTCGTGACAGTCAACCGAAGCCACAACCAGAAATCTCCATCGCGTAATACTTTACGGTCAGTTGAACCAACAGACGGTCGGTCGGACCCGCGTCTCACCGAAGGGACACGCATCGGCTTGGTCTGACATGTACGACCAGTTACATCACTGACTTGTGCGACCGCATTTGAGCAGTGTAGTACTCCCTCTATCTCAGTTTACAAGTCTTGCACGTGTACCTAGGTCGTTAATTTGACCAACTTAATAAGAGGCATACATTACAAAAATATATCATTACAAACTTTAAATATTCTATTTTTCATGATTTTTTTTACGTTAAACAATTTATTTTATATAAGTTAAATTGATGACCTAGATACACGTGCAAGCCTTGTAAACTGAGATGGAGTACTTGAAATTTATGTTCCACTAAACTCATCGGGAGCCATTTCGGGCTTCGAAACCAAAACCAACAATTAATCTTTACCTTGTTCCCATCACATTCCAAAGTACTAGTGCTACAATTAAGTGCAAGCCTGCTCACACCTACTAGTATGTACCAAACCTGAACGTGTTCCCACTTTGCAAGTTTTAGTACAAGTGCTAGTACTTAGGTTATAAAAAGGGGAACTACCTAACCGAAAATTACTCTACCTTCCTCCTCATAAGTCCTTCTTCGTCTGTCCTTGCCATGGCTAGTGTGCAGAGCTCTAGGTCGAGAACTACTCGTAACAAGGGAGCGGCAACCAAGGCCGTGGAAAAAAAGAGGGATCGCCGCCTCGCAGAGACCTTGAAAGATCTCTCACGGGCAGGCGATGGCTCCCAGGAGCGCCCTAGCCACGGAGGCGAGTGCTCCTAGGAGTGCCCTAGCTGCGGAGGAAAGGGCTCCCAGGAGCGACCTAGCCGCGGAGGCGAACATGCCGTGTTGGCGGCGCTGGAGTCGTTATCCCTCGACGGCATGCCCGATCAGCTCAATAAGCAGCTCAATAAGCAAAAGGAGTTCATCCACAACTTGGTCGAGCTGCTGAAGGAGAGCCTCGACGACATGCCCGCTGAGCTTGATGAGCAGGGGGAGTTAACTGGCGGCTTGGTGATGGTGCTGAAGAAGAGCATTGCCTCGGAGAAGAAGACGACCGGCAAAATCCTGCAACTTCATGGGGACAAGGCGAAGCTTTTCCACGAGCTCGACCTGCTGAAGGAGGAGAACAACGGCTGGAAGAAGCTGCATGATAATAGTAGTTCCTAGATGAAGATGCTGCAGGCCCTCGTCATGGAACAGAAGGAGGAGTTGGCGAAGGTCCGCATAGAGCACCCGGCTATTGTCAAGGTACGTAATGCGGTCGTGGAACAGATGATGAAGGCTCACGTCGAGAAATCCCGCGTTATGGACAAAATGAAGAAGATGGCGGAGGAGACGCGCAAGGAGATGGAGGTCATGGAGGCGATGAAGAAGCAGTTACGACTGCGCAGCCAGCAAGCCTTCATGTAGTAGAGAGCAGCGCCCCAGACTTGTGTGTGCGTCTTCCTTCTTTTTGGGGGTGATAATCTTCCTTCTTCTTTTGCTCCTGTGTTTCTTCTTTTTCTTCGTGTGTTTTGCCGCACGTGTCACGTTCTCTGTGAGGCATGAATAGAATAATGCTACCAATGAGATGACTAGCAAATTAGATCATTTTTAGCGCCATATGGCACTGGGCTGCCGTGTTTTGTGCTCCTCCGTCGTACTCCAGTGGAAAACTTGAGTATACCGCATGGTTCTTTGCTCCTCCTCAGGTCGTCGGCACATTTATACGAGCATTCAAATCACAAAGCCCTGCCTTCTAGCAGTAATGAGCCGTCAAATCACAAAGGCCCTCGCCTCTCGTGAAACCGACCAAGCTAGACTGCCCCGCCCTCTAGCCTTTAAAAAATGTATACTTTTGTATAGTGGTAGTATCGATGGATTGCGCCATGGAGCAAAACTGACAATATGAAATTAAAGAAAAAAAGTGGTACATATAAAAGCGCTCGTTGCCAAATTATGCATATAGTAATGTTAAAAAAGCTAGTACGTGCTTAAATGGGGTGCTAAATTCCATTAAAGAAATTAGCATAGCTATTTAATTCTTGGGTTCTTATTATTTATGCCACTAGTTGTGTATCACCACTCAGTTTGCCATTAGAAGTTACAACTACTCAAAAATGCCATCGATCTGTGAGATGCCTGCTCAAAAATGCAATTAGATATCTCAAAAATGCCATTGTTAAGTTAGATGTTTGCTCAAAAATGCCATTAGACATTGTTATTTTCACGTCAAACCTGTTGACCATGTTATATGACAAAAATAACCTGATTATCACAATGATAAGTGTGGCCCCGCTAATCAGGAGTAACCAAGTGAATAATTTTACAGGAAAATAAGAATGCTGTTGGGATCAAGTAGGCCCCACACTTTATTTTACTCTAATGAGATAGAGGGAAAGCTAGCATGTTGGTCCATCAGTATTTATGTCATTATAACATGGCAAATGAGATTTAAGTCACAATAATGGTGTCCAGCACAACACACCCCTCAAATAAAACTAAGCACCCTGAAATTCTTTGACAAAACTAAGCACCCTGAAATACTTTGACAACTAAATTGCTGGCTATATGATGTTGGCCATATATATTGTACGTATATAATGTGAAGAAACGAGTGGTAGTACTATACCAACTAAAAGATGAACTGTAAGAAATACTAGTATGTACGTACTGAAGAGTTAAAGTAACGAGAAGGAACATAACATAGTTCTGCTGGGGGCTCAGCACAACACACCCCTCAAATAAAACTAAGCACACCTGAAATTAAACTAAGCAACTAATCCGGTAGACACTACATTAGAACCACCGTGAGCAACGACACTGCCACCTTACTCAGACTCCTCATCCACGAGCTCGACTGCGTCCTTGTCCCTCTTCCTCTTGGCCGATACTTCTTTGCTTGAACCACACACTTGGCTCTTGCTCTTCATCCAACCCTTGTAGATATTGAAACAAAGGTAGGCATCCATTGCAGTGTAGTGGATGTGGTCTATATCTAGTACATTCAACTGCCATGCACGATGAAACTTGGGCGGAGGTTTCTTCAGTTTACCGTACGAAGGGTGAACCATGGCTCCTGCCAGGGTCAGCATTGAAGGCTGATCACGGGAGGGCACCAACCCATTCTTCTGGAGGTCGAAGGGCTTGCCTACAACGAGGCCTATCCGACCCAGGACTCTTATGTCAGTCGTATAGTCTACAATAACGAATTTGATTAGCCCGCCCGCGAGGAACTTCTTAAATTCCTCGCACTCAACATCGGCATGGCATATGTGGTAGACCAAGAACAAGTTATGCACACAAACCTGGATCATGGCGGGCTTCATCTTATCTTCCTGCTTTAGATTCTTCTCTTTGCCCAGGCTGCGGTGTACTCAACATCTAGCCCAACGACCCACTCATCATTTGAGTTTTCGAACATGCGTCTAAAGTGAGCAAGGCATCCTTTCACCGTCACGGAAGAACGGGTGTAGATGACGTTGAACTCATCACCGGCGATGGTTCTAACCATGTACTCACCGCCTATCATGGAGATTTGGGACGCCATGGATTTGGGAGGAGGGTTAGGATTAGTGGAACTGTTGTAATGTGAAAGGACGGGACGACTAGGAGCGAACTGCCGTAATGCTAAAGGACGCCCGGGGACGAGTAGGAGCGAACTACCAGCGGTTTTTCAATTGTAAAAATGCTGAGTGGGGTGTGCGGACGACAGGGTAGTGGCTTGCCTGGTGGATAAATGGATTAATGCACAGTACTATGGGGGCCCAATTAGATGTCATGTCTACTCGATGCCCAATTAAATGGCTTTCGATGTCATGTCAAGCGTCCGGAAAATTACAGGTGGTACGAAGCTTTCCATTCTCCCATGATACGGGCTTCCGAGAGCCCTTAGATCCGAGATCGAACGGTTGCATGGCGTGATTGTAGACCTATGGGTGAATATCCTATCCTGGAGGGTTATTCATTTAATTAGCTATAGACTCAAAATTGTCTTTTCATCTAGGTACACATGCTTAGCACCGTTTCTTCCTAGGGTCACCAAACTAGTATCTCTCTTCTTAATTAACTTGCCACATCATACTTTATGCCTATGTGGCAAGCTTAGCACCTGTACGAACAAGTACAATAGTGGGCTATAAGCCCGCTTACATGGCATTGTTGCATATGTGGAGGAAAGAGGCAAGGAAAAAGTGGAGGAGTGGGCTCTCATGCAAGAGCCAGCCTCTACATGGTGGAGCATTGGGAGATGCACCTGTATAACATGGAGGTGGTCAGGAATCGGGAGACTCACGCCGGTTGTAGCGCCGTAGTTAAAATGATAATGGCAAGTCAAATCACGGGGCCCCAAGTCCAACAGTAACTCGCTGTCAAATCACACAGCCCTACGTTTGTAGCAGCCTACTCCCTCATCTTCTCGTGTCTCTGTCGAACCGACTTGGCGGAACTGCCCCGCCTACCGCGCGGGAAAAGCCCTGCCCTCGACTTCTAAATAGTATAGTATACTCTTTTTGTATCCAAGGATTGAGCCATGGAGCAAAGCCTCAAGAAAACGGTGGTACACATGTATGGAGTATACAGCACGCCCGTCGCGTTCGCGTCGCACCCCAGATGGTCGGTCGGTCTGGCACGCCGCTCTTCAAATGGAACACGCATCATATTGCGTTTGCACACACATGTGGGGCCGCAATTGAGAACCGACCATAGGCACACTCCCCGGCCCCGCAAGTCGGGTGAGTTAATAGAAGAGAGAGACGAGCGATAGTACTAGAGAAGTGTTGTATAGACATTGGTGCATGGATGATCCCTGCATGACACGGAAGATCAGTTCATCTATGTATGTGACCAGACTCCAGCAGACATGGCTGGATTGGCTATCGTCTACATATCGTGCAGGCTGTGTTGTACAGGGCTGTAGTTCTGATGAGAAATCTAGAAAAAGGTTTCTTGTCATCTCGCAGTATTAGGCGTCATGTGCTTCAGATCCCTGCGAGGGTTAAACATCGACAACTGAGTTACTCCAAGGCACTGTTCATCCGGGGCACATGCATTAAGAGTACTCGGCTACCATCTAGGTCAAGCCGGCTATCTTAATTAGGACATGTATCAATGAACCCCTTTTCTACGAGTTTATCTTTAATTTGAGCTTTGATCCTCGTCTAGTTTGTCCGTCGGGATTCATGTTGTATCCTTGGGGCAGTGAGGTTATGGTTTCTTGTCATGTGGCATTTTTTCGTGTTATATGTTATAATCTGATGCTTCGGATCAAAATGACGACAACTGTGCCTCCGGGGCACATGCATGAAGACTTCTCGATAGTCATTGACGAGGTCAAGCCGGCTCCGGTAGACAAAAGAAAACTACTCCACTATATAGGCAGGAGCCTCTGAGCTTGCTTGCTAGTGTTGCTCTCTTCACACTGTCTTGTCCTATCCAGATCTAAACACGACAATGGTGGCCACACTCTCTCTCTGCTCACCGCTGGTCACAGATCCAGCCAGATCCTCTCCGCCAGGGAAGGTGACAAGGTGCAACGATCATGTGGTCGTCCTCGGCGACGGCTCTTACCCACTGCCGGCGTGTCCCGATTAGCGTGCTTTGTCATTCTCTCTCAAGCACCGCTGGTTAGGGAGGGCCCACGACCCCTTCTTCATCGCTGTCGTAGTGTGGGCAGATCCGGCCTCCCGCCGCCCACCTAGCGACATGCCGGCAACCCTCAAGTATAACTTCCATCGAAACCGGCCTTGCTCTACTTCCCGAGCTCCTGATGACGCTGCATTTGTATCTTTTAGTATATCTCAGGCCCCCTCATAGATAGGATCGACGGCTGTTCGAAAGCCACCTAAATTTTTACTGTTATGAGGTAAAACTAGTTCATGCACTTGAATCTAGTACTACTTGGTTCAAACAAGGAAGGAATGGGGTGGGGTGGGGGAAGATTTGTTACCTGAATCTAGGACTTGGTCGAAAGAGGAATAATGGGGGCGAAAAGTAGCAGAGACTGGCTATCCAACTGGTCTCTTGGTCTAAAAGGGAAATAAAGGGAAACGTAGTACAAACTCAATATAAACCCGATCTATTGGTTTAAAAGGGAAAGCAAGTGGGGACTGGGGGACAAGTCAACAGAGTATTTCCAACACTAGATTTGCTAGCCTCACACAGTATAAGGTAGCTATTGATACGTCTCCAACGTATCTATAATTTTTGATTGTTCCATGCTACTATATCATCAACCTTGGATGTTTTATACGCATTTATATGCTATTTTATATGATTTTTGGGACTAACCTATTAACCTAGAGCCCAGTGCCAGTGCCAGTTTCTGTTTTTTCCTTGTTTTAGATTATCGCAGAAAAGGAAAATCAAACGGAGTCCAATTGACCTGAAACTTCACGGAACTTATTTTTGGACCAGAAGAAGCCCACGGAGTATCGGAGTTGGACCAGAAGAGTCCCGAGCTGCCCACGAGGGTGGGGGCGCGCCCACCCCCTGGGCACGCCACCTGCCTCGTGGATAGCCCGGAGGTCCACCGACGTACTTCTTCCTCCTATATATACCCATATACCCTAAAAACTTCGAGGAGCACAATAGATCGGGAGTTCCGCCGCCAGAAGCCTCCGTAGCCACCGGAAGCCAATCTAGACCCGTTCCGGCACCTTGCCGGAGGGGGCATCCCTCTCCGGTGGCCATCTTCATCATCCCGGTGCTCTCCATGACGAGGAGGGAGTAGTTCTTCCTCGGGGCTGAGGGTATGCACCAGTAGCTATGTGTTTGATCTCTCTCTCTCTCTCTCTCTCTCTCGTGTTCTTGAGGTGATACGATCTTGATGTATCGTGAGCTTTGCTATTATATTTGGATCCTATGATGTTTCTCCCCCTCTACTCTCTTGTAATGGATTGAGTTTTCCCTTTGAAGTTATCTTATCGGATTGAGTCTTTAAGGATTTGAGAACACTTGATGTATGTCTTGCGTGGGATACCCGTGGTGACAATGGGGTATTCTATTGATCCACTTGATGTATGTTTTGGAGATCAACTTGCGGGTTCCGCCCATGAACCTATGCATAGGGGCTGGCACACGTTTTTGTCTTGACTGTTCGCTAGAAACTTTGGGGCACTCTTTGAAGTTCTTTGTGTTGGTTTGAATAGATGAATCTGAGATTGTGTGATGCATATCGTATAATCATACCCACGGTTACTTGAGGTGACATTGGAGTATCTAGGTGACATTAGGGTTTTGGTTGATTTGTGTCTTAAGGTGTTATTCTAGTACGAACTCTAGGGCTGTTTGTGACACTTATAGGAATAGCCCAACGGATTGATTGGAAATAATAACTTTGAGGTGGTTTCGTACCCTACCATAATCTATTCGTTTGTTCTCCGCTATTAGTGACTTTGGAGTGACTCTTTGTTGCATGTTGAGGGATAGTTATGTGATCCAATTAAGTTATTATTGTTGAGAGAACTTGCACTAGTGAAAGTATGAACCCTAGGCCTTGTTTCCTAGCATTGCAATACCGTTTACGCTCACTTTTATCATTAGTTACCTTGCTGTTTTATATTTTCAGATTACAAAAACCTTTATCTACCATCCATATACCACTTGTATCACCATCTCTTCGCCGAACTAGTGCACCTATACAATTTACCATTGTATTGGGTGTGTTGGGGACACAAGAGACTCTTTGTGATTTGGTTGCATGGTTGCTTGAGAGAGACCATCTTCATCCTACGCCTCCCACAGATTAATAAACCTTAGGTCATCCACTTGAGGGAAATTTGCTACTGTCCTACAAACCTCTGCACTTGGAGGCCCAACAACGTCTACAAGAAGAAGGTTGTGTAGTAGACATCAAGCTCTTTCTGGCGCCATTGCCGGGGAGGTTAGCGCTTGAAGGTATATCTTTAGATCTTGCAATTGAATCTTTTTGTTTCTTGTTTTAGCACTAGTTTAGTTTATAAAAGAAAACTACAAAAAATGTGGAATTAAGTTTGCCTCTTCATCTTTTTAATATCTTTCGTGAGTATGATGGAAAGGAAAATTGTGCCAAAGTGTTAGAAGAAGAATGCATTAAAATGTTTGGCACTAAATCTTTGAATGATGAGCATGATTGTAATGTTGTTAGTATGAACTCCTTGAATATCCATAGTACTAATGATGATTGCACTAGTTATGATGAAAATGTCTCCTATAAACATGTCAATTTTTGTGGAGTGCATTGGGTTTGCATGTACACACCAATTAGGGAAGATAGGTTCTGCAAGAGGCATAAGTACTTAGAAACTAAATTGTTGCAAGAAAGGCTAGATGTTTGTGCTGAAAATTTAAATTTTCTTGGCCATACTTGTGAACTTTGCAATGAACGTGGTCATTTAACCATCCTATGCAAATTGTTTCATGATCTAATCGTTTCCAAAAATTGTGATGACTTGATTTCCCTTGCACATCATAATGAAGTTAGTTTGCTTATGGGTTACGAAGAAATGAAACGTATAACTAACTATCTTCCAGTATTTGCCCATGATAAACTTCTTGGCTTTGATCTAGAGGAAATTTATATGTATTGTGCGGTGAATTGTATTGAAAATCCTTATATTGCCAACTACATAAAGAAAAGAAAACAAATAGAAGATGAAGAGAATACTAATGAAAGGGAAGAGACTTCCCAATACCCTCCTATTATTTCTTATGATGAATCAGGTAATGAGGAGGAGCCTCCTATTCAACCAATCTCATTAATAAGGAGCTCCAGAAAGAGGATTGAACCCACACATGATGTGGTGAAGAAGAAGAAAAGAAAAAGGAAGAGAGGTAAAAAGATATCTCTCCCAAATAATGCTACTCCTATTACTGTTGTGCCTCATGAAAATATAATTGTTGAAGATAATGATACTTCTTATGATCTTGAAAATCTTTTTGGCACTTGCTTGGAAGAATATGATGATAATTGCTATACTATTGGTGCTATCCATACTATTAATGATGAGAGTGATTATGCTTATGATATGAAAAGGCCCAAGCTTGGGGAAGCTATGTTTGATGAGGATGACATATTTGAGAATATATTTGCTGCAATTAATGTTTGTCCCAAGCTTGGGGATGCTATGTTTAATGAAGATGACATTTTTAGCCTCTCAAGTTTTGAGGAGCAAATTTGTTATGATGATAGCATGCCTCCTACTTATGATGATTATTGTGATGACACCTATGCTATAAAAAGTAGTGATGATTATATTTATAAAACTTGTCATGATTATGATTACCATTTTTCTGAACATTACTCTTTTAATGTGGAAACAATTTATAGTATTCGAGTCTCTTATGATACTCCCACTATTCCAAAAGAGAAGAATTTTGCTTATGTGGAGAGTAGTAAAATTTCTATGCAAGTAGATCATGAAAAGAATGCTTTAGGTGCTGGTTATATTGTTGAATTCATTCATGATTCTACTGAAAATTATTATGAGGGAGGAATATATGCTTGTAGGAATTGCAATAATACCAAGTTTCCTCTCTATGTGCTTAAAATTTTGAAGTTATGCTTGTTTTGCCTTCCTATGCTAGTTGATTATTGTTCCCATAAGTTGTTCGCTCACAAAATCCCTATGCATAGGAAGTGGTTTAGACTTAAATGTGCTAGTCATATTCTTCACGATGCTCTCTTTATGTTACAATTCTTATCTTTTATGTGAGCATCGTTGAAATCATCATGCCTAGCTAGGGGCGTTAAATGATAGCGCTTGTTGGGAGGCAACCCAATTTTTATTTTTTTCCTTGCTTTTTTCTCCTGTTTAGTAATAAATAATTTATCTATCCTCTGTTATGATTGAGTTTTTATGTTTTAATTAGTTTTTGTGCCAAGTAGAACCATTGGGAAGACTTGGGGAAAGTCTTTGCGATCATGCTGTAAAAAAACAGAAACTTTAGCGCTCACGAGAATTGATGCCAGTTTTTATTGGAGAGTGCTATTTAGTTAATTCTTTTTTAAGATGATTAATAGACAAATTACTCAGGTCCACCAATTTATTTTAGAATTTTTGGGGTTCCAGAAGTTTGCGTTAGTTACAGATTACTACAGACTGTTCTGTTTTTGACAGATTCTGTTTTTCATGTGTTGTTTACTTAGTTTGATGAATCTATGGCTAGTAAAAGAGTTTATAAACCATAGAGAAGTTGGAATACATTAGTTTTAACACCAATATATATAAATAATGAGTTCATTACAGTACCTTAAAGTGGTGTTTTGTTTTCTTTCGCTAACGGAGCTTACGAGTTTTCTATTAAGTTTTGTGTTGTGAAGTTTTCAAGTTTTGGATGAAGATTCGATGGACTATGGAATAAGGAGTGGCAAGAGCCTAAGCTTGGGGATTAACAAGGCACCCCAAGTTAATATTCAAGGACAACCAAGATCCTAAGCTTGGGGATGCCCCGGAAGGCATCCCCTCTTTCGTCTTCGTTCATTGGTAACTTTACTTGGAGCTATATTTTTATTCACCACATGATATGTGTTTTGCTTGGAGCGTCATTTTATTTCCTTTTGTTTTGCTTGATGTTTGAATAAAATACCAAGATCTGAAATTCTTAAATGTATAGATTCTTCATATAGTTGCATTATTATTCGACTACTCATTGAGCTTCACTTATATCTTTTGGAGTAGTTTGTCATTTGCTCTAGTGCTTCACTTATATCTTTTTAGAGCACGGTGGTGGTTTTATTTTATAGAAATAGATGAAATCTCATGCGTCACTTATATTATTTTGAGAGTCCTAAACAGCATGGTAATTTTCTTTCGTTATGAATTTAGTCCTAATATGATCGGCATCTGAGAGGGATATAATAAAAACTTTCATATAAAGTGCATTGAATACTATGAGAAGTTTGATACTTGATGATTGTTTTGAGATATGAGGATGGTAATATTAGAGTCATGCTAGTGAGTAGTTGTGAATTTGATAGATACTTGTGTTAAAGTTTGTGATTCCCGTAACATGCACGTATGGTGAACCGTTATGTGATTAAGTCGGAGCATGATTTATTTATTGATTGTCTTCCTTATGAGTGGCGGTCGGGGACAAGCGATGGTTGTTTCCTACCAATCTATCCCCCTAGGAGCATGTGCGTAATACTTTGCTTTGATAACTTGTAGATTTTTGCAATAAGGATATGAGTCCTTTATGACTAATGTTGAGTCCATGGATCATACGCACTCTCACCCTTCCACCATTGCTAGCCTCTCTAACACCGCGCACCTTTCGCCAGTATCATACACCCACCATATACCTTCCTCAAAACAGCCACCATACCTACCTATCATGGCATTGTAGCCATTCCGAGATATATTGCCATGCAACTTCCCACTGTTCCGTTATTATGACACGCTCCATCATTGTCATACTGCTTTGCATGATCATGTAGTTGACATTGTATTTGTGGCAAAGCCACCATTCATAATTCTTTCATACATGTCACTCATGAGTCACTGCATATCCCGGTACACCGCCGGAGGCATTCACATAGAGTCATAATTTTTTCTAAGTATCGAGTTGTAATTCTTGAGTTGTAAGAAAATAAAAGTGTGATGATCATCATTATTAGAGCATTGTCCCAGTGAGGAAAGGATGATGGAGACTATGATTCCCCCACAAGTCGGGATGAGACTCCGGACGAAAAAAAGAGAGGCCAAAAAAGCCCCCCAAAAAAACAGGCCATAAAAAAGAGAAGGCCCAAATAAAAAATAAAAAAAATAAAAAAATGAGAGAAAAAGAGAGAAGGGACAATGCTGCTATCCTTTTACCACACTTGTGCTTCAAAGTAGCACCATGATCTTTATGATAGAGAGTCTCCTATGATATCACTTTCATATACTAGTGGGAATTTTTCATTATAGAACTTGGCTTGCATATTCCAATGATGGGCTTCCTCAAAATGCCCTAGGTCTTCATGAGCAAGCGAGTTGGATGCACACCCACTTAGTTTCTTTTCTTGAGCTTTCATATACTTATAGCTCTAGTGCATCCGTTGCATGGCAATCCCTACTCACTCACATTGATATCTATTGATGGGCATCTCCATAGCCCGTTGATACGCCTAATTGATGTGAGACTATCTTCTCCCTTTTTGTCTTCTCCACAACCACCATTCTATTCCACCTAAAGTTCTATGGCCATGGCTCACGCTCATGTATTGCGTGAAGATTGAAAAAGTTTGAGAATGTCAAAAGTATGAAACAATTGCTTGGCTTGTCATCGGGGTTGTGCATGATTTAAATACTTTGTATGGTGAAGATAGAGCATAGCCAGACTATATGAATTTGTAGGGATAACTTTCTTTGGCCATGTTATTTTGAGAAGACACAATTGTTTTGTTAGTATGCTTGAAGTATTATTATTTTTATGTCAATATTAAACTTTTGTCTTTAATCTTATGGATCTGAATATGCTTTCCACAATAAAGAGAACTACATGGATAAATACATTAGGTAGCATTCCACATCAAAGATTCTGTTTTTATCATTTACCTACTCGAGGACGAGCAGGAATTAAGCTTGGGGATGCTGATACGTCTCCAATGTATCTATAATTTTTGATTGTTCCATGCTATTATATTATCAACCTTGGATGTTTTATATGCATTTATATGCTATTTTATATGATTTTTGGGACTAATCTATTAACCTAGAGCCCAGTGCCAGTTTCTGTTTTTTCCTTGTTTTAGAGTATCGCAGAAAAGGAAAATCAAACGGAGTCCAATTGACCTGAAACTTCGCGGAACTTATTTTTGGACCAAAAGAAGCCCACGGAGTATTAGAGTTGGACCAAAAGAGTCCCGGGCTGCCCACGAGGGTAGGGGCGTGCCCCCTGCCTCGTGGACAGCCCGGAGGTCCACCGACGTACTTCTTCCTCCTATATATATCCATATACCCTAAAAACTTCGAGGAGCACAATAGATCGGGAGTTCCGCCGCCAGAAGCCTCTGTAGCCATCGAAAGCCAATCTAGACCCGTTCCGGCACCCTGCCGGAGGGGGCATCCCTCTCCGGTGGCCATCTTCATCATCCCGGTGCTCTCCATGATGAGGAGGGAGTAGTTCTCCCTCAGGGCTGAGGGTATGTATTAGTAGCCATGTGTTTGATCTCTCTCTCTCTCGTGTTCTTGAGGTGATACGATCTTGATGTATCGCGAGCTTTGCTACTATATTTGGATCATATGATGTTTCTCCCCCTCTACTCTCTTGTAATGGATTGAGTTTTCCCTTTGAAGTTATCTTATCGGATTGAGTCTTTAAGGATTTGAGAACACTTGATGTATGTCTTGCGTGGGATACCCGTGGTGACAATGGGGTATTCTATTGATCCACTTGATGTATGTTTTGGTGATCAACTTGCGGGTTCCGCCCATGAACTTATGCATAGGGGTTGGCACACATTTTCGTCCTGACTCTCCGGTAGAAACTTTGGGGCACTCTTTGAAGTTCTTTGTGATGGTTTGAATAGATGAATCTGAGATTGTGTGATGCATATCGTATAATCATACCCATGGATACTTGAGGTGACATTGGAGTATCTAGGTGACATTAGGGTTTTGGTTGATTTGTGTCTTAAGGTGTTATTCTAGTACGAACTCTAGGGCTGTTTGTGACACTTATAGGAATAGCCTAACGGATTGATTGGAAAGAATAACTTTGAGGTGGTTTCATACCCTACCATAATCTCTTCGTTTGTTCTCCGCTATTAGTGACTTTGGAGTGACTCTTTGTTGCATGTTATGGGATAGTTATGTGACCCAATTATGTTATTATTGTTGAGAGAACTTGCACTAGTGAAAGTATGAACCCTAGGCCTTGTTTCCTAGCATTGCAATACCGTTTACGCCCACTTTTATCATTATTTACCTTGCTGTTTTTATATTTTCAGATTACAAAAACCTTTATCTACCATCCATATACCACTTGTATCACCATCTCTTCGCCGAACTAGTGCACCTGTACAATTTACCATTGTATTGGGTGTGTTGGGGACACAAGGGACTCTTTGTTATTTGGTTGCAGGGTTGCTTGAGAGAGACCATCTTCATCCTACGCCTCCCACAGATTGATAAACCTTAGGTCATCCACTTGAGGGAAATTTGCTACTGTCCTACAAACCTCTGCACTTGGAGGCCCAACAACGTCTACAAGAAGAAGGTTGTGTAGTAGACATCAGCTATACCGAACAAAAATGGGACCAACCTAGATATCATGTTCTGATGTTTGTTGCCCCGAGCCACTCTTATGTAATACCACTGGTAAATTGTAGCGGTCGCACTGTTAAAAGTAAGGACAGATTAAACCAATGTTGTTTTCAATGTAATGCCTCCGGTAATATGAATCAATGGCACTTTTTTCATGTCCTGCTAAATTTCCCATTAAGATAAGTTGCTTCTTTTCATTAGAAATGCAACTGTGCTGGTTCGCCTACTCTCCTGTGCCCGAATACCAACTCTGTAGTAGCTGTTAATGTAATGTTGCTGGTAAAATGAAGCAATGGCACCATTAAAGTAATGTCGTATTTAACGGTTGTCATAGTTAATCCTAATGCCCACACTAATATCTAGTAATGTTGCTGCTTTAGAAATTGCAACGGTCCTTGTAGGATTTCCATTCAGATAAGGAACATGCTTCTTTTCATTTGATGTATGGTTCATCACTTTTTAGTGACCCTCCTTTCCACCTTTTTTGTGCAAACAGAGATATACATTTCACGCTTGATCTTAGTTGAACTACACAAATGATATCCAAATTAAAGTTGAACATTCCAGGTGCTTCACAACCAACCTTGATGTTGCTTTATTGCAACTAATGAAGAAGAAGCTCTGTTGGTTTCGTTTTCTGATGGAAATGGAACCGGGGCTGGAGCCCTTTTCTTAAAAAATGAAGAAGCTGCTAGCTCATGCGATATTGCTTCATTCTAGATGAACTACACCAAAAGTTCCTATGAATTGAATCATCCATGTTGGTGACTGGTGGCATCCCTTCTACGATGGCGTTGACTGCAGATATGGTTCCCATCACGAGGTATGTTCCTTTTTGGTCTGACCGTTTGCCAAAGATCCTGCATGTTGAGTCTGCTCTTGTGCTACTGTTTTGGCACTGCCATTATAAAGCAGTAATGTTATTATTTTGCACCTTAATCTAGTGGCACTATTAATTTGAGGCAATGTTTTGGTACTGCTAGTGCCACTGATTTTTTTATATCGAAAGAGGAGGTTTCCTCCAATTTCATTAAAGAAACCCGACCATAGAGAACCATTATCCGGTAACATCTCAGTGTAAACGGGCAGTTATGCAACTACTACTAGAACGGACTGAGTACTAGCAGGAGACAAGTTCGCCACATAAGCTAGGCAGGTAGGGGGGGGCGCAGCACAATCTCGACCAAGTTTGGATTACAACCCAAATGCTACCACAGAAACATCAGGGGCGAAAGATAGGGACTGAAAGTGCTCGCTTCAGCATCCCGGTCTAAGCACCCCCGACCTCCATCCTTGCGACGCACGGTACACCTCGTTTGCCACCTGCTCGATCCTAGTGCCACTGATAAAATGAAGTAATAATACAGTTAAAATAGAGTTAGTGTCCTCTCTATCATTTCATTTCCAATGTAGATAAAGAAAGTGCTTCTCTTTGTTAGTATATGTTTCATCAACTAGTCCCATTGTTAATGTTTAAGCGTTTCAGCAAACTGGGGAGCTTAATTTTAGTTGATCTGCACAAAAATAGAGATTGGAATGTCTCAAGGCCTCTCCTTGTACTACAGCTGTACATTGATGTTCATCACTAGCAGAAGGTGTATCGGGGAGACTTGGGTCGATTTCCAGTATGAGGCGTACCATATGAGGCGTCGCAGGGCCCATCTCGCCCTCTCATCATGGCATACTATGGTACTATCGTAATATTTTCTTCTATTTATTAGTGTATGTTTCATCAACTAGTTCCACTATAATGTAATCATGCTTTTTCATTATCTGTGCAAACAGGGTTATTCAGCTGCATTTTGGTGGAACTGGACAAATGTATGGATGGAACCGGCATATATGCAGAGTGCGAGGTGTGCCAAGTAAAAATTAGCGACACCAACCATGCTCCATGCACGCATTGGCATCCACCACCACCAGTGGGATGTGTGGCACTCTCTGTGGACGGATATTTCTCGGCAGCAAATCCTCTAACCAAATACTAGTAGCTTATATTGGCAGTTTTCTTGGGAGTACACTTTTCTAAAAGAAGCACCGATCTATTTTTCTTTATTTGTACATAGTGTCACAACTTTGACCCAAAGGTCCAAAGCTATTTTAGGGTGATTGGCGTAGTACTCGGAGACTGATTGTAAGCATGATTTTCATTAGCTGTCACACTGATTGTAAGCATGAGAAGATGGAAGATTAGGTTAGTGCGAAGCTTACCTTAAACCCTACCGCCGCCGTTGAAATGAAGCGAGCGTCGAGGGAACTGTGGAGAACGGCGGGGGAGCGACATCGCGCCATCCGGCCTCCTCTTGCAGTGGGAGAGCGAATACTCTTGTGGCTCCGGCTGGCTCTGCACCCTCACAAATGGCACATTGTACTCGATCGATTCGTTATCCTCTGGGTGCTCGACCTTCGACCTGTACGCCCACCACCTCCGCCTGGCTTTTGCCTTCGGCGAATCTGTCTGCTCCATCGCCTAGAGGAGATACTCGATGAACTCGAAGGACTACGGCATGACTGCCGCCGAGGAGTACATCGCCGCCCTCATCGCCATTGTCTCGCTCTTTCGCATACATTGCCACATGGCCCTCACCGCCTCGAAATCTCCGACTCATTGTCAAACCAAGTAAGGATCTCCTTCAACCTGTCTAACTTTGCCTAGTCACCGCCGGTGATCTGCCTGATTCATTGTTGCATCCTCTCCATAGATGTCCTTCTGAGTGGTTCGGTGCTTAGCTTTGGAAGATGGGAGGAGAGACGGTGGTCTTGCAATAGAGAAGAGGGAGGGGCGAGACGGTGGTTTTGGAATGGAGATGATGGAGAGGAGAGGGGGTGGTTTCGCAATGGAGAAGAGGGAGAGGCGAGATGGTGATTTTGGAATGGAGATGATGGACAGGAGAGGAGGTGGTTTTGCAATGGAGAAGAGGGAGAGGAGCATGCGGCAGCGATTAAGGATTGGACGAGAGGGCCGGCGTGCTGTGACTGGATCAAAATCAAAATAAATTTACCCTTTAATTAAGAAAGTGACCCCACATTAACTAGTCTCCTTTTTTGGGCCATAATTGACCATGATTTTCACAAATAAAATATATGTTATATGTTGCAAAAATAATATAATTTGAAAGTACATTCACATACGAACCAAATGATACAATTTTTGGTGACATGCATTCACATTTTGCTTATCAAATACAGTATGTGGTCAAACTTTGACCCAAAATACGCAAAACAAAAAAGTACTTCTAAGACCACGCGCTGCTCCTCTCCTCTTAAACCACAGCCGCTCCTCTCCTGTTCCAATCTAAATCCAGCGCCGCTCCTCTCCTCTTCCATTTCAAAACCACCGCCCCTCCTCTCTTGTTCCAATCCAAAACCAGCATCGCTCCTCTCCCATTCTAATCCAAAACCAGTGCTGCTCCTCTCCTCTTCCATTCAAAAATCACCACCGACGAGTGAAGGTGTTGTGGAGAAGTAGATCGATGGAGGAGTACAACTGATACGTGAGGATCACAGATGACGACCCTGTGAAGCTAGCTAGGATGTTGGAGATACAGTCTTAGTTTGACAAAAAGGACCAACTAGCGGCGGCGGCGACATCCGTGGCCAAATATCTGCAACAGAGCAAAAAGGCGGTGATACTCCCGAAGGGAGTCAAGCAGGAGTACATAGAGCTGCTCCTCTGGGCCATGGAGCAAAAAGATTTCCCGAATCCGATCATGAGGGAGCGGTGGTTGGAGTATCGATCCCAGATGGAGCATCCACCAGAGATTGAAGGATCAAGCATCTACAAGGTGCCGTGCCAGAGTGAGCCGGTGGAGTATTCGTCAACCAAACCCAACTGCAAGAGGAGAAAAGCAGTTGGCCCGACGACGCTTCCCCGCCATCCTCTCCCTCTCCGTTCACATCGTCTCACAAGGCGACTGTCTGCCACCGAGGGATAGGAGGGGACTACCCCCCAGCCCAATAGTTGGGCTGGTTGTGAATTGTCAGGAGGAGCTTAGGGTTGTTAGTATTTGCAGGTTGTGAATTATGTTTTGTGTTGTGTATTTTGAGAGTACTTTCAGATATGAATGTCTTTTGAATTTCAGATTTGTAGTATTGAGCATATGGAGTATTTTATGAATTCTAGAGATTTATTTTTAGCACTTCAAAAAATGTAGTTTCATAGGAGTATAAAAGTGCAGACAATGTGATTCTCAGAGAAGAAACTACAAGTTTCAGTTTTAGATAAGAAACTGCAAGTTCAGTTTCAGATAAGAAACTGCAACTTTCATAGGCAGAACATTTATATTAACACGACCTTTTCAAATAGGGATAACATCATGTTGGAAGTTTTATTCATGGTCAAAAATGGAACTACCAGCCAGTTAATATCATGCTGATCAACATTCATGCATAGCACATCTTCATATGATGCACAGTCAAAAAGATATGCTATTTTCAAAATGCCCACACAATGTCGTGTGTGCGAAAAACAGAGAAAACGGCGGATGAAGTTTTGGCAAGTGTTGGACATGGTGTGCGTAGATGACAATGGGGACCCACATGTCAATAATGGCAGAGGCAAAAAATTTGGAGATATTTTCCCCGCATCAGGTGGAATCGAACCCGGGCCGAACAGCGGTCCGGTAGTGTCACTTGGCCACTAGGTTAGCTCAGTAGTTTTGGTACAAATAAGGCACTGCCTCAGGTGGTCCGATCTCGTCCTGCGCCTTTGTACGCTCGCCGCGGCGCCGCTGCCTGCCATTGTGAACATGTTGAACAAACGAGAGGAATATGGAGAGGACTATACGTGGAGAGGCGGACAGTCAGGACCCACCAGGTCTATGGCCGTACGCAAGAAAGTGCCTCATTGAAAAAAAATACTTCCTCCTAATGCTATACGGACGTTGGGGCCCATGGGTTTGTCAACATAGTTACATTTTCTTAGGTGCTTCAACGTAGTTACTAAAGGAGATAAATTTACAACGAAGCCGGGGAGCTGGCAGGTATCATTTATTATCACTGGGGCAGCAAGTATCAACTGGGTTGTGGGCTTCCCTGGCTAGGCTTTCTTTTTTAACATGCGCAACCCATGACATGCCGGTTTGTATTTTCTTGAGGGTCGTCATGTATCGACCGGCCAATGGATCTCCCATCCGAGGTTTTATTTTCCCTGAAACATCGGCAGCCCAACTTATGTATTTTTTTGAATAAAACACAGATGTCTATTCTATTTTTCTATATAAGAATAGGAATGCCTGGTCCAACTTATGTTTCCCTTCTAACTATATTATATATATATATATTATTTTATATGTTATTATATATTATTGTTATTGTCACCATATGTTTAACAAATACTTACATATGTAAGAAAACAATATCCCACATCTTATTAACTTATAAAAATAATTTCTTAACAATAAAATCCTAGATTTTTTTGGCAAAAAAAATCCTGGTGATTGTGTACAAAATCTTGGTAAGATTTAATGACCAATGTAATAATAAATCACTTATTATTTAAATATATTTATAACAAAATGCGCAGCCCCTGTTTATTTTTTGATAACATTGCTGCGCCCAACCCAACATTATAATTAGAATCAGCCCAGCAAAATCGTGTATTTCAAGAAAGTGCAAATGGCCTGTAATTTTTTAGAAAAAAAATAAATGAGCCGCATGGATGCTACATTATTTGTTCACCCAGCCCAGCAAATGGACTGTAATTCTTAAAAAAGAGATCAAATTGATTGTAAATTGTAAAAAATGGGTTGAATATGTGCCGCCTTTTTGGAGGCTGAAATGTGCGCTAATAGGTCGAAGCCAACGCAAGTCGTTGTCAACTTAGTCAACAAATGATTCTGGCATCGTTAGCCGTTGGATATACATCCAATGACATGCATCCATCTTCAATCTCTCGTCTTCTTCCTCTAGTGCCGCTGGGACCACCTGCCCCCACCTCCTGCTACTACCAGCTCTGCTTAGCATGCTTTGGTGTGAAGCGCTACCCCACCGCTGGCCAGGCCATCCCTCCACCCCTCCACACCTCATGTTCTTCTCCACCGACTGCTGAACCACACCGCACCAGAACCAGTTAACCCACGTACACCTCCGTCTGTGACTCCACTCCCGCGTCTTCCCATCTCCGGCTCATTGCTGTCCGGGGCCTCGCCGTCGTCCACCACCTTGGATGCGCTCGGCGCAACATGGTCAACGAACAACATCCATCATAAGTGGACTGTATGTGGAGAGGCTGACAGCTGGGTTCACGGACGCACACAAGGAAATGCCTTCTTATTACATGCAAAATAATGATTCCTCCACCTGACAGCTGGGACCCACCAAAAGGGCCTCTGTATTTTGTGAAAAAATGTTCCCCCCGCTGACAGGTCGGATCCACCAGCTATATCTTCGCACGCAAGGAAGTACCTCCTTATTATGCACAAAAAAATGAATACTCCCTTGCTAGCTGGGACCCACCATAGTGGGAGGCTGACTTGCAGGCCTACTAAGTTGACGGGGATGGAGGGCTTTGTCAACTTAGTCAATATGAACGATTATAGCTCCAGTGATCGTATGATGTCCATCCAACAGCCGTAGTGCTTCTTCAACCTCTGGTCTTCTTTATGCAGCCGCCCAAACTAGCGTCGGTCGTGCCGCCTGCTCCTGCCTCCCATGGACGGCTGTGCTGCTGTAGAGGCCTCACCGCCCCTACTACTCCCAACGCTGACCAAGCCATCCCTCTACTCGCCCACACCCCCTGTTATTCTACGGCAACGGCAGCCTCACACCACAGCCGAACCAGTGAACCCTCATACTCCTCTCCGTGTGGGCGTCCACTGCTGCGTCTTCCACGGCTCCATGTCATTTCCTTCCTAGGCCTCGCCGTCGTCCACCACCATGGTGCTCTCGGCGCGACATGGTCAATGTGGTCAACAAACGACTTCCATCGGAAGAGTACTGTACGTGGAGAGGCTGACAACTGGGTCCACGGCCGCAGCAAGGAAGTGCCTCCTTATTACGCGCAAAATAATGATTCCTCCACCTGACAGCAGGGACCCACTAGACGGGCCACCGTATTTCGCGAAAAAAATATTTCCCCACTGACTGTTGGGACCCACCAGCTACATCTTCGCATGCAAGGAAGTGCCTAACAGTCGGGACCCACCTGGTCGAAGCGTACATAGCATTGTCATTCTGGTCGCGAACCTGTACGTACATACGATCGGTCTGTCTGCAGGATGCAGCGATGAACCGTGGCCGTGTAAGGAAGGCCACGTGTTGTAGTATAGGCGCGCACGTGTCGTAGTAGAGGTAGGCATGTAGCATGTACACATACGTACAGCCAGGGTGCAAGAAAGTAAATACGGCCACGTACGTACATACGGGCGGGGTATCGAATGCCTACTGGCACATACGTATGGCACGGGCTCGTGTAGATGGCTAGGTCGGAACGAAGAAACTATGTCGTCATGTTCATTGGGAACCAACCGGCTTGGATGGAACAACCGATCGAAACAAGGCCTGGCATACCGCAAAACAGGGGAAACGGCCTTGTGTTCGACCAGCCACGGTCGAGACGGGATCCTGTTCATCGGGAGGGGTCTGGTGTACCGCAAAACGGAGGAAACGGACTTCTCTTGGACCTCCTACGGTCGAAGTAGGGTCCTGTTGATTGGGAGGGGTGTGGCGTACCGCAAAACGGAGGAAACGGACTTGTGTTGGAGCTCTAAGGTCGAAACGGGGGTCCTGTTTATCGGGAGGGGTGTGGCGTACTATGAAATGGGACTCCGCGAGATACTATTCATATCCACCGTCGACCTCCTCCAGCCTCCACGGGCTACTGTTCATCCACCGTCGACCTCCTCCAGCCTCCACCTGCGACTGTTCATCCACGGGCTCTTGTTCATCCAGCCTCCACCGCTCCTCCACTGGCTACTGTTCAACCAGCCCTCTCCACGGGGTCCAGTTCAACCACCCCTCCACGGGCTACTGTTCATCCAGCCCTCCACTGGCTACTGTTCAACCAGCCCTCCACAGGGTCCTGTTCATCCAGCCCTCCACGGGGTCCTGTTCATCCACCCCCAACCGGCTTGATCGGGGTCGTGTTCATCTAGCGGCAACGGCCTATACTACAACGGGGTCCTGTTCATCCACCCCCCACCGGGAACTGTTTATCCAGCCCCCCAACAATGCTCACTGTTCATCAAGAGGCAGCATCCATAGGCTTCAGTTAGCAGCAGTAGCGAACGAATCACTCGGGTTCAGTTAACAGCAAGGGATCGATCGGGGTTCAGTAACGTAGCTAGTGCAATCGCTCAGGTTCAATTAGAGCCCAACGCCTCGCACACACGCGCGTATGTGTATGAGAGAAATGCGCAAACCTCCATGCATCGCTCGGCCCCGACCACCCATCGTAACCGGGAACTCCTTGATATTTTCCCCGCCCTCGCTTCTACCACTTTTTTTTGTCATGCACGGCCCAAAGAATGTCATGCAGCTGCGTCTCTGGCCCGCCCAGGACAAAAAAGCCCATTTTCTGTCATGATTTTTGTCATAGAAGTAGGAGCCCACCACATCTATGATGATACCGGGTTTTGTCACAATTATCGTCATAGAAGTGTCATACGCATGATAGAAAGAAAATTCCTTTGGCCCAAAACGTCACTAATGTGTCTTTTTTTGTTGTGCAGGT
Source organism: Triticum urartu (assembly GCF_003073215.2). Classification (NCBI taxonomy): domain Eukaryota; kingdom Viridiplantae; phylum Streptophyta; class Magnoliopsida; order Poales; family Poaceae; genus Triticum; species Triticum urartu. The sequence goes on from NC_053022.1 coordinate 269,452,256, forward strand.
AGGCAATCCTTTATGCAATGACATTAAAAAGGCATTGTAGAGGTCTAACCTATTGGTTACGTTGATGACAATATCGACACAAAGAGCGGGAGATGAAGAGAAACGTTTTCCTGCTCACTATAGTTTGGCGGACCAAATGGTGAGGTTCTCATCCATCGGTGGTTGCCAATACAACAACGGTAAAGATAGGGTTGCTCTGTTAGCGATGTATATCATGATCTTGCATATCTTAGACCCTTATCATTGTAGGACATGGTTGCATCTGTCGGATTTCGTGTTCCGCAGACCCTTGAGAGGTTCAAACTCTGGGGTGCGTGCGAAGAACTCGTCCTCCCTAGTCTTCCTACTCGCTAATCTCACAGCCTAGCTGGATGAACTGAATGGAAAAGAGACACAACAGTTTACCCAGGTTCGGGCCACCTTGCGGTGTAAAACCCTACTCCTGCTTTGTGGTGGATTGGCCTCGAGGGGCTGAGGATGAACTAGTACAGTGGCAGAACAACCTCGGGAGGAGGAGTGTTCTTGTGCTCGATGAGCTGGTGGGTGTGAGGATGACCTGAATGATCCCTCCCTCTATGGTGGTGGCTAAGTCCTATTTATATGAGGGCCTTGGTCCTATTCCCAAATGAAGGCGGGAAGGGATCCCACAACAGCCAAATTCGAAGGGAGACAACTAGTACATGATATCCTGACAAAAGTAGTCTTCGCCTGCAAAAGCCTCTGGTCGTGACGCTGTGGTGGGCTCGGTGATGATCTCCGTCCCGTCATCCTGGCGGTCTTGGTCTTGTTGCACTAGAATGGAAACCTTTGGTTGATTCCTCGAGAGTCCGCGCCTGTGCTTGCCTCCTTAGCACCAAACAGGAAACTGGTACACTGCCGCATGGCCTTGGTCGTCATGGCTCACGTCATCCGAACCTCGCGAGGTGAGTCTTGCATAGAAATCTCCACTCCTCGAGAGCCAGCCTGGAGAGAATGCTCCTCGTGGAGGCCTTGGTGTCGTCCACCTCGCGAGGCCTGGCCTGTTGCGAGGGTATTGATTTGTTGATGCTGAAGCTGGGCCATACCGGGCCGTCGATGGAGCCACACCGTGGGCCGCAAGTAGGCAAGTCTGGGTACCCCCGTTCCCAGAACGCCAACAGTAGCCCCCGGGCACAAGGCGCGCTCGAACTTGGCTTCGAGGCGAAGCCAAAGGGCAAGTGCGGAGTGCCGCGGGCCCTAACCGCCTGCGGTCTTGGTCAACGCGTGGCGATTGATGGCACGTGGGCATCTCCGCTTCCTCACGCTACCTCGGCAACTGTTTGACTTGATGAGACTCTGCTGCATGCAGAGAGAAAACCATCATTGCATGGGATCATGGAGGCCGGAGGTTGGCCTCCCGCCGGCTGTAAATGAGGGGAGGGGCAGAGCCCCCCTCGCTCATCTCCATCTTCTTGCCACCCGCTCCTTCTTCTTCTTCCTTGTCTTGCCATCTTGCCATAGCTACCATGGCACCAATGAAGAGGTTCTCCACGGCAGAAAAGGGAAAGGCCCCTCGGGAGGAGCCCGAACCGCTTCCGCTGAAGAAGAGGTTTAGCCATCCTCACGACGCCGGTGCAAGACAGGAGATGATGCGACCTTGGTACGAGTGACCTCTGCCTGGATTCCTGCTCCCTCTGTACGCCCACGCGCAGGGCTTCAGTGTGGGTGGCAGTGCCCAGTGCCGCGCGGACCAAGACCACGGTGGCTAGGCTGAGGCTGCGCGGCCAGCCGACCTGCGAACCAATTCCGAGGGCTCCTCACACGAGTTCTTGGTGTGGGTGGCAATGCCGCCACACACGTGGATCCGGTTCCCGTGGTTATTTTCCAAGGAGATGCCGCCGAGAGGGCTACTTGAGCTGTGGCTGCAGCACGCCGGGTGCTGCAGTCTGGCCACGTGAGTGGAGGTCGAGGTCGTCCCCCTGGGCAGCATCTTCATGACGTGCGGATGGGGCAAGGTCGCCCGTGCCTGTCGCCCAGAAGGGCCCCTCACCATCCACTTTGAGTACGATGGTGCCTCCACATTGTTCTTCAAGGTCTTCGACGAGGAGGGCCGACAGCTGGAGTGCTGCCCCGGGGGAAGCAGGCCGCGGGCGTCGAGCTTGCCTCCGGCATTGCCGGCAGCTCCTTCGTCAGCAGCAATGACTCCTGGGAATCCAGCGACTCTCCCGAGCCCAGCGATTCTCCGGAGTCCAGCGATAACAACTATGTGCTGCCGAGCTCTCGCCGTGCAAGGAGCACAACAGCTGCGTCCCCCCGGCATCGCCGGTGATACCCAGCGGACGGTTCCTTCAAGGTTTTCTTCTTTTTTTCCCTGCGCGAAATGTGACAAGCCCCATGGTGGTATGTAAAAAACTGTAAAGCTTTTATTTTAATGCTATCCTCCTTAGCTTTGCATTGAAAATTGCATATCCCACTTCGCCACGGTTCCCCATTTTTGTTCTCGTGGCAGCTTAGTGCTCTACACCGACAGGACCCAGTCCCCAGGCAAGCTTCAGCTGTCACTGGTATGCCAGGTCGCGATGCCGTGGTCAAGGCCAGGAGGTGAGCGGCCCAAGGTCCAGCGAGAGCTCCTGAGGCACGATGCTCAAGAGGTCCCCTTTGGTGTGCAAGCAACTCCCCAAAGGCCGAAAAGGAAAGCGACATTGCCCGAGTGAGGCTGTGAGGGTCGAGGGACTGGGTCATGCGGTTGATGCTGATGTGTATGGGTGACTTGTCTTAGTTTGCCTGCGGCGATTCCCATGCGCATCGTCTGGTTGCGCCCTAGAGGTGGCGCTTCTAGGTAGGGCTCATGCTGTCCTCCCCCTTTTCCTCGCTCATCTAGTTGCTCTACATCCTCGGGTCCTGGCCCTCGAGCGAGGCTCAGCCGCCGCTGGTATCCAAGTCGCGATCCCATGGTCAAGGCCAGGGGGTGAGGGCTGGAGAGCCATTAGGGACTCCTAAGGCACGGTGCTCAGGCGCCCCCCTTTAACGTGCAAGCGAATTGCGTGAAAAAGGGGCGGCCGTCCATAGTTAAGCTCCGGGGGTTCCTGCGAGTTTGTCCAAGGAGAAGAACACGACGCATGACCACACTTGTTGTCCTGCCACTGATCATTCCGCAAGAAGATGAAGGCACTGAGGATCTCGTGAGGTGACGTGCGCGGGGCAGGCCGCGAGCCAGAGCTCGATCTCTCAGATTTGTCAGCGTTGCAGGGACGGACCCGACCACAAGCGCCGTGCCAGCATGTGTAGCCCCCATTACGAGATGAGCAGGATGTCGGACAGCAACGCGGGTGGTCGCGAAGGGCAGTAAAACACCAGGCAGGCAGGTGATATCATAAATCATCTCATGGATAGAGTAGAGCTAGTTCTATGCCGCCGGGACGGACCCACATGGCTTGGGGATAATGCAGCCCGAGGGGCGCCCCCAACTGAATAAACCAGAAAATGTCACCTGGCACCAATGCTAGAGAGATGTTGGAATAGTTGAGGGCGCGTGCTGCAGAAGTCGTTCCTATGAGCCGCCCAGGCCCTGAACCTCCGGAGGCTCTGAGGGACCAGGGAGCTCGCGAGGACCCGTCGCCATCTCCGATAGGATCGCCTAGTGCCTGGCCTCCTGGGCTGCCATGATGCTCCGCATGTGACGCTAATGCCTGACAGCCCTGCTCAGCAAACCGAAAGGCATGCGAACGTAGCTATGAGGGGGCCCTCGCATCGGCCAGTGCGTGATGGCCAGAAGCGCTCCCGAGATGCAGCCCTGTTGAGCCCTGGGAAGTTGATGCAAATGCGCAGGTCGCTATCCTCGCCGGTGTTGGGGAACGTAGCATGCAATTTCAAAAGATCTCGTATGATCACACAAGATCTATCTTGGAGATGCATATCAACAAGAGGGGGATAGTGTGTCCACGTACCCTCGTAGACCGAAAGCAGAAGCGTTTATTTAACACAGTTGATGTAGTCGAACGTCTTCTCGATTCGACTGATCAAGTACCAAACGTATGACACCTCTGAGTTCTGCACACATTCAGCTCGATGACATCCCTCGAACTCTTGATCTAGCAAAGTGTCGTGGGAGAGTTTCATTAGCACAACGGCGTGGTGACGATGATGGTGAAGTTATCCGTGCAGGGCTTCACCTAAGCACTACGACAATATGACCGAAAGCGTAAACTTTGGAGGGAGCACCGCACACGGCTAGGAATCAATGTTCTGTGTTCTAGCGGTGCCCCCCACATATATATTGGTGGGAGAGGGAGAGGGGCTGCAAGGGGCGCCCCAAGTAGGAGTAATCCTACTTGGTCGCCTGCTCCAAGTCGGCCTCCCCCCTTCCATATCCATCAGAGGGGAAGGAAAGAGAGGGAGGATGGGAAGGAAAGGGGGAGGCTGAATCCTCCCCTTTTCCTTCTCCCTTCCCTTCCTTTCCTTCTCCTCCTATTCGGCCTATAGGGGGTGAACCAGCCACTTTTGGGGCTGGTCTGTCCAACTCTTGGCCCATTAGGCCCATATAGCTTGCTGGGGGTTACCCAGAACCCCTTCTGGTGACCTGATACATACCTGGTACCCCCAGAACACTTCTGGTGTCCGAATACTATCGTCCTATATGTGAATCTTTACCTCTCGACCATTTCGAGACTCCTCTTCATGTCTGTGATCTCATCTGGGACTCCGAACAACATTTTGTAACCAAATCACGTAACTCATATAATACAAAATCGTCATCAAACGTTACGCGTGCGGACCCTACGGGTTCGAGAACTATGTAGACATGACCGAGACACCTCTCTGGTCAATAATCAACAGCAGAACGTTGATGCTCATATTGGTTCTCACATATTCTACGAAGATCTTTATCGGTCATACCATAATGACAACATACGTTATTCCCTTTGTCATCGGTATGTTACTTGCCCGAGATTCGATTGTTGGTATCATCATACCTAGTTCAATCTTGTTACCGGAAAGTCTCCTTACTCGTTCTGTAATGCATAGTACCGCAAGTAACTCATTAGTCATATTACTTGCAAGGCTTATTATGATGTGCATTACCGAGAGGGCCCAGAGATACCTCTCCCCTACTCGGAGTGACAAATCCTAATCTCGATCTATGCCAACATAACAAACACCTTCGGAGATACCTATAGAGCATCTTTATAATCACCCAGTTATGTTGTGACGTTTGATAGCACACAAGGTATTCCTCCTGTATTCGGGAGTTGCATAATGTCATAGTCAAAGGAATATGTATAAGTCATGAAGAAAGCAATAGCAATAAAGCTTAACGATCATTACGCTAAGCTAACGGATGGGTCTTTTCCATCACATCATTCTCCTAATTATGTGATCCCGTTCATCAAATGACAACACATGTCTATGGTTAGGAAACTTAACCATCTTTGATTAACGAGCTAGTCTAGTAGAGGCTTACTAGGGACACTCTGTTTTGTCTATGTATCCACACATGTCTCAAGTTTCAGGTTAATACGATTCTAGCACGAATAATAAACATTTATCATGATATAAGGAAATATAAATAAAAACTTTATTATTAACTCTAGGTCGTATTTCCTTCACTCCCCCACTTGCACTAGAGTCAATAATCTAGTTCACATTGTCACGTGATTTAACACCAATAGTTCACATCTTTATGTGATTAGTTCACATTACCATGTGACTAACACCCAAAGGGTTTACTAGAGTCAATAATCTAGTTCACATCGCTATGTGATTAACACCCAAAGAGTACTAAGGTGTGATCATGTTTTGCTTGTGAGAGAAGTTTAGTCAACAGGTCCGCCACATTCAGAGCCATATGTTGTTTGCAAATTTTCCATGTCTACAATGCTTTGCATGGAGCTACTCTAGCTAATTGCTCCCACTTCCAATATGTATCTGGATTGAGATTCAGAGTCATCTGGATCGGTGTATAAGCTTGCATCGACGTAACTCTTTACGAAGAAATCTTTATCACCCCCATAAAGGAGAAATATTTCCTTAGTCCTCTTAGGTAACTAAGGATAACTTTGACCGCTGTCCAGTGATCCACTCCTGGATCACTATCGTAGCCCCTTGTGAAACTCATGGAAAGGTACACAATAGGTCTGGTACATAGCATAGCATACTTTATGGAACATATGGCTGAGGCATAGGGAATGACTTTCATTCTCTTTTTATTTTCTGCCATGGTCGGGTTTGGAGTCTTACTCAACTTCACACCTTACAATACAGGCAAGAACTCCTTCTTTGACTGATCCATTTTGAACTTCAAAATCTTGTCAAGGCATGTGCTTTGTGAAAGTCCTATTCAGCGTCTCGATCTATCCCTATAGATCTTGATGCCCAATATATAAGTAGCTTCATCGAGGTCTTTCATTGAAAAACTCTTACTCAAGTATCCTTTTATGCTATCCAGAAATTCTATATCATTTCCAATCAACAATAAGTCATCCACATATAATATTAGAAATGCTACAGAGCTCCCACTCACTTTCTTGTAAATACAGGCTTAACCATAAGTCTGTATAAAACCATATGCTTTGATCACCTTATCCAAGTGTATATGCCAACTCTGAAATGCTTGCATCAGTCCATAGATGGATCGCTGGAGTATGCACACTTTGTTAGCACCTTTAGGATCGACAAAACCTTTTGGTTGCATCATATACAACTCTTCTTTAAGAAATCAATTAAGGAATGTAGTTTTGATATCCATTTGCCAGATTTCATAAAATGTGGCAATTGCTAAGATGATTTGGATAGACTTAAGCATCGCTACAAGTGAGAAAATCTCATCGTAGTCAACACCTTGAACTTGTCAAAAACCTTTTGCGACAAGTCAAGCTTTGTAGATAGTAACACAACCATTAGTGTCTGTCTTCCTCTTGAAGATCCATTCATTCTCAATGGCTTGCCGATCATTGGGCAAGTCCACCAAAGTTCATACTTTGTCCTCATACATGGATCCTATCTCCGATTTCATGGCCTCAAGCCATATGTCGGAATCTAGGCTCATCATAGCTTCTTCATAGTTCATAGGTTTGCCATGGTCTAATAACATGACTTCCAGGACAGGATTACCGTACCACTCTGGTGCGGAACAGGCTCTGTTTGACGTACGAGGTCCAGTAGTAACTTGATTCGAAGTTTCATGATCATTATCATTAGCTTCATCTCTAGTTGGTGTAGGCATCATGGGAATGGATTTCACAGATGTGCTACTTTCCAATTCAAGAGAAGTTACAATTACCTCATCAAGTTCTACTTTCCTCCCACTCACTTCTTTCGAGAGAAACTCCTTCTCTAGAAAGGATCCATTCTAAGCAATAACGATCTTGCCTTCAGATCTATGGTAGAAGGTGTACCCAACAGTTTCTTTTCGGGTATCCTATGAAGACACACTTCTCCGATTTGGGTTCGAGCTTTATCAAGCTGAAACTTTTTCACATAAACATCGCAACCCCAAACTTTAAGAAACGACAGCTTAGGTTTCTTGCCAAACCACAGTTCATATGGTGTCGTCTCAACGGATTTAGATGGTGCCTTATTTAACTTGAATGCAGCTGTCTCTAATGCATAACCGCAAAATGATAGTGGTAAATCGGTAAGAGACATGATAGATCGCACCATATCCAATAAAGTACGGTTACGACGTTCGAACACACCATTACGCTCTGGTGTTCCAGGTGGAGTGAGTTGTGAAACTATTCCACATTGTTTTAAATGAAGGCCAAACTCGTAACCCAAATATTTGCCTCTGCGATCAGATCGTAGAAACTTTATTTTCTTGTTACGATGATTCTCCACTTCGCTCTGAAATTCTTTGAACTTTTTAAATGTTTCAGACTTGTGTTTCTTTAAGTAGATATACCATATCTGCTGAAATCATATGTGAAGGTTAGAAAATAATGATACCCGCCGCGAGCCTCACCACTCATCGGACCGCATACATCGGTATGTATTATTTCCAATAAGTCAGTGGCTCGCTCCATTGTTCTGAAGAACGGAGTCTTAGTCATCTTGCCCATGAGGCATGCTTCGCAAATATCAAATGATTCATAATCAAGTGATTCCAATAATCCATCCGCATGGAGTTTCTTCATGCGCTTTACACCAATATGACCTAAACAGCAGTGCCACAAATATGTTGCACTATCATTATCAACTTTGCATCTTTTGGCATCAAAATTATGAATATGTGTATCACTATGATCGAGATTCAATAAACCATTCACCTCAGGTGTATGACCATAGAAGCTTTTATTCATGTAAACAGAACAACAATTATTCTCTCACTTAAATGACTAACTGTATTGCAATAAACATGATCTAATCATATTCATGCTCAAAGCAAACACCAAATAACATTTATTCCAGGTTCAACACTAATCCCGAAGGTAGAGGGAGTGTGCGATGGTGATCGTATCAACCTTGGAACTTCCAACACACATCGTCACTTCGCTCTTAACTAGTCTATGTTCATTCTGCAACTCTTGTTTTGAGTTACTAATCTTAGCAACTAAACCAGTATCAAATACCCAGGGGCTACTATGAACACTAGTAAAGTACACATCAATAACCTGTATATCAAATATACCTTTGTTCACTTTGCCATCCTTCTTATCTGCCAAGTATTTGGCGTAGCTCCGCTTCCAGTGCCCATTCTCTCTGCAGTAGAAGCACTCAGTTTTAGGCTTAGGTCTAGCTTTGGGCATCTTCATGGGAGTGGAAACTTGCTTGCCATTCTTTTTGAAGATCCCCTTCTTTTCCCTTGCCTTTTTCTTGAAACTAGTGGTCTTGTTAACCATCAACACTTGATGCTATTTCTTGATTTCTACCTTCGCTGATTTCAGCATCGCGAAGAGCTTGGGGATCATTTTCGTCATCCCTTGCATATTATAGTTCATCACGAAGTTCTAGTAACTTGGTGATTGTGACTAGAGAACTCTGTCAATCACTATCTTATCTGGAAGATTAACTCCCACATGATTCAAGCGATTGTACTACCCATACATTCTCATCACATGCTCACTAGCTGAGCTATTCTCCTTCCTCTTCTAGGAAAAGTACTTTTTAGAGATCTCATACCACTTAACATGGGCATGAGTCTGAAATATCATTTCCAGCTCTTGAAACATCTCATATGCTCCATGGCGTTCAAAACCTTTTTGAAGTCCCAGTTCTAAGCCATAAATCATGGTGCACTAAACTATCAAGTAGTCATCATACCGAGCTTGTCAAACGTTCATAACGTCTACATCTGCTCCTGCAATAGGTCTGACCTAGCGGTGCATCAAGGACATAATTCTTCTGTGCAGCAATGAGGATAATCCTTAGATCACTGCTACCTCTTGAGCACTGCGTTGGTTTTCCCTTGAAGAGGAAAGGGTGGTGCAGTAAAGTAGCGTAAGTATTTCCCTCAGTTTTTGAGAACCAAGGTATCAATCTAGTAGGAGACCATGCGCGAGTCACGTCGTACCTACACAAACAAATGAGAACCTCGCAACCAACGCGATAAAGGGGTTGTCAATCCCTTCACAACCATTTGCAAGAGTGATATCTGATAGAGATGATAATAATAAGATAAGTATTTTTGGTATTTTTATGATATAGATTGAAAGTAAAAGATAGCAAAATAAAATAGATTGGAAACTTGTATGATGGAGAATAGACCCGGGGGCCATAGGTTTCACTAGTGGCTTCTCTCAAGATAACATAAGTATTATGGTGGGTGAACAAATTAATGTCGAGCAATTGATAGGAAAGTGAATAATTATGAGAATATCTAGGTATGATCATGTATATAGGCATCACGTCTGTGACAAGTAGACCGACTCCTGCCTGCATCTACTACTATTACTCCACACATCGACCGCTATCCAGCATGCATCTAGAGTATTAAGTTCATAAGAACAGAGTAATGCTTTAAGGAAGATGACATGATGTAGAGGGATAAACTCATGCAATATGATATTAACCCCATATTTTTATCCTCGATGGCGACAATACAATACGTATCGGTTCCCTTTCTGTCACTGGGATCGAACACCGCAAGATTGAACCCAAAGCTAAGCACTTCTCCCATTGCAAGAAAGGTCAATCTAGTAGGCCAAACCAAACTGATAATTTGAAGAGACTTGCAAAGATAAACCAATCATACATAAAAGAATTCAGAGGAGAATCAAATATTGTTCATGGATAATCTGGATCGTAAACGCACAATTCATCAGGTCTCGACAAACACACCGCAAAATAAGATTACATCGAATAGATCTCCAAGAAGATCGAGGAGAACTTTGTATTGAGATCCAAAGAGAGATAAGAAGCCATCTAGCTAATAACATTGGAGACGTATCAATCACGGACCCAGTCCGCGTCATTGCTACTATCATATTTCAACATAGTTTTTCTCTAGGAACATATCAAAAATAAAACAGGGGAGCTATATGCGAGCTATTGATCTACAACATAGATATGCAAATACTATTAGGACTATGTTCATGATAAAATAAGTTCAATTAATCATATTACTTAAGAACTCCCACTTAGATAGACATCCCTTGAGTCATCTAAATGATCATGTGATCCATATCAACTAAACAATGTCCGATCATCACGTGCGATGGAGTAGTCTTCAATGGTGAACATCTGTATGTTGATCAAATCTACTATATGATTCATGTTCGACCTTTTGGTCTCGAGTGTTCCGAGGCTATGTCTGTACATGGTAGGCTCATCAAGTTTAACTCGTGTATTCTGCATGTGCAAAACTATCTTGCACCCGTTGTATGTGAACGTAGAGCTTATCACACCTGATCATCATGTGGTGTCTCGGCACGATGAACTGTCGCAACGGTGCATAGTCAGGGAGAACACTTATACCTTGAAATTTTAGTGAGGGGTCATATTATAATGCTACCGCCGTACTAAGCAAAATAAGATGCATAAAAGATAAACATCACATGCAATCAAAATGTGTGACATGATATGGGCATCATCTTGTGCCTTTGATATCCATCTCCAAAGCACCGTCATGATCTCCATCGTCACCAACTTGACACCTTGATCTCCATCGTAGCGTTGTGGTTGTCTCACCAACTATTGCTTCTACAACTATCGCTAACGCATAGTGATAAAGTAGAGCAATTACATGGCGTTTGCATTTCATACAATAAAGCGACAACCATAAGGCTCCTGCCAGTTGTCGATAACTTTTACAAAACAAGATCATCTCACACAATAATGTATATCACATCATGTCTTGACCATATCACATCACAACATGCCCCGCAAAAACAAGTTAGACGTCCTCTACTTTGTTGTTGCAAGTTTTGCGTGGCTACTATGGGCTTCTAGTAAGAACCGCTCTTACCTACGCATCAAAACCACAACGATGTTTTGTCAAGTTTGACGTTTTAATCTTCAACAAGGACCAGCCATAGTCAAATTCGATTCAACTAAAGTTGGAGAAACAGACACCCGCTAGCCACTATGCAAAACAAGTTGCATGTCTGCCGGTGGAACCGGTCTCATGAACGTGGTCATATAAGGTTGGTCTGGGCCGCTTCATCCAACAATACCGCCGAATCAAATAAGACGTTGGTGGTAAGCAGTATGACTATCATCACCCACAACTCTTTGTGTTCTACTCATGCATATCATCTACGCATAGACCTAGCTCGGATGCCACTGTTGGGGAACATAGCATGCAATTTAAAAAAAATCCTACGATCACGCAAGATCTATCTAGGAGATGCATAGCAATGAGAGGGGGAGAGTGTGTCCATGTACCCTCGTAGACCGAAAGCGGTAGCATTTACTTAACGCGGTTGATGTAGTCGAACGTCTTCTCGATTCAACCAATCAAGTACCGAACGTACGGCACCTCAGAGTTCTACACACGTTCAGCTCGATGACATCCCTCGAACTCTTGATCCAGCAATGTGTCGAGGGAGAGTTTCGTCAGCACGACGGTGTGGTGACGGCGATTTTGAAGTTATCCACGCAGGGCTTCGCCTAAGCATTACGACAATATGACCGGAAGCATAAATTGTGGAGGGGGCGCCACACACAGCTAGGAAACAATGTTCTGTGTTCTAGCGGTGCCCCCCACATATATATAGGTGGGAGAGGGAGAGGGGCTGCAAGGGGCACCCCAAGTAGGAGTAATCCTACTTGGGCGCCTCCTCCAAGTCGGCCTCCCCCCTTCTTCCATATCCATCGGAGGGGGAAGGAAACAAAGGGAGGAGGGGTAAGAAAGGTGGAGGCCGAATCCTCCCCTTTCCTTCTCCCTTCCCTTCCTTTCCTTCTCCTCGTATTCAGCCTATTGGGGCGCACCAGCCCCTTTTGGGGCTGGTCTGTCCAACTGTTGGCCCATTAGGCCCATATAGCTTGCCGGGGGTTGCCCGGAACCCCTTGCGGTGACCCGATACATACCCGGTACCCCTAGAACACTTCCGGTGTCCGAATACTATCATCCTATATATGAATCTTTACCTCTCGACCATTTCGAGACTCCTTGTCATGTCTCTGATCTCATCCAGGACTCCGAACAACATTCGGTCACCAAATCATGTAACTCATATAATACTAAATCGTCATCGAATGTTAAGCATGCGGACCCTACGGGTTCGAGAACTATGTAGACATGACCGAGACACCTCTCTGGTCAATAACCAATAGAAGAACCTGGATGCTCATATTGGTTCCCACATATTCCACGAGGATCTTTATCGGTCGTACCGTAATGACAACATACGTTATTCCCTTTGTCATCGGTATGTTACTTGCCCGAGATTCGATCGTCGGTATCTTCATACCTAGTTCAATCTCATTACCAGAAAGTCTCTTTACTCGTTCCGTAATGCATCATACCGCAACAAACTCATTAGTCACTTTGCTTGCAAGGCTTATTATGATGTGCATTACCGAGAGGGCCCAGAGATACCTCTCTGATACTCGAAGTGACAAATCCTAATCTCGATCTATGCCAACCCAAGAAACACCCTCAGAGATACCTGTAGAGCATCTTTATAATCACCCAGTTACGTTATGATGTTTGATAGCACACAACGTATTCCTCCGGTATTCGGGATTTGCATAATCTCATAGTCAAAGGAATATGTATAAGTCATGAAGAAAACAATAGCAATAAAATTTAATGATCATTATGCTAAGCTAACGGATGGGTCTTATCCATCACATCATTCTCCTAATGATGTGATCATGTTCATGAAATGAAAACACATGTCTATGGTTAGGAAACTTAACCATCTTTGATTAACAAGCTAGTCTAGTAGAGGCTTACTAGGGACACTGTGTCTTTGTCTATGTATCCACACATGTATCAAGTTTTCGGTTAATACAATTCTAGCATGAATAATAAAAATTTATCATGATATAAGGAAATATAAATAACAACTAGATTATTGCCTCTAGGGTATATTTCCTTCAGCCAGGACCAGGAGCCGCGCTGGGTGGTGGGCCGTGGTCGCCGCGTATAGCTCTCGCCTCTTGAAGCTCCTCGGTTGCCTTGGTGATGAACTCCAGAGCATTTGGCTCCCCGTGCCTTGTGCCTTCCCGGCGGAAACGCATGCTAAAGCATGCCTCCACATGGTGCATGAGCGCCTCCCTCATGATGTTGGCTAGGTCAGAGGCCCTCCAGAGGAGAGCCCCTGAGCCTAGCCTGGGAGGGGCGCCAGGCGCGCCTTCCTATGCGACAGAGGGAGGCGCCCCGACTGTGGGCGCTGGTCCTGAGGTGGTGTCGTTGGACACCCCACTCTCCTGAGGTTCTTGGTGGAGCAGTTGCTTCTTCTTCTTGGGGACAACCTCAGGAGGGTAGACGGTGCCTTCGTCGTCTGGGTTCTCAACCACCGCAGCCTGGTAGAAGCGCTCGAGAGAGCATACCGTGTCCTTCTCCTCGTAGGCGATCGTGATGATGTCGCAGCTCCCTGGCATCTTGAGGACGTTGTATCCATGGTGGGTGACTGCCATGAACTTGGCCAGGGCCAGGTAGCCGAGGATGACATTGTACGGAAGGCGAATGTGGGCGACGACGAAGTCAATGAGCTCGATGCAGTAATTATCGCGGGTACCGAGGGTGACAGGGAGGAGGATCTGCCCTATCGGGGTGGTGGAGCCATCGGTCACTCCTGAGAAGGGCTTGGTGGGCCACAGCTGGTCATAGGGCACCTAGAGTCGGTCGAATGTCTCGATGGAAAAAACGTTGAGCCCTGCACTGCCATCGATGAGGGTCTTGGTGACGAGGACGTTGTTGATGGTTGGCGAGCAGAGCATCGGGAGAGCACTGACAGTTGCCGCGCACTTGAGCTGGTCAAACGAGCTAGAGATTATGGTGCACTTGGACCACCTGAGCGGACGCGTAGCCTCGAACTTGGGGAGGGCCGCGTTCACCTTACGAGCAAACTGCTTGAAGATGCAATGAGAGGCAGGGGTCTGAGCGCCGCCCAGGATGCAGGCGGTGGCACGAGGCTCCTGGAAGCCCCCAGCCCCCTCGTCCTGGTGGTGATCATCGTTCCTTCTTGGTGGTGGTGGCAGCGGAGGGAGGCCAGCGTTGCCCTGTGGATAGTCCTCACGAGGCTGGTCCCTCCAGGGGCCCTCGCAAGGCTGGTGATACGTCTCCAACGTATCTATAATTTTTATTGTTCCATGCTATTATATTATCTGTTTGGATGTTTAATGGGCTTTATTATGCACTTTTATATTATTTTGGGGACTAACCTACTAACCTAAGGCCCACTGCAAATTGTTTTTTTTCCTATTTCAGTGTTCCGTAGAAAAGGAATATCAAATGGAATGAAACCTTTGCGAGGATCTTTTTTGGAACAAACGTAATCCAGGAGACTTGAAGTGGACGTCAAGGAAGCAGCGATGCAGCCACGAGGTAGGGCGGCGCGCCCCCCACCCTCGTGGGCCCCTCACAGCTCCACCGACCTACTTCTTTCGCCTATATATACTCTTATACCCTGAAAACACCCAGGGGAGCCACGAAACTACTTTTCCACCGCTGCAACCTTCTGTACCCATGAGATCCCATCTGGGGACCTTTCCCGGTGATCTGCCAGAGGGGGATTCAATTACGGAGGGCTTCTACATCAACACCATAGCCTCTCCGATGATGTGTGAGTAGCTTACCACAGACCTTCGGGTCCATAGTTCTTAGCTAGATGGCTTCTTCTCCCTCTTTGGATCCCAAAACAAAGTTCTCCTCGATGTTCTTGGAGATCTATTCGATGTAATTCTTTTTGCGGTGTATTTGCCGAGATCCGATGAATTGTGGGTTTATGATTAAGATTATCTATGATCAATATTTGATTCTTCTCTGAATTCTTATATGCATGATTGGATATCTTTGCAAGTCTCTTCGAATTATCAGTTTGGTTTGGCCTACTAGATTGATCTTTATTGCAATGGGAGAAGTGCTTAGCTTTGGCTTCAATCTTGCGGTGTCCTTTCCAAGTGACAGCAGGGGCAGCAAGGCACGTATTGTATTGTTGCCATCGAGGATAAAAAGATGGGGTTTATATCATATTGCTTGAGTTTATCCCTCTACATCATGTCATCTTGCTTAATGCATTACTCTGTTCTTATGAACTTAATACTCTAGATGCATGCTGGATAGCGGTCGATGTGTGGAGTAATAGTAGTAGATGCAGAATCGTTTCGGTCTACTTGACACGGTGTGATGCCTATGTTCATGATCATGCCTATATATCATCATAACTATGTGCTTTTCTATCAATTGCTCGACAGTAATTTGTTCACCCACCGTATTATGTGCTATTTTGAGAGAAGCCACTAGTGAAACCTATGGCCCCCGGGTCTACTTTACATCATATTATTTTCCCGTTAACTAGCTATTTCTATCATCGTTTATTTTGCAATCTTTACTTTTCAATCTATACAACAAAAATATCAAAAATATTTATCTTATTATCTCTTTCAGATCTCACTTTTGTAAGTGACTATGAAGGGATTGACAACCCCTTTATCGCGTTGGTTGTGAGGTTCTTGTTTGTTTGTGCAGGTACTAGGCGACTTGCGTGAAGTCTCCTACTAGATTGACACCTTGGTTCTCAAAAACTGAGGGAAATACTTACACTACTTTGTTGTATCACCCTTTCCTCTTCAAGGTGAAACCAACGCATGCTCAAGAGGTAGCAAGAAGGATTTCTGGCGCTGTTGCCGGGGAGATCTACGCCAACTCAAGACATACCAAGTACCCATCACAAACTCTTATCCCTCGCATTACATTATTTTCCATTTGCCTCTCGTTTTCCTCTCCCCCACTTCACCCTTGTCGTTTTATTCGCTTTTTTAGTCGCCTTCTTCCGTTCGTCTTTTTTTCAGTTGCCTCTTGTGTGACTGTTTGTTGGATTGATTGTTTGTCACGATGGCTCAAGATAATACTAAATTATGTGACTTTTCCAATACCAACAATAATGATTTTATTAACACTCCGATTGCTCCTCTTACCGATGCTGAATCTTGTGAAATTAATACTGCTTTGCTGAATCTTGTCATGAAAGATCAATTTGCTGGCCTTCCTAATGAAGATGCCGCTACCCATCTAAAAAGCTTTGTTGATTTATGTGATATGCAAAAGAAGAAATATGTGGATAATGATATTGTTAAATTGAAGCTATTTCCGTTTTCGCTTAGAGATCGTGCGAAAACTTGGTTCTCTTCTTTCCCTAAAAATAGTATTGATTCATGGAATAAGTGCAAAGATGCTTTTATCTCTAAGTATTTTCCTCCCGCTAAGATCATCTCTCTTAGAAACGATATTATGAACTTTCAACAACTTGATCATGAGCATGTTGCACAAGCTTGGGAGAGGATGAAATTAATGATATGTAATTGCCCTACACATGGTTTGAATTTATGGATGATTATACAGAATTTTTATGCTGGATTGAATTTTGCTTCTAGAAATCTTTTAGATTCAGCCGCGGGACGCACTTTTATGGAAATCACTTTAGGAGAAGCTACTAAACTCCTAGATAATATTATGGTTAATTATTCTCAATGGCACACCGAAAGATCTACTAATAAAAAAGTTCATGCGGTTAAAGAGATTAATGTTTTGAGTGGAAAGATGGATGAACTTATGAAATTGTTTGCTAATAAGAGTGCTTCTTCTAATCCTAATGATATGCCTTTGTCCACTTTGATTGAGAGTAATAATGAATCTATGGATGTGAATTTTGTTGGTAGGAACAATTTTGGTAACAACGCGTATAGAGGAAATTTTAATTCTAGTCCATTTCCTAGTAATTCCTCTAATAATTATGGTAATTCCTACAACAACTCTTACGGAAATTTTAATGCCCTCTGATTTTGAGACTAGTGTTAAAGAATTTATGAATTCGCAAAAGAATTTCAATGCTTTGCTTGCAGAAAAATTGCTTAAGATTGATGAGTTGATTATGAACGTGGATAGAATTTCTCTTGATGTTGATTCTTTGTAACTTAGATCTATTCCACCTAAGCATGATATAATGAGTCTCTCAAAGCCATGAGAATTGCCATTGATGAGTGCAAAGAAAGAACCACTAGGATGCGTGCTAAAAAAGATTGCTTTGTGAAGGCGTGTTCTTCTAGTTTTCATGATAATAATGATGAAGATCTAAAAGTGATTGGTGTGTCTCCTGTTAAATCCTTGTTTGCCAATACGAATCTTAATAAAGATGGGACTTGAGATGAGTCAACTTTAGTTAGAAGGCGTCCCAATGATTCAGAGTTTTTAGATCTTGATGCAAAAATTGGTAAAAGTGGGATTGAAGAGGTCAAACTTTACATAGCAATGAACCCACTATTTTGGATTTCAAGGAATTTAATTACGATAATTGCTCTTTGATAGATTGTATTTCCTTGTTGCAATCCGTGCAAAATTCTCCTCATGCTTATGATCAAAACAAAGCTTTTACTAGACATATCGTTGATGCTTTAATGCAATCCCATAAAGAAAAGCTTGCATTAGAAGTTTCTATCCCTAGAAAACTTTATGATGAGTGGGAACCTACTACTAAAATTAAGATTAAAGATCATGAATTCTATGCTTTATGTGATTTGGGTGCTAGTGTTTCCAAGATTCCAAAAACTTTGTGTGATGTATTAGGTTTCCGTGAATTTGATGATTGTTCTTTAAATTTGCATCTCGCGGATTCCACCATTAAGAAACCTATGGGAAGGATTAATGATGTTCTTATTGTTGCAAATATGAATTATGTGCCCATAGATTTCATTGTTCTTAATATAGATTGAAATCCTACATGTCCTATTATTCTTGGTAGACCTTTCCTCAGAACGATTGGTGCAATTATTAACATGAAAGAAGGAAATATTAGATTCCAATTTTCGTTAAGGAAAGGCATGGAACACTTTCCTAAAAAGAAAATTAAATTACCTTATGAATATATTATGGGAGCCACATATGGATTGCATACCAAAGATGACAATACCTAGATCTACTCTTGTTTTTTATGCCTGGCTAGGGGCGTTAAACGATAGCGCTTGTTGGGAGGCAACCCAAATTTATTTTTGTTCCTTGCTTTTTGTTCCTGTTTAGTAATAAATAAATCATACATCCTCTGTTATGATTGTATTTTTTATGTTTTAATTAGTGTTTGTGCCAAGTAAAGCCTTTAGGATCTTCTTGGATGATTGTTATTTGATATTGCTGAAACAAACAGAAAGTATGCGCTCACAAGAATAATTTTCATTTTTTACCAGAGATCTATAAAATATTGATTCCAGCTGTAGTAGATCAACATACAAATTATTTAGGATGTCCTAATTTCTCTTTTGGAGTGACAGAAGTTTTCAAAACCTACAGATTACTACAGACTGTTCTGTTTTTCGTGTGTTGTTTGCTTATTTTGATGAATCTATGGCTAGTATCGGGGGGGGGGGGTATGAACCATAGAGAACTTGGAATACAATAGGTTTAACACCAAAATAAATAAATAATGAGTTTATTACAGTACTTTAAGGTGGTGATTTGTTTTCTTATACTAACAGAGCTCATGAGATTTTTTGTTGAGTTTTGTGTTGTAAATTTTTCATGTTTTTTGGTAAAGATTTGATGGATTTCGGAACAAAGAGTGGCAAGAGCCTAAGCTTGGGAATGCCCAATGCACCCCAAGGTAAAATTCAAGGACAACCAAAAGCCTAAGCTTGGGATGCCCCGGAAGGCATCCCCTCTTTCGTCTTCATCTATCGGTAACTTTACTTGAGGCTATATTTTTATTCACCACATTCTATGTGTTTTGCTTGGAGCGTCTTGTATGATTTGAGTCTTTCCTTTTTTACCACGATCATCCTTGTTGTACACACCTTTTGGTAGAGACACACATGAATCAGAATTTATTAGAATACTCTACGTGCTTCACTTATATCTTTTGAGCTAGATAATTTTGCTCTAGTACTTCACTTATATCTTTTTAGAGCACGGTGGTGGTTTTATTTTATAGAAATTATTGATCTCTCATGCTTCACTTATATTATTTTGAGTCTTTTAGAACAGCATGCTAATTTGCTTTGGTTATGAAATTAGTCCTAATATGATAGGCATCCAAGATGGATATAACAAAAACTTTCATATAGTGTGCATTAAATTTTATGAGAAGCTTGATACTTGATAGTTGTTTCGAGATATAAAGATGGTAATATTAGAGTTGTGCTAGTGGAGTAATTGTGGAATTGAGAAATACTTGTGTTGAAGTTGGCAAGTCCCGTAGCATGCACGTATGGTAAAAGTTGTGTGACAAATTTGAAGCATGGGATGTTCTTTGATTGCTTTCCTAATAAGTGGCGGTCGGGGACGAGCGATGGTATTTTCGTACCAATCTATCCCCCTAGGAGCATGCGCGTAGTCTTTGTTTTGATGACTTGTAGATTTTTGCAATAAGTATGTGAGTTCTTTATGACTAATTTTGAGTCCATGGATTATACGCACTCTCACCCTTCCATCATTGCTAGCCTCTTTGGTACCGTGCATTGCCCTTTCTCACCTCGAGAGTTGGTGCAAACTTTGCCGGTGCATCCAAACCCCGTGATATGATACGCTCTATCACACATAAGCCTCCTTATATCTTCCTAAAAACAGCCACCATACCTACCTATTATGGCATTTCCATAGCCACTCCGAGATATATTGCCATGCAACTTTCCACCGTTATGTTTGTTATGCACGCTCCATCATTGTCATATTGCCTTGCATGATCATGTAGTTGACATTTTATTTGTGGCAAAGACACCTTCACAATTCTTTCATACATGTCACCCTCTATTCATTGCATATCCCGGTACACCGCCGGAGGCATTCACATAGAGTCATATTTTGTTCTAAGTATCGAGTTGTAATTCTTGAGTAGTAAGTAAATAAAAGTGTGATCATTTTCATTATTAGAGCATTTTCCCATGTGAGGAAAGTTCTTCGGAAAAAGGAGAGAAAGGCCATAAAAAGAGAGGCCAAAGAAAGAAAGAAAAAATGAGATAAAAAGAGAGAAGGGGCAATGCTACTATCCTTTTTCCACACTTGTGCTTCAAAGTAGCACCATGATCTTCATAATAGAGAGTCTCTTATGTTGTCACTTTCATATACTAGTGGGAATTTTTCATTATAGAACTTGGCTTGTATATTCCAATAGTGGGCTCCCTCAAAATGCCCTAGGTGTTCGTGAGCAAGCAAGTTGGATGCACACCCACTTAGTTTATTTTGTTGAGCTTTCGTATATTTACAACTCTAGTGCATCCGTTGCATGGCAATCCCTACTCCTTGCATTGACATCAATTGATGGGCATCTCCATAGCCCGTCGATTAGCCGCGTCAATGTGAGACTTTCTCCCTTTTTGTCTTCCCACACAACCTCCATTGTCATATTCTATTCCACCCATAGTGCTATGTCCATGGCTCGCACTCATATATTGCGTGAAAGTTGAAAGAGTTTGAAAAGGCTAAAGTATGAAACACTTGCTTGGCTTGTCATTGGGGTTTTGCATGATGGGATCATTTTGTGT
This sequence comes from Triticum urartu, assembly GCF_003073215.2. NCBI lineage: Eukaryota > Viridiplantae > Streptophyta > Magnoliopsida > Poales > Poaceae > Triticum > Triticum urartu. The sequence continues at coordinate 269,473,286 of NC_053022.1, forward strand.
GACGAAAATAAAGCATGGCCAAACTATATGATTTTGTAGGGATAAGCTTTCTTTGGCTATGTTATTTTGATAAGACATGATTGCTTGGTTAGCATTCCTTGAAGTATTATTATTTTATGTCAATATTAAACTTCTGTCTAGAATCTTTCGGATCTAAACATTCATGCCGCAATAAAGGGAAATACATTGAAAATTATGTTAGGTAGCATTCCATATCAAAAAATTCTTTTTTTATCATTTACCTACTCGAGGACGAGCAGGAATTAAGCTTGGGGATGCTTGATACGTCTCCAACGTATCTATAATTTTTTATTGTTCCATGCTATTATATTATGTGTTTGGATGTTTAATGGGATTTATTATGCACTTCTATATTATTTTTGGGACTAACCTATTAACTAAAGGCACGGTGCAAATTGCTGTCTTTTTGCCTGTTTCAGTGTTTCGCAGAAAAGGAATATCAAACGGAATAAAACCTTCGCACGGATCTTTTTTGGAACAAACGCAATCCAGGAGACTTGGACTGGATAGCAAGGAAGTAGCGAGGCGGCCACGAGGTAGGGCGGCGTGCCCAGGGGGCTAGGCGCGCCCCCACCCTTGTGGGCCCCTCATAGCTCCACCGACCTACTTCTTTCGCCTATATATACTCTTATACCCTGAAAACACCCAGGGGAGCCACGAAACCACTTTTCCACCGCCGCAACCTTTTGTACCCGTGAGATCCCATCTGGGGACCTTTTTCAGCGATCTACCGGAGGGGGATTCGATCACGAAGGGCTTCTACATCAATACCATAGCCTCTCCGATGATGTGTCAGTAGTTTACCACAAACCTTCGGGTCCATAGTTATTAGCTAGATGGCTTCGTCTCTCTCTTTGGATCTCAATACAAAGTTCTCCTCGATGTTCTTGGAGATCTATTCGATGTAATTCTTTTTGCAGTGTGTTTGCCGAGATCCGATGAATTGTGGGTTTATGATTAAGATTATCTATGAACAATATTTGATTCTTCTCTGGATTCTTATATGCATGATTTGATATCTTTGCAAGTCTCTTCAAATTATTAGTTTGGTTTGGCCTACTAGATTGGTCTTTCTTGCAATGGGAGAAGTGCTTAGCTTTGGGTTCAAGCTTGCGGTGTCCTTTCCCTGTGATAGCAGGGGCAGCAAGGCACGTATTGTATTGTTGCCATCGAGGATAAAAATATGGGGTTTATATCATATTGCTTGAGCTTATCCCTCTACATCATGTAATCTTGCTTAATGCATTACTCTGTTCTTGTGAACTTAATACTCTAGATGCATGCTGGATAGCGGTCGATGTGTGGAGTAATAGTAGTAGATGCCGAATCGTTTCGGTCTACTTGACACGGACGTGATGCCTATGTTCATGATCATGCCTAGATATCATCATAACTATGCACTTCTCTATCAATTGATCGGAAGTAATTTGTTCACCCACCGTATTATATGCTATTTTGAGAGAAGCCACTAGTGAAACCTATGGCCTCCCGGTCTACTTTACATCATATTATTTTCCCATCAACTAGCTATTTCTGTCACCATTTATATTGCAATCTTTACTTTTCAATATATACAACAAAAATACCAAAAATATTTATCTTATTATCTCTATCAGACCTCACTTTTGTAAGTGACCATGAAGGGATTGACAACCCCGTTATCGCGTTGGTTGCAAGGTTCTTGTTTGTTTGTGCAGGTACTAGGCGACTTGCGTGTAGTCTCCTACTTGATTGATACCTTGGTTCTCAAAAATTGAGGGAAATACTTATGCTACTTTGTTGCATCATCCTTTGATGCGGAGCATCCTTCCTCCATCCCCATGGACTCTACACCAACACATCAAGCCCCACGTGGACCTGTCACAAGAGCGAGAGCACGTGCTTTGGAAACTGAGGTGAACTCCTTCCTACTTGACTTGCACACGGATATGAATGGGACTTGGTTGCTAACTCACCAAAATATGCTATGTCTCATTAGGTACGAAGAGGAACACTACCATGAAGCTCAGGAGCATCACCCAAGGAGAAGGAGGACCACCCCAAGGCCACGCGAACCAAGACGGAGCGCAACAGCGGCAACACTGGAAGTCCCAAGTGACCCCGTGCGCACGGGCCCCCTAGACCCCGTGCCCACGGACTGCCCATGAAGTTGGCGCTGGAGCACCCCGTGCGCACGGGCGTGTACCGTGCCCACGGGACCCCCGTGCGCACGGGCCCATCTTACCCCATGCGCACGGGCCTCCCAGGATGGCCGGCTGAGATTGCATCTCGCCCTCCTCTTCATCTCCTTCAACCCCAAGGCTATATAAGTCGTACCTAGAACCATGTTTAGGGACAGCAAAGTATATGTGAGGCATTTGTGAGCTTTGCTCCTTGTATCCCCTCCTCTTGGAGATCTAGACCCCTTTTGGGAAGAATCCTTGGGATTATCAAGCCCTCCTCTTGGATAAGATCAAGATCAAGACCTCACCTAGTGGAAGAACTTACCTAGTGCTATTTTCCTTGAATTGTTCATGCAATCTTGTGGATCACATGTGTGCTACTCTAGTGGATGTGATATTTGGGTTTGTTTGAGTGTTTTGTGTCTTGTGCTCTTGAGTGTTCCTCCTCCTTTCCCCTCCAAGTGTGAAAATATCCCCTCTAGGGTTTTGCCATACAACATCTTGGTATCATGAGCAAGGTTGATTCACATCTTGGAGTCCCATCCCCCCACTTGCTAGCTTGATTTTGTTGTTTTTCGTCCAAATTCGAAAATCTCCACCAAAAATAGCCCCAAAAAAATTTCTTGCAATTTGTTGGATCTTGTGAGATTTGGTTGTTTTGGTCCACTAATTTGGTGTTTGGCAAGTGGATCTACCCAGCTTCCTACTTCCCCACCTTTCCTCCCTTTGAAATTGGCCAAAAATTTGGAGATTCTCTCGGATCAGGAGCAGTTCATCCGCTCGCAGAGCACCCCGTGCACACGGGCCTCACTTACCCCGTGCGCACGGACCCTCCAGAAACTTTTGGCCATTCCTGTTTTGCATAGTTTTGATTCCAAACCACCACTCGTGTTCTTCCGCACTATTTCTCATGGTTGTTTGAGTTTCGGGCTGCGGGTGCTCATGTGTCCTAAGGTGTTTCGGCTACTTAGGCGCATTTGGAATCATCATCACCGCTTCTCGACCATCGACTCGGACTCCACACAAGCTTAGAAAAATTCATCTCCATCCCAACCGTAAGCAAGGACGGTAAACTCGACGACACTCACCTTTGCTTTGGCATCGATAACCCGAGCCTTTTGCGTCACTTACCTATCGAGACTAGCAAGTTGAGTATTGCCTGGCCACGCTCTTGTGCACCATAGTGATCATGTTATCATCGTTGTGCATTAAGTCTCTCCCGTGCATATCTTACAATACTTGTCTCATATAATACTTGGCTCGAGCATCAAGAAAAAAAACTTTTAAGCAAAAGAGGAGACACATAGAGCATGTAAGCAATAGCATTGAGCCTTGTTGCATAGTCACATCATCTTGGTCACCACATAAATAACATAGTTGGGATTGAAGATGACACGTTTCTCTCATAGGTTGGTGCACAAGCGTATCTTGCCCATTTGAGAAACCGAGCTAGCGCCTCTCTAGTATTCGCACAACAAGAGCATTTTCCGTGGTTGCACATTTGTGCTCACCCCTTGGTTGTGCGGATCCCATCTATCTTCCGTGTGTGTGTTCCTAGCGATACGCTTGGGTTTGATCTATTTGCTTTACTTGCATCTTTGTGAACCTTCTCAACCTTATTGATATCTTTTCAAATATTTGCTTGAATTTTTTTTACCACCATCCTAACCGAGTTACTCCATAAGCCTTCTACATGTACGTGTGAGAAACAAACCCGGTTCCAATTCTACTATTGTGGCATTACATTGAGTGACACTTGTTACATCCTCAATCCTCGGAAAAGGTAACTTCGGTATTGTTCTCTCATTTTCCTACTCACCCCACTTGGATATGATGGATAGGCCAACTTCGTCTGCAAACCCGCTTTTCGAGGAGCAAGAAGGTGATGACGGCTACGTCACCAAGAACCACTTCTTCATCGCGCAACGTGCTCTACATCAAGAGAGCGAAGCGTTGGGTGAACGCTTGGAGCAACTCGCCTCCGACCTTCATCAATCGGAAACACGGAACCGCGACTACATCGACGAAAAGTTCAATACACAAATGGAGGAACTCCGCAACCTGATCGTGCAACGCCCGTCTTCCTCATCCTCGTCATCAAGACGGCTCCATTCAAGCCGCCGATCAAGTCAGCAATCTTCGGACTACTCCTCCTATGAAACAAGTTCTCCCTGAGCTTGAGTCCCTCATCATGAAGATCCTCAAGATCGCCAACCTCCAGAAAATCCATTCCATGGCAATGGCTTACAAGACCGAATCCGAACTCGTGAAGGGTCGCGACAACAAGCGCAAGAACCAAAGGACAAAGATCAAGTACCTCCACAAGTACCTCGTCAAGAGACTCAAGATGATGACGCCATCCGTCAAGCACAAGAACTCGAGGCACAACGCGCACTCTGTGTGTCCACTCGAGCCATTGCGAAGCGCAACCGCCAAGTGCGAGAACAAGAGGAAGCTCTTCGCCGGGAGATCCAAGAAGAAGTCACACATCGTGAAGAACAACAACAAAGGCGCAACCAAGCGCATATTCCTCTTCCTCATCCACGACAAGAGCGACACCAAGTGGAACAAGTGCTTCATGACCCTCCTCCGCGCCAAGAGCAACAACATGACGAACGAGCATTCGAGGACCTCCCTCCACGACAAGGGCAACATCACAACCGCCACTATGATCAAGAACTATGCTACGGAAAGCTCAAGTTCAGCATGCCCAAGTTCTCCGGAAGCAACGATCCCGAAGAGTACCTCTCATGGGCCTTAAAGGTGGACAAGATATTCCATCTTCACAACTACGACGAGCAAAAGAAGATCGCCATGGCCTCCCTCGAGTTCCAAGACTACGTGCTCATTTGGTGGGAACAAGTGATCGACCGACGACAAGCATGTGGAGAACCACCAATAACAACTTGGACAGAAATGAAGGATGTCATGAGAGCTCGCTTCGTGCCTACACACTACACCCGTGATCTCTTCAAGAAGTTGCAACTCCTCAAGCAAGGCACGAAGACGATGGAAGAATACTACCAAGAGATGGAGATCGCCATGATACGAGCCAATGTCAAGGAAGACGACGAGCAAACAATGGCCCACTTCTTGAACAACCTCAACCACCCCATCAAATGGATTGCCGACTTCCATACTCAAACCTTCTCGAGCTAGTTCACCAAGTGACCAAGGCCGAGCGACCAGTGCAAGATGACTTCAAATACGCCACGTACTCGTCCAAGACTTTCGGCTCCTACTCTCAAGCTCCCGCGACTTCGACAACCCCTACCTCAACTAGAACATCACCAAGTACCGGCGACAAGTCAAGTTCCAAGCAAGCTACGCCTTCCTTGACTCACTCTCCGGCAAGCAACTACAAGTCCAAGAATCCATCATCTTCGGCGCCACCAAACGACCCCGTCAAGACAAGTTCTTTCAAGTGTTTCACATGTGGAGGCCAAGGACACAAGTCCTTTGAATGCACCAACAAGCGGACAGTGATTTTCGACGATGATGGCACGTACGACTCCATGAGGGAAGAAGAAATGGAAGCCCTTGAGCATGTCTCAATGCACCGCCGCATGAACGAAGATGAAGATGATCAAGTGTTTTGTGACAATGATTCAAGTCCCTGTCTCATGGTCTCCAAGGTCTTGACGCTCCAAGACCATCAAGATGAAGACCAATGATGCCACATCTGCCACACCAAGGCCGACATTAATGGGCGTCCCGTGAAGGTCATAATCGACGGAGGAAGTTGTCACAACTTGGCAAGCGACGAGCTATGTTCCAAGATGCAATTGGTCAAGAAGAAGCACCCTCATCCCTACAAGGTGCAATGGCTAAGCGACTCCGGGACTATTCAAGTGGAGCATACGGTACAAGTTTCATTCAAGATCGGCGCCTACGAGGACACCTTGGAGTGTGACATCGTACCTATGTCCGTGTGCCATCTTCTCTTGGGCCGGCCTTGGCAATTTGACCATGGAGTCAACCACAATGGAAGAACAAACCACTATAGCTTCAAGATGAAAGGCAAGGAATATGTGCTTCGACCTATGTCACCAAGCCAAGTAATCGTTGACAAGCAAGATTCCACCCACCGTAGAGAGCCTAGTGAGAGAGTGAACCACCAAAAACAAAGTGAGAGCCACAAGCCAAAATTGAGCGCCTCTTCGCCAAGAGAGAAAAACTTAGTCCTCCTAGCCACAAAAAGTGATATGAGAGACATATGTGAGAACCCATCGAGTGTCATCCACTTTGTCCTCCTATGCAAAGATGTGGTGGCAGAAACTAACATTCCTAATCCTCTACCTCTAGTGTTTTATAACTTGTTGCAGGAATTCAAAGATGTCTTCCCCGATGAGCTACCTCCCGGTCTCCCTCCTCTACGTGGCATTGAACATAGGATCGACCTCATCCCCGGCGCACCTCTTCCGAACAAGGCTCCCTACCGCATCAATCCCGAAGAAACTAAGGAGATCCAATGGCAAGTACAACAACTCATCGACAACGGTCATGTACGTGAAAGCTTGAGCCCTTGTGTCGTTCCGGTTATACTTGTGCCCAAGCAAGATGGTAGTTTTCGCATGTGCTCTGATTGTAGACCCATCAATGCTATCACCATTCGTTATAGGCATCCCATACCTCGCCTAGATGATATGTTAGATGAGCTTAGCGGCGCGACCATTTTCTCCAAAATTAATCTCAAAAGTGGCTATTACCAAATACGCATACAAGAAGGTGACGAATGGAAAACTGCTTTCAAAACTAAATTTGGCTTGTACGAGTGGTTAGTTATGCCTATGGGTTTGTCGGAAGCTCCCGATACTTTCGTGCGACTTATGTATTTTGTGCTTCCTCCTTACATTGGAGTGTTTGTTGTGGTCTACTTCGATGACATTCTTGTTTTTAGCAAATCCATCAAAGATCATGTGATGCATGTTAGGACCGTGTTGCAAACTCTTCGCAAGGAACGCCTTTTTGCAAACATGAAAAAGTGCACTTTTGGAGTTGACAAGCTTGTTTTCTTGGTTTTTGTTGTTTCTTCAAAGGGTGTCCATGTTGATGAGTCTAAAATTGAAGCAATTAAAACTTGGCCACAACCTACTAATTTGCAACAAGTGTGTAGTTTTCTTGGTCTTGCGGGTTTCTATCGTCGCTTTGTGAAGGATTTCAGCCCTATCGATGCACCGTTACGTGCTTTGAGTAAGAAGAATGCACACTTTGTTTGGGCACCTTTGCAATCAACCGCTTTTAATGAGCTCAAATCCTTGCTTACTCATGCTCCGATTCTTGCTTTGCCTAACTTTGACAATACTTTTGAGGTCCATTGTGATGCTAGTGGTAACGGAATTGGCGGAGTTTTAATGCAAGAAAAGCGCGCTATTGCATATTTTAGTGAAAAACTCTCCGGTGCTCAACTTAACTATCCCATCTATGACAAAGAATTGTATGCTTTAGTCCGTGTGTTACGTGTTTGGGAGCATTACCTTAGACCGCATGAGTTTGTCATACATACCGATCATGAGACTCTAAAGTACCTTAAAGGCCAAATCAAGTTGAATAAACGACATGATAAATGGAGTGAATTTATTGAATCTTTCCCCTATGTGATCAAGTACATTAAGGGCAAAGAGAACGTTCTGGCGGATGCCCTATCCTGCAAATGCATGTTACTTACTCAACTTGAATTGAATGTTGTTGGATTTGATCATATCAAACATTTGTATGAGCATGATGTGACTTTTGCTATTCCTTATGCTAAGTGTGTGACGCATACTTCTTGGGAACAATACTATATCAAAGATGGTTACCTTATGAAAGCTAACAAACTATGCATTCCCGAGTCTTCTCTTCATTTGTTACTTTTGCAAGAAGCTCATGGAGGTGGACTCATGGGACATTTTGGACGCGACAAGACTTTTGCCTCGCTCTCCAAGCACTATTTTTGGCCTCACATGTATCGCGATGTTGCACGTTTCACCACATGGTGCTCTACATGTTGCAAAGCTAAGTCACAATCTCAATCCCATGGTTTACATATGCCCCTACCTATTCCACATCAACCTTGGGAAGATATTAGCATGGATTTTATACTTGGCTTACCTAGAACTCAAAATGGCAAGTATTCTATATTTGTTGTCGTAGATTGCTTCTCTAAAATGGCTCATTTTATCCCATGCAATAAGATAGGCGATGCTTCACACGTTGCCAATCTCTTTTGTAGGGAAATCTTGAGGTTGCACGGTGTGCCAAAGACAATTGTGTCGGACTGGGACGTCAAGTTCTTAAGCTACTTTTGGAAGACGCTTTGCGCCAAGCTCGGAATCAAGCTCCTCTTCTCGACCGCATATCATCCTTAAACCGATGGCCAAACAGAAGTCACCAACTGGATGCTTGAAACTCTCCTACGCGTGTTGATCAAGAGGAATATCAAGGAGTGGGAGGAGTGCCTACCTATCGCCGAGTACGCCTACAACAGTGCAAGACACTCTACAACCGACAAGTCCCCCTTCGAGGTTGTCTACGGCTTCACCCCATTTTCGCCATTGGACATCCTTCCTCTACCGCTTCAAGAACGAGCAAACATGGACGCTAGTGCAAGAGCCATCTACCTCAAGAAGATGCATGAAGAAACACGTTCTATGATCGAGCGACACGTACAACGACTCGCCTCCAAGCTCAACAACCACAAGTCTCCAATGGTGTTCCAACCGGGTGATGAAGTATGGATACATCTACGCAAGGACCGTTTCCCCAAGGAAAGAAAGTCCAAGCTACTCCCGAGAGCCGATGGACCCTTCAAGGTGCTTACATGCTACAACGACAACGCCTACAAGGTTTTTTTTGACTGAACACTATAGGGAAAGCCGCCACAGCCTTTTATTGACTTATAAAAACATAATTACATAGATTACAAATGCTACCAGAAGTAGCAAAAGGAAAAGGAAAATCTAAAGTACAAAAATTATATTTAAGGAGGGAGAAAGGAGACCCATCTAATCAGGCCCTCCTTGTATCTCACCTTGATTCTATGTGATAATAAAAGCATATCATTCACAAAAGCTCCTCTCCACCTATTAAAACTTGGCCTTTCCTTTCGAAAAACCTTTCCATTTCTTAGGATCCAAATGTTTCAACAAGCAGTAAAAACCACTTCAGCAAAGAAAGGATGTGCAAAGTTCCTTTCAGCATTAAGCACAATCTGACTCATGTCATTCCCAGCTTCCCAATCAATCTGGAGAAAGTTCCAAACCCTCTGACTAAAATTACAATTGAAGAAGAGGTGATATCTATTTTCTCTGGTGTGAGTGGGACAAAGCACACAATTGACTCCATCATCAATATGCCAATGCCTTCTTTCCACCATATCCTTGGTGTTGAGTCTATCCATGATTAACATCCAGGCAAAGACCTTAATCTTCATGGTACAGCAAATCCAAGTCAAAACAGGATTAAAAGTATGATGAATGAACCTGGAGACATAAAACTGTTTAGGGGTATATGGTTTGTCAGAGCCATGCCAAGACCAAACATCCTTCAAATCAGAGTCCCTCTCATGGTTCAACATAAGAGATTTCAAAACTAAAAGCTCACTGTGAGCCTGCTCTGAAAGAGGAAGATGGAACCAAGAGATTAGATCCAGGCCAGAAAATCCATCCTTGACTATGATCAGAGCATCTTTGACAAATGAAAATAACCTAGGAAACCTATGCTGTAAGGGCAAAACAGAATTTCCAAGCTGCCATTTATCCTGCCAGAAAAGAGCAGTGTCCCCTTCATTAACCTTGACCCATGTGACTTCTCTGAATTGATCCAAGAGCTTAAGGACATCCTTCGACCAAAAAGATCCACATGGTGCTGTTCTTTGTGGGACAAGTTCATGATAATATGAATTCCAAATGAGGTGAACCCAAGGAACATCAGCCTTGTTGAGGAACTTATTCACATGTTTCAGTAGAAGGGCCACATTCTGAAGACCAAGATCAAGAATACCCAGCCCTCCTTTGTTTTTAGGTCTACAAATCAAATCCCAAGCAGCTAGAGAAGGAGCTGGTTCTTGCCTATTTTTCCTCCACAAGCATTGCCTCTGAATTCTTTGTAGCTGCTTCAAAATACCAGGAGCAATGAGCAAGCTGCAAAGGAAGAAAATTGGCAAAGAGGACAAAGCAGAATTCAAGTACTGCAGTCTTCCTCCCTGAGCAAGAAAAGATGAACTAGCAGACATTCTCCTCTCCATACAAGTAACCAAAGGCAGCATGTCAGCCATTGCAGGCTTGGTAGTTCCAACAGGCAGACCAAGGTATGTAAATGGCATCTTGCCCAAAAAATAAGTCGAAGATAGAAGAGCCCAGATTCCAAATGAAGAAATGGAAACTCGAAAAGGATCATTCTGATTCTCAAAGAATGAGGGGCAAGGGGATTGATACCGAGAAAGATTTCTTCTTATTATAAGACGTGATTTGATCTGCATATGTTTGGTAAAAGAACAATCTTCTCCTTTAATCATATCATAAATGGAAAGTGTTCAATTAGAACATGAAAACGTGACTCAATTGGTCTTAGTTAGTCTTCGGGACGGAGTGGAAGAAGGGCAGAGACTCTCGAACGAGGAAAAGGATCCCTTCGAAAGAATTGACCGAGGAGCCGTATGAGGTGAAAATCTCATGTACGGTTCTGTAAAGGGACAGTAAGGCAACCAAAGAGGGATGCCAATCTTTGGGTTTCCTCCTGGGAAACATTTATTGGTATCATGGAAGACTTATGGTAATTAACCTCCAAGCCAGTGGACTGAGAAAAAACCAGTAGCATTTTCTTGAGAGCCAAGAGTTGAGCTCCATCAGCAGGTACCACAATCAAGGTGTCATCAGCATACTGCACAATTGGATAGTCCTTGTCATGACAGGGAATAGGCAGCTTAATTTCCCCTCTAGTATGCATATCATTTACCACAGATTGCAAGAGATCTGCAGCAAGAAAAAAAGGAGGGGAGAAACTGGGTCCCCTTGCCTGACACCTTTTTTACAAACAAATTTCTTCCCAGGCACCCCATTGAGCAGAACAGATGAAGTCCTAGAAGATAAAAGAGATTTGACCCAACCAATCCATTTGTCATTAAAGCCCTTGTGCCTCATGATTTGAAATATAGCTTCATGCTCAATGGAATCAAAAGCCTTCTCAAAGTCAAGTTTGAGAATTAAAATTGGCCTCTTGGACTGGTGACACTGATGCAGATATTCGAAAGTCCACCCAATGCAATCTTGTATGGTCCTAGACTTAATGAAACCATACTGGTTCTTATGGATGCACATCATTATAAACTCCTGAAATCTATTAGCCATCATTTTGGACAGAAACTTAATGCCCATGCCAGTCAAAGAAATAGGCCTGTAATCCCCAACCACTTCAGGTGAAAGTTTCTTAGGAATCAAGGTGATGAAAGACTCATTGATGTTTTCCAAGGTGGCTTTGCCATCATAAAACTCCTGAGCTAAAGCATAAAACTCCTGCTTAATAATATGCCAACACTTCTTGAAGAAAAGGCCATTGAACCCATCTGGCCCAGGGGCTTTATCAATTGGCATATGTTTGACCACCAAGTCCATTTCCTCAATTGTAAATGGTTTTGTCAAAACCTCCAGGCCAGGCACATGTCTAAGCAGGACAGGCAGATCAAAACCCATCACAATACCTCTTGAAACTCCCATCCTCCCTTTAAAAGCACTCCAAATCATTCCTTCCATTTGAGAGTGCTCAGAAATAACAGCACCATCAGGCTGTTGCAGACTAGCAATAGAGTTTCTTCTAAACCTCTCAGTAGCCATTGCATGGAAAAATTTGGAGTTCTCCTCACCCACTTTGATGAATCTAATAGTACATCTTTTCTTCCAGTACAAGAACTGAAGATGCAACGATTTTTCCAAATGCAGCTTGACAATTTTCCTGAAGTTAAATTCCTGCCTAAAAAGAGGCTTGATTTCCTCCAAGTTATCCAGCAGTAAGATGACCTTGTTGAAGTTAGAGATGAGCAGCTTCATTTTGGAAAAATTAGTTTGCCACCTCTTTAGATCCTTCCTGAGGGATTTCAACTTATCAGCAATGATTGCAGAGGAGTGTGATTTGTTAGATGGTTTACTCCAAGATTTCTGCACACACTCCAAAAACCCTTCCATGTGCACCCAGTAGTTCTCAAATCTGAAGATGTTACATTTAGGAATGGAAGTTTTAATAACTACAACACAAGGCACATGGTCTGAAGCAGTTCTAGCTAGAGGCAGAGCTTCAGTAAAAGGATAAATAGATATCCAGTTAGTGGAGGTAAAAAACCAATCCAGCTGCTCAAGCAATGGGGAATCTTGCATGTTAGACCAAGTGTAAGACCTTCCTTTAAGTGGCAATTCAAGCAAACCCAGATGACCAATAATTTCATTGAAGATAAAAATGTCGTTGACATCCCCCCTGGTAAATTTCTGTTTTCAGAGGACCTGATGAAATTAAAATCTCCAATGATTAGCCAATTATCATCAATTGGAATATGCAAATTATATAACCAGGACATAAAGTTATCCCTGGCTTCTCCCTGACATGGCCCATAAACAGACACTAAAGACCACTGCTCATTATTTTGTTTAGAGGTAAAACGCACCACAACCGCAAAGGATTGTATTTCCACCAGCACACCAGACAACACAGCCGAGTTCCAGACCACCAGGATCCCACCAGAAGCACCCACAGATGGCGCAAAAGCAAAAGTATCAAATTGCCTAGGGCAGAAGGCCCTAATTTCCCTTATATCAAAGGTTTCACATTTAGTTTCCTGGAAACAAGCAACAGCACATTGGCTTTCCTCAATTTTTGTTTAACAGCACGCTTACGAGCTGGTGCATTGAGCCCTCTCACATTCCAGCAGAGCACACTCCAATTCTTGCAATTATAATTACTCATAATAACCATATAGCAGATGGTAGCAAAAGAGCACTACATAATAGTACCACAGCATATAATATCCCAACAAGTAAGAAAGTTTGAGGCCTAAATTATTACAAAGCTTAAATAAGACCAAGAGATCCCACAGCAGGGCCATCATAAGGGCATGACAGACCCCATAGTTCCAAAGAGAACTAAACATCTCCACCAGACGTGCTATCAGCAGTAGGATTAGCCATAAGCTTATCCACTGTAAGTTGATCATCCGGAATCTGCAGGTCTCTGCCAATATTTTGAATCACCCTGATCGGCGTTGGCGGGGGCACATCAGAGGAAGATCCTGGGTGTGGCGACTCTTCAGAGGGGGGAGCAATGAGTGGCTTGCAACGAGGCTTCTTCTTCTTTGGCTACTGTTGAAGCTCCTGAAAAGCAGGTTTAAAGCCATCCCTCTTGACTGAGCCACGCATGCATCGACGAACTTCAGTATCCACAATTGGCGTTGGAGCCAGGGTCTTGCGACGTCGCGTCTTCTTCTTGTCACATTGAGCAGAAAAAGAGAAGACCTCATCGGATTGATCCAACTGAGCAGTAGGAATGGAGGTTTGGCTGTCCTGAAGAGGTGCAGAGACAGTTGAGTCCACAGGTGCAGAGACAGAGCTATCCAAAATTGTAGGTTCAGGAAAGAGGGCTCGTGCAACTGGTCTGGTCTTGCTGGCAGCTGGCACATCAATGAGCTGCATATGGGAGACAGGTTGAACATCATCAAAAGCAAGAGTCCAGTTCCTTTTAGACAGAATGATTGGCTGCAAGTCCACCAACGGCATCTGCACGGGGACCTCATAAACAGGACAGTACTTCATTAGAGACTCAAAAGTGCGCTTCCATGCCAACTCCGGTTGCAAAATAGGCCCATAAACGACCTTGACAGATGCAATGACAATGCGGTCGTATTGAATAACAGGCGGCTGATATGGCACAATGGCCCAATCATTAACATTGAGAACCTGCTCAGGAGAATCCACCAACTGAACTTCAGACTCTGACTGCTGCATAGAATTGTCGATAACGATCGACTCTTGATCCTGAACCACTGGCTCTGGGTTAAGCTCTCCATCATGGCCGTCCTGATCATCACCCCAGTGCTCATGACCCCAATTATCTGGATCAGCCTGATTGTGCATTGGAGGGGGAACAGGCGGGAGGTCGTTCCATCCAATAGCAGGGTATGGAGGAAGCACAAAGTTATGATTATCAGGGAACAGAGCACCCGGCAAAGGATGTGGATTACCATCAATGGGCATTGGGTCTTCATCTTTAGGCATTTGATCCGCAAAGTTTGCACCTAGGATATAACAAGGTGCAGTCCAAGAAAATTTTGCACCCCCATAAGCAGCATAATCCGTGAACACCACATCTCGTGGGACCAGTATATCTTCAGGAAAAGAAGCAAAAACAATGGTTCTAACCATATATGGGTCATCTTGAACCCAGTGCTGAAACTTTCCAAAAGTGTTGACAGCGGCACGGATATTTTCAGTATTACGAAGAACAAGAGGGATTCCTAGGAACATCAAGCAGCCATCACGAAAACCATGCTGTCCCCGAAAGCCTACCCCCTCATCATGCTTATGAAATCGAACGAAAGTGTCATTGCCAAGAGGCTGAGGTGGCAACTGCAGTAGAGGGAAACGAACCCCAGCATCCCTTAACTCAAACAAACCAACACCACAGACCCAGGGCTGCGCAGATCGAACCTGAACCCCACGATGCTCCAAGAAATCGACCACCGCCTCCCAAGCAACACCCACCTGGTTAGGAGGAGGTAGTGGCATCACTTCCGCGACCATGTATTGCTCATGCTGCTTCACAATGGGGGAGGGTGGCGAGACGAAGGTCTGGGGTACGCGATTGGCACCACCATCGATAATGTGATGACCCGCCGGCACGTACCGCAAACTATCAATGGCGAAGACCGCCATCGGCTCAGAGGAGTTCCTTGATGCCAGAGGAGACTCAGGAGGTGGAGGAGTCGCCGGAGGTGTGGATGTTGGGGGGTTTTGGTGCTGGAGTAATTGGACTAGACAGGGCAGGCCTGTCAAAGGTGGTCGCGGCAGACTTGAGACCGGTATCGGGAACCGGAGGAGGCGGCTGATATTTTGGCTTCCAAAATAATCCGTTGGCAGTTGCAATCTTGGCACAATCCCGCTTACGATGGCCCACACGCGTGCAAGACTCACAAACAATATTAAGGGGACAATTGTTTTCAAAATGACCAGATAATGAGCACTTTGGGCAAGTCAAAATTTCTTCAACCATATTATCAATCATAGATTCAAAAGCAGCATGTGCCTCCTGAGAACCCGGAATAACCTGAGGCGAAGAAGACGGGTCCGGCCCATTTGGAGAAGTGGAGAGATCCATCCGGGGCGGAGAGGGCCTGACAGGCGAGGGCCCATCATGGGCAATCAAAGCAGTACCTGTTGACTCATGCAAACGACGTGCCGGATCTTGCGGAGGAAGATCGCCCAATTCACGGCGTCATTGAATCACCGACGAGCTCATCGACGCAAAGATGATCGGAGGCGAAGCAACGGCCATTGCAAATCAATATGTTTCGGAGGATTGATGACCACACGCTCAGTAGATGGAATGTGATAACCTGCATCCTCAGATGCAACAATACACTCCGCAGAGGCATGATAACGATAACCCTTGCAAACGCTATAATTTTGAAACGTAGCAAAAGATAGCTTCTTACGAGCAGCAGAACCAGACTTAAGGGCAGATTTGACTAGTGGATTATGCATAGCTAGCATGCCCAATGCAGCCCTACGTTTAGAAGGACTAACCAAGATCCACTCAGCATCACATTCTTTCTTCCAAATCTTAAACTCACGAACCCAATTGGGTCCCCCATTTCCCCTCAAATGAAAGTAACATTTGAACTGAGGGCAGGAAAAAGAACGTGTATCCACAATGTAAAATCCCACATCTTTGCAAGAAACATTAAAGCTGAATACCTTATCACCAATGGTTGAGACCAAGAAATCAATGGCAGATCCACCCAAGGCAGATTCCAAAGCCGCTGCCACCGAATCCTCTGTAAGACAAAAATCATGCCGACTGAAAGAAACCACTAAGGTGAAGGATCCCAAATTCTCCATGGGATGCACAGTGAGGCCCAAAACCTTGTAGATCTCATCAGCAAAAACTCTACCCTTGGAGAAGTCCAAGCCAAGGGTAGATCCAGAAGAAGAATCCATCACTAAGGGTATAGGAAGAGAGATCGGAGAACGCCGAGGAGGATGATCGGAGCCAAATACCAAATCACAGGAAGAAGGAAGAGATCACCGGCGGCCTATGGTTTAGGGGCGGGTGGGTGGGTGAGAGCGCCATCGATTATGTTGTTTTTGACTTATCATTATCTTTAACGCCTACAAGGTTGACATCCCACGCGACAAGTACAACGTGAGCGACATCTTCAACGTCAAAGACTTGGCCAAGTACCATGGTAATGACGATCACGGTCCGTGGTCAAATCTCTCCCAAGGGGGGGAGATGATGCGGAGCATCCTTCCTCCATCCCCATGGACTCTACACCAACACATCAAGCCCCACGTGGACCTGTCACAAGAGCGAGAGCACGTGCTTTGGAAACCAAGGTGAACTCCTTCCTACTTGACTTGCACACGGATACGAATGGGACTTGGTTGCTACCTCACCAAAATATGCTATGTCTCATTAGGTACGAAGAGGAACACTACCATGAAGCTCAGGAGCATCACCAAGGAGAAGGAGGACCACCCCAAGGCCACGCGAACCAAGACGGAGCGCAACAGCAGCAACACTGGAAGTCCCAGGTGACCCCGTGTGCATGGCCCCCCGAGACCCTATGCCCACGGACTGCCCAGTAAGTTGGCGCTGGAGCACCCCGTGCGCATGGGCGTGTACCGTGCCCACGGACCCCCGTGCGCACGGGCCTCCCAGGATGGCCGGCTGAGATTGCATCTCGCCATCCTCTTCATCTCCTTCGACCCCCAGGCTATATAAGTCATACCTAGAACCACGGTTAGGGACAGCAAAGTATATGTGAGACATTTGTGAGTTTTGCTCCTTGTATCCCCTCCTCTTAGAGATCTAGACCCCTTTTGGGAAGAATCCTTGGGATTATCAAGCCCTCCTCTTGGAGAAGATCAAGATCAAGACCTCACCTAGTGGGAAGAACTTACCTAGTGCTATTTTCCTTGAATTGTTCATGTAATCTTGTGGATCTCATGTGTGCTACTCTATTGGATATGATATTTGGGTTTGTTTGAGTGTTTTGTGTCTTGTGCTCTTGAGTGTTCTTCCTCTTTTCCCCCTCCAAGTGTGAAAAGATCCCCTCTAGGGTTTTGCCCTATAACACCCTTTCCCCTTCAAGGGAAAACCAACGCATGCTCAAGAGGTAGCAGCTGGCCCTGCCAGCATTTTTCCTCACGAGGCTGATCATGCCACTCTTGGCAGGGGTCGTGGCCGACCCAGCGTCCTCCACTTCGGCCTCCTTCGCGGTCGTAGCCTCGATCGTTGCGCTCGGGGCGACGACTGAGGCGCCCGTCGCGGATGGCCCGAAGGTCCTGACAGTCGTTGGTGTTGTGGTTGTGCACGTTATGGAAGACACAGAACGGGCGGCTGCCCTTGGATGGCCCCGGGTGATCACAACCGCGCTTCATCTCTGGTTCGGCCGCGAGCACGGCTGTCCCCTTGCGGTTCACGTCCTTGGCCTTGGTCTTCTTGTCTTCTGGGTCAGCTACAGGGAGCTCGAGAAGGGAGAGGCGTCCCTACTTAGCTCTCGCACACTTGGTCGCCATGTTGAATATCTCCAGAGCCGTGCACAGGTCCTCATGTATGGCGAGCTCCTCCTTCATCTTGATGTCGTGGACGCCATCAGTGAATGCTGACATGATGGCCTCGTCCAACTCCTTGGGGATCTTGAGGCGAATGTTCTTGAAGCGTTGGATGTAGTTCTGGAAGGTCTCCCCTGGTTGTTGCTTGATGCACTACATGTCACTCGCAGCCGGCGGCCGGTCGCGAGTGCCCTGGAAGTTAACGACGAAACACTCTCTCATTTCATCCCAGGAGGGGATCGATCCCGCGAGCAGGTTCAGGAGCCACGAGCGCGCGCCATCCTTCAGGGCCATGGGAAACTAGTTCGCCATAACCTTCTCGTCGTTGTTGGCTACCTCGATGCTCAGCTCGTAGAGCTGCAAGAACTCAGCAGGGTCGAGGGTGCCATCTTAGCGTGGAGGCAGGTCGGGCTTGAACTTCCCTGGACAGACGACGCTACACAGCTCCGAAGTGAAGGTGCGGCAACCCGTTGTGGTTGCAGGAGCCCGTCGTGGAGGTGGAGCCTGATCTTGGCTCACGCACAACTGCCGCAAGCGGCACATGGTATTGACGTGGTGGTGCCGGGAGTGCACGAGCATCTTCTTGCGGCCGCTGGACCACCTCGCAACTTTCTTCTTCACGCGTCGGCGCCCCACGCAGTGGGTCGCGCCGCGGGGCCTCGCACCTTGGACCGAGGGCGGCATCTTGACAGGGAGGTGGAGGAGGCGCTCCGTGGACTACGTCACCCGCATTAGGCGGTGGGCGAGGTAGTGAGAGAGATGGTGCAGGAGAGCCCTCGGCGGCGCTGACAAGCTCGGCGATGCGGCCCAGCCAGTCTTCGTAGAGGTCCTTGACACAATTTAGTATTATCTTGAGCCATCGTGGCAAAGTCACACAATTTAGTATTATCTTGAGCCATCATGACAAGCAAGCAATCCAACACACGAGCAAACAAGAAATGGGCAAAAGGGCAAATAGAAAAAGAGAAGGGGAACAGAAAGAGAGGGAGAGAGGAAAAGAGAGCGAATAAAATGGCAAGGGTGAAGTGGGGGAGAGGAAAACGAGAGGCAAATGGCAAATAATGTAATGCGCGGGATAAGAGTTTGTGATGGGTACTTGGTATGTATTGACTTGTGCTTGACTTGACTTGGCGCGAATCTCCCCGGCAACGGTGCCAGAAATCCATCTTGCTACCTCTTGAGCACTGCGTTGGTTTTCCCTTGAAGAGGAAAGGGTGATGCAGTAAAGTAGTGTAAGTATTTCCCTCAGTTTTCGAGAACCAAGGTATCAATCCAGTAGGAGATCACGCTCAAGTCCCACGCACCTACACAAAAAAATAAGAACCTCACAACCAACGCGATAAAAGGGGTTGTCAATCCGTTCACGGTCACTTAAGAGAGTGAGATATGATAGATATGATAAGATAATATTTTTGGTATTTTTACGATAAAGATGCAAAGTAAAATAAATGGCAAAAGAAATAACTAAGTATTGGAAGATTAATATGATAGAAGATAGACCCGGGGGCCATAGGTTTCACTAGTGGCTTCTCTCAAGAGCATAAGTATTCATGGTGGGTAAACAAATTACTGTTGAGCAATTGACAGAATTGAGCATAGATATGAGAATATCTAGGTATGATCACGTATATAGGCATCACCTCCGAGACAAGTAGACCGACTCCTGCCTGCATCTACTACTATTACTCCACACATCGACCGCTATCCAGCATGCATCTAGAGTATTAAGTTCATAAGAACAGAGTAGTGCTTTAAGGAAGATGACATGATGTAGAGGGATAAACTCATGCAATATGATATTAACCCCATCCTTTTATCCTCGATGGCAACAATACAATACGTATCGGTTCCCTTTCTGTCACTGGGATCGAACACCGCAAGATTGAACCCAAAGCTAAGCACTTCTCCCATTGCAAGAAAGATCAATCTAGTAGGCCAAACCAAACTGATAATTCGAAGAGACTTGCAAAGATAAACCAATCATACATAAAAGAATTCAGAGGAGAATCAAATATTGTTCATAGATAATCTGGATCGTAAACCCACAATTCATCGGATCTCGACAAACACACTGCAAAACAAGATTACATCGAATAGATCTCCAAGAAGATTGAGGAGAACTTTGTATTGAGATCCAAAGAGAGAGAAGAAGCCATCTAGCTAATAACTATGGACCCGAATGTCTGAAGTAAACTACTCACACATCACCGGAGAGGCCATGGAGTTGATGTAGAGGGCCTCCATGATCAATGCCCCCTCCTGTGGAGCTCCGGAAAAGGCCCCAAGATGGGATCTCTCGGGTACAGAAGGTTGCGACGGTGGAATTAGTTTTTCGTGGTGCTCCTGGATGTTTTGGGGTATGTGGATATATATAGGAGGAAGAAGTACGTCGGTGGAGCAACAGGGGGCCCACAAGGGTGGAGGGCGCGCCCAGGGGGTAGGCGCGCCCCCTACCTCGTGGCCGCCTCGTTTGTTTCTTGACGCCCACTCCAAGTCTCCTGGATCACATTTGTTGAGAAAATCATGTTCCCGAAGGTTTCATTCCGTTTGGACTCCGTTTGATATTCCTTTTCTTCGAAACCCAAAAATAGGCAAAAAACAGCAATTTGGTTGGGCCTCCGATTAGTAGGTTAGTCCCAAAAATGATATAAAAGTGTAAAATAAAGCCCATTGACATCCAAAATAGATAATATAATAGCATGGAGCAATCAAAAATTATAGATACGTTGGATACGTATCAAGCATCCCCAAGCTTAATTCCCGCTCGTCCTCGAGTAGGTAAATGATAAAAAAGAATTTTTGATGTGGAATGCTTTCTAACATATTTCTCAATGTAATTTTTCTTTATTGTGGCATGAATGTTTAGGTCAATAAGATTCAAGACAAAAGTTTAATATTGACATAAAAATAATAATACTTCAAGCATACTAACTATGCAATTATGTCTTCTCAAAATAACATGGCCAAAGAAAGTTAACCCTACAAAATCATATAGTCTGGCTATGCTCTATCTTCACCACACAAAATATTTAAATCATGCACAACCCCGATGTTCTCAAACTTTTTCAATCTTCACGCAATACATGAGTGTGAGCCATGGATATAGCACTATATGGTGGAATAGAATGGTGGTTGTGGAGAAGACAAAAAGGAGAAGATAGTCTGACATCAACTAGGCGTATCAACGGGCTATGGAGATGCCCATTAATAGGTATCAATGTGAGTGAGTAGGGATTGCCATGAAATGGATGCACTAGAGCTATAAGTGTATGAAAGCTCAACAAAAGAAACTAAGTGGGTGTGCATCCAACTTGCTTGCTCATGAAGACCTAGGGCAATTTGAGGAAGCCCATCATTGGAATATACAAGCCAAGTTCTATAATGAAAAATTCCCACTAGTATATGAAAGTGATACCATAGGAGACTCTCTATCATGAAGATCATAGTGCTACTTTGAAGCACAAGTGTGGAAAAAGGATAGTAACATTGTCCCTTCTCTCATTTTCTTTATTTTTTCTTTTTTTTTCTTTGGGCCTTTTTTTCTTCTTTTTGGCCTCTTTTTTTCGTCCGGAGTCTCATCCCGACTTGTGGCGGAATCATAGTCTCCATCATCCTTTCCTCACTGGGACAATGCTCTAATAATGATGATCATCACACTTTATTTACTTACAACTCAAAAATTACAACTCGATACTTAGAACAAGATATGACTCTATGTGAATGCCTCCGGCGGTGTACCGGGATGTGCAATGATGCATGAGAGACATGTATGAAAATTATGAACGGTGGCTTTGCCACAAATACGATGTCAACTACATGATCATGCAAGCAATATGATAATGATGAAGCGTGTCATAATAACGGAACGATGGAAAGTTGCATGGCAATATATCTCGGATTGGCTATGGAAATGCCATAATAGGTAGGTATGGTGGCTGTTTTGAGGAAGGTATATGGTGGGTTTATGGTACCGGCGAAAGTTGCGCGATACTAGAGAGGCTAGCAATGGTGGAAGGGTGAGAGTGCGTATAATCCGTGGAATCAGCATTAGTCATAAAGAACTCACATACTTATTGCAAAAATCTACAAGTTATCAAAGCAAAGTATTACGCGCATGCTCCTAGGGGGATAGATTGGTAGGAAAAGACCATCGCTCGTCCACGACCGCCACTCATAAGGAAGACAATCAATAAATAAATCATGCTCCGACTTCATCACATAACGGTTCACCATACATGCATGCTACGGGAATCACAAACTTTAACACAAGTATTTCTCAAATTCACAATTACTCAACTAGCATGACTCTAATATCACCATCTCCATATCTCAAAACAATTATCAAGTATCAAACTTCTCATAGTATTCAATGCACTTGTATGAAAGTTTTTATTATTTCCATGTTGTTCTAAAGGACTCTCAAAATAATATAAGTGAATCATGAGAGAACAATAGTTTCTATAAAACAAAACCACCGCCGTGCTCTAAAAGATATAAGTGAAGCACTAGAGCAAAAACTATATAGCTCAAAAGATATAAGTGAAGCACATAGAGTATTCTAATAAATTCCCAATCATGTGAGTCTCTCTCAAGAGGTTTGTACAGAAAGGATGATTGTGGTAAACTAAAAATCAAAGACTCAAATCATACAAGATGCTCCAAGCAAAACAAATATCATGTGGTGAATAAAAATATAGCTCGAAGTAAAGTTACCCATAGACGAAGACAAAAGAGGGGACCCAAGCTTAGGCTTTTTGGTGTCCTTGAATTTTACCTTGGGGTGCCATGGGCATCCCCAAGATTAGGATCTTGCCACTCCTTGTTCCATAATCCATCAAATCTTTACCCAAAACTTGAAAACTTCACAACACAAAACTCAAAATAGAAAATCTCGTGAGCTCCGTTAGCGAAAGAAAACAAAACACCACTTCAAGGTACTGTAATCAACACATTATTATTTATATTGGTGTTAAACCTACTGTATTCCAACTTCTCTATGGTTTATAAACTCTTTTACTAGCCATAGATTCATCAAAATAAGCAAACAACACACGAAAAACAGAATCTGTCAAAAACAGAACAGTCTGTAGTAATCTATAGCTAACGCAAACTTCTGGAACCCCAAAAATTCTAAAATAAATCTCTGTACGTGAGGAATTTATCTATTAATCATCTTAAAAAATATTTAACTAAATAGCACCTTCCAAATAAAAATGGCAGAAATTCTCGTGAGCGCTAACGTTTCTGTTTTTTACAGCAAGATCAAAAAGACTTTCCCCAAGTCTTCCCAATGGTTCTACTTGGCACAAACACTAATTAAACACAAAAAACACAACAAAAACAGAGGCTAGATAAATTATTTATTACTAAACAGGAGCAAAAATCAAGGAATAAAAATAAAATTGGGTTGCCTCCCAACAAGCGCTATCGTTTAACGCCCCTAGCTAGGCATAACGCAAGGATAGATCTAGGTATTGCCATCTTTGGTTGGCAATCCATAAGTGGATCTCATAATAGATTCATATGGTAATTTAACTTTATTTCTAGGGAAGTGTTCCATACCTTTCCTTAATGGAAATTGGAATTTAATATTCCCTTCCTTCATATCAATAATTCACCAATCGTTCTAAGGAAAGGTCTACCAAGAATAATAGGACATGAAGGATTGCAATCTATGTCAAGAACAATGAAATCTACGGGCACATAGTTCCTATTTGCAACAATAAGAACATCATTAATTCTTCTCATAGGTTTCTTAATAGTGGAATCCGCAAGGTGCAAGTCTAAAGAACAATCATCAAAATCAAGGAAACCTAACAAATCACACAAAGTTTTTGCAATCGTGGAAACACTAGCACCCAAATCACACAAAGCATAACACTCATGATCTTTAATTTTAATTTTAATAGTAGGTTCCCACTCATCATAAAGTTTTCTAGGGATAGAAACTTCCAACTCAAGTTTTTCTTCATAAGATTGCATCAAAGCATCAACGATATGTTTAGTAAAAGCTTTATTTTGACTATAAGAATCAGGAGAATTTAGCACGGACCGCAACAAGGAAATACAATCTGTCAAAGAGCAATTATCATAATTAAATTCTTTGAAATCCAAAATAGTGGGTTCATTGATATCTAATATTTTAATCTCTTGAATCCCACTTTTAAGAATTTTTGCATCAAGACCTAAAGACTCCGAATTTTTGGAATGCCTTCTAGGTAAAGGTGGCTCATCTTCAATCCCATCATTATCAAGATTCATATTGAAAAACAAGGATTTAATAGGGGACACATCAATAACTTTTAGATCTTCATCCTTATTATCATGAAAACTAGAAGAACACGCTTTCACAAAGCAGTCTTTCTTAGCACGCATCCTAGCGGTTCTTTCTTTGCACTCATCAATGGAAATTCTCATGGCTTTGAGAGACTCATTGATATAATGCTTAGGTGGAATAGATCTAAGTTTCAAAGAATCAACATCAAGAGAAATTCTATCAATGTTCCAAGCCAATTCATCAATCTTAAGCAGTTTTTCTTCAATCAAAGCATTGAAACTCTTTTGTGAAGTAATAAATTATTTAATACTAGATTCAAAATCAGAGGGCATCTTATTATAATTTCCATAAGAATTGTTGTAGGAATTACCATAATTATTAGAAGAATTGCTAGGAAACGGCCTAGGATTAAAATTACCTCTATATGCGTTGTTACCAAAATTGTTCCTGCCAACAAAATTCACATCCATAGATTCATTATTATTCTCAATCAAAGTAGACAAAGGCATATCATTAGGATCAATGGGAGAACTCTTATTATCAAACAATTTCATAATTTCATCCATCTTTCCACTCAAAACATTGATCTCTTCAATTGCATGCACTTTTTTACTAGTAGATCTTTCAGTGTGCCATTGAGAATAATTAACCATAATATTATCAAGGAGTTTGGTAGCTTCTCCTAAAGTGATTTCCATAAAAGTGCCTCCCGCGGCTGAATCTAAAAGATTTCTAGAAGCAAAATTCAATCCGGCATAAAAATTTTGTATAATCATCCATAAATTCAAACCATGTGATGGGCAATTATGTATCATTGATTTCATCCTCTCCCAAGATTGTGCAACATGTTCATGATCAAGTTGCTTAAAATTCATAATATCGTTTCTAAGAGAGATGATCTTAGCGGGAGGAAAATACTTAGAGATAAAAGCATCTTTGCACTTATTCCATGAATCAATACTATTTTTAGGCAAAGACGAAAACCAAGCTTTAGCACGATCTCTAAGCGAGAAAGGAAATAGCTTCAATTTAACAATATCATTGTCCACATCTTTCTCCTTTTGCATATCACACAAATGAACAAAGTTGTTTAGATGGGTAGCGGCATCTTCACTAGGAAGGCCGGAAAACGGATCTTTCATGACAAGATTCAGCAAAGTAGAATTAATTTCACAAGATTCAGCATCGGTAAGAGGAGCAATCGGAGTTCTAATAAAATCATTATTGTTGGTATTGGCAAAGTCACACAATTTAGTATTATCTTGAGCCATCGTGACAAGCAAGCAATCCGACACACGAGCAAACAAGAAATGGGCAAAAGGGCAAATAGAAAAGAGAAGGGGAACGGAAAGAGAGGGAGAGAGGAAAAGAGGGCGAATGAAACGACAAGGGTGAAGTGGGGGAGAGGAAAACAAGAGGCAAATGGCAAATAATGTAATGCGGGGGATAAGAGTTTGTGATGGGTACTTGGTATGTCTTGACTTTTGCTTGACTTGACTTGGCACGAATCTCCCTGGCAACGGTGCCAGAAATCCTTCTTCCTACCTCTTGAGCACTGCGTTGGTTTTCCCTTGAAGAGGAAAGGGTGATGCAGTAAGGTAGCGTAAGTATTTCCCTCAGTTTTTGAGAACCAAGGTATCAATCCAGTAGGAGATCATGCTCAAGTCCCACGCACCTAAACAAACAAATAAGAACCTCGCAACCAACGTGATAAATGGGGTTGTCAATCCCTTCATGGTCACTTACGAGAGTGATATCTGATAGATATGATAAGATAATTTTTTTTGGTATCTTTATGATAAAGATGCAAAGTAAAATAAATGGCAAAAGAAATAACTAAGTATTGGAAGATTAATATGATGGAAGATAGACCCAGGGGCCATAGGTTTCACTAGTGGCTTCTCTCAAGAGCATAAGTATTATGGTGGGTAAATGAATTACTGTCGAGCAATTGATAGAATTGAGCATAGTTATGAGAATATCTAGGTATGATCATGTATATAGGCATCACGCCCGAGACAAGTAGACCTAAATGATTCTGCATCTACTACTATTACTCCACACATCGACCGCTATCCAGCATGCATCTAGAGTATTAAGTTCATAAGAACATAGTAATGCTTTAAGGAAGACGACATGATGTAGAGGGATAAACTCATGCAATATGATATTAACCCCATCTTTTTATCCTCGATGGCAACAATACAATACGTATCGGTTCCCTTTTTGTCACCGGGATCGAACACCGCAAGATTGAACCCAAAGCTAAGCACTTATCCTATTGCAAGAAAGATCAATCTAGTAGGCCAAACAAAACTGATAATTCGAAGAGACTTGCAAAGATAAACCAATCATACATAAAAGAATTCATATGAGAATCAAATATGGTTCATAGATAATCTGGATCGTAAACCCACAATTCTTCGGGTCTCAACAAACACACCGCAAAAGAAGATTACATCGAATAGATCTCCAAGAAGATCGAGGAGAACTTTGTATTGACATCCAAAGAGAGAGAAGAAGCCATCTAGCTAATAACTATGGACCCTAAGGTCTGAAGTACACTACTCACACATCACCGGAGAGGCCATGGAGTTGATCTAGAGGCCCTCCGTGATCAATGCCCCCTCCGGTGGAGCTCCGGAAAAGGCCTCAAGATGGTATCTCTCGGGTACAGAAGGTTACGGCGGTGGAATTAGGTTTTTGTGGTGCTCCTAGATGTTTGGGGGTATGTGGATATATATAGGACGAAGAAGTACGACGGTGAAGCAACGGGGGGCCCACGAGGGTGGAGGGCGCGCCCCCTGCCTCGTGGCCGCCTCGTTTGTTTCTTGACGCCCACTCCAAGTCTCCTAGATCACGTTTGTTGAGAAAATCACGTTCCCAAAGGTTTCATTCCGTTTGGACTCTGTTTGATATTCCTTTTCTTCGAAACCCTAAAATAGGCAAAAAATTAGCAATTTGGGCTGGGCCTCCGATTAGTAGGTTAGTCCCAAAAATGATATAAAAGTGTAAAATAAAGCCCATTGACATCCAAAATATATAATATAATATAATAGCATGGAGCAATCAAAAATTATAGATACGTTGGAGACGTATCGGTCACTATCTTCCGAGTCTTGGTTTCCTTGTTCCTTAAGAAGGTATCTTCTGTCTTGTCATGGTGTTGCCAAGCATGTGTTCAGAATATGTGGGCGAAGGTATGGCAAGGCGTCTTCCTTGTAGGTTATCCACGAGGATTACAAGGAATCCAGTGGTTAGGGGCATAAGGGTACTAGCAACCATTTGCAAAAGTTTTGAATGGGAAGAGGTCAATAAGGAAAATATATCTTAGTTTTCGAAAAACTCAGAAGGGAAGATAAGTATAGATAGTTTGTGCAAATTAGTAATAGTTTTGGGAATAGTTTTACCCTAACTAACAACCATGGTAACTAAGGCTTCCTACAATCAGGATGGCTCTGATACCAGCTCTACGGGGACCCCGACCTACACAGTCGAAACCACCAGTTACACGTGTACGGTGATCCCAGATATCAATGCTCACTGAACATACAGAAGAAGAATAACAAGAGTCTTATATCCATACATACCGGTTTACACAAATTATGACCATTATGGTTAGGTCTTGAGTATATCATCGCAGTGGAAATCTTCGTCAATAACTTGGACCCATGCCATCTGCCTTAACCCTACAGTCATTCTGACTGGGAAAGCATCCTAGCTCGCATGTTCGTCACCAAGGTACTCTTCATTATATCATGTTCTTTCATGCCTAGCCAATAAAATAACCAGTGGCAAGCCAATGAGTACTTTGAATGTACTCGCAAGCAACCCATGTTTTGGATCAAGGTAACAATCCATGATATATCACCAGGTAGGTAACTTTGCAAAAAGATAGTGCAATGACATGTCCTAACAACTAGTAAAGCATGCATCAAGAATTCAGATTTCCACGTGAACAGGTTACAAATATCAACATAACAGAGTTTGGATCAACTCCAGCTTAATCAACATGTCAAGTCATTCATCTTGACTCAAGTAGTTGTCTTCCACACACACACACTAGGTTTGTAAAACACTTGACATAGTTTAAGTAGCACCACCCAGCTGTCCTTGATCGTGGACACGGCTATTCGAATAGTTTGACACTCTGCAGAGGTTGTACACTTTACCCACAAGATCCAGGAAACTTCCGTGTCATCCACGACCCACGGTACCTCAAGTACCCGGGGTAAGCACCCGATCACTATCTTTCCCTAGGTGACACTAACATAGAGTCCACTCATTGATACACATCCCTCGTGTACAATCATAAAGATCTTGGGACTCTGCCCTTTTTATCGCCACATCCACACGAAGGGACCAACGGTGTGTCCGGTGCCCTGTAAAAACAGTCATGCCCGCCTATCCAAGCACGACCCTGTCCCGAGAGTGAACTCGCGTCACCCCCATCACTAGTAATGTGGGCACCATGCTGGTACCGGACTAGGTAATCAATAACGCCCCGTCCCATAAGGGGTAGTGTGGTTGTACGTGTTTGGTTGGAACGGTTCACACACCTTAAATCTAATCCATCTTTTACACACAGAACTTGCTTCGGTACACCACTTCTTCATCGGGCAGTGACCTAGTCCAACGTCACCCACGGGCATTAGAGCCACCCAATGGGGTTTTTAAAAGATTGTAATCAAGTGATGATCATGGCATATATGCAACATCATGCGTCAACGTCAAGTATTCATCGTATCTCTGGGCATAAGGTAGAGCTACGAGCATGCAAGTATCAACAGGTAGGCATCAATGCAACGGTCATAACAAGCTCATCATCAACATCGTCATCATGCATACAGAAAGTTCATCGATGAACAAGAGAGGGGTATCTTGGTCAAAGGGTTGCTTGCCTTGGTTGGCTTTATCATCAAAGTCTTCAAGTCCTTTTCCAACTCCTCTCTAATAACTTCGCCAGACACGGAATCTAATTGTCGCAAAAGAATAACGAAAAATAACACAAATAGCAAAACAGAAAAATAAAAGTGCTCTTAAAATGTTCACTCACTTTTGTTAAATATTAGGATGGACACTAAGAATGCCAAAATCTTTAGTTTTGGGAATTGGAGCTATAGAAACAAAGAAATTGATTTTAAAAGAGGGATTTAAATGCTCAAATTTGAATTTAAATTTGAACAGTGCATAAAAGTGTGATGGATGTGTATTAAAGTACACCATTAAAATGGTGGGATTTTTAGAAGAATTAAGGAGTTGGAATTATTTCATTCAGACAAATAATTTGATCTGTGGAATTTTTGGAAGTTTCGAAAATAAAGAAAAAGAAAAAGGCATGTGCAACTAGGCTAGAAGGGCCATCGTGCAGCAGGCCCAGAGAGAAACCAGCCCGCGCGCCATCATGCAGCAGGCCCAGAGAGAAACGACTTTGACCATTATTTCAAAACTTCATAACAAGTTGATACGAACACAGAAAAATGCAAATAAGATATCAGGATGTTCAGAAAACATCACCTACATTTGCATGTAATTTTTATTCATGAAAAAAATTGTTTATACCTTTTTGTTTTTAAAAATGTTAATTACATTAATTACCACATGTAGTTTAAACGATGCTTTCGTCCTGAATGTAAATGATATGCACATAAAGGTAATGTTTATCTGAAAATATTGATATCTTATTTACATTTTTCCGAGTTCATATGAATTAGTTATGAATTTTCAAAGTTTTGGTCAAACGGCCAAAGGGCATTCGAGGGACCTCGATGGAAAAGGTAAGGGAAAAACTGAGCAAGCTCCAAAAGTAAGGGCAAAACCCATGGGTAGGAACCAACTAGGGGTAAAAATGCAATTGTCCCTATAAAAATATATTTCTACCATCAATATTACACTTTTATCACCATCTCTTCGCCGAACTAGTGCACCTATACAATTTGCCATTGTATTGGATGTGTTGGGGACACAAGAGATTTTTTGTATTTGGTTGCAGGGTTGTTTGAGAGAGACCATCTTCATCCTACACCTCCCACGGATTGATAAACCTTAGGTCATCCACTTGAGGGAAATTGCTACTGTCCTACAAAACTCTGGGCTTGGAGGCCCAACGCAAATCTACAATAATAAAGTTGCAGAGTAGACATCAAGCTCTTTTCTGGCGCCGTTGCCAATGAGGTGAGTGCTTGAAGGTACATCTTCAGATCTTGCAATTGAATCTTTTAGTTTCTTGTTTTATCACTAGTTTGGTTTATAAAAATAAAACTACAAAAAGATGGAATTGAGGTTGCATCATATTGTTCATCTTTATAATGTCTTTCATGAAAATGATGGAAAGGAAAATTGTGCTCAATTGATAGAGGAAGAATTCTATGAAATGTTTGACAAAAAATCTTTGAATGATGAGCATGATTGCAATATTGTTGGTATGAACTCTTTGAATATCCATGATGCTAACGATATGCAAAGCCATAAGCTTGGGGATGCTATATTTGATGAAGATGACATTTTTAGTCCCCCAAGATTTGATGTGCAAATTTGTTACAATGATTGCATGTCTCCTATTTATGATGATTATAATGATGAAAGTGGATTCCGAGAGGTCATGACTTTATTTAGTGATGAATCCGCTAATTTGGAAGAGGTTTCAATTTATTATGATGAGAACAAAGTTGCAATTTATGATGATTATGGTGATGACATCTATGCTATAAAGAATAATGATAACCACGAAACTTGTCATCATGATTTTAATTTTCAATCACATGATAGTTATTTTGTTGAGTTTGCTCCCACTACTATTCATGAGAATAAATTTGCTTGTGTGGAGAGTAATAAAATTTCTATGCTTATGCATCATGAAAAGACTGCTTTATGTGATAGTTATATTGTTGAATTCATTCATGATGCTACTGAAAATTATTATGAGAGGGGAAGATATGCTCATATATATATTTCAATAATATCAAGTTTCCTCTCTATGTGTTGAAAATCTTGAAGTTATGCATGTTTTGCCTTCCTATGCTAGTTGATTCTTGTTCCCATAAATTGTTTGCTCACAAAATCCCTATGCATAGGAAGTGGGTTAGACTTAAATGTGCTAGTTAAGTGCTTCATGATGCTCTATTTGTGTTTCAATTCTTATCTTTTATGCGAGCATCATTGAAATCCTCATGCCTAGCTAAAAGGCATTAAAGAAAAGCGCTTGTTGGGAGATGCCACCTCTTGAGCACTGCGCTGGATTTCCCCGAAGAGGAGAGGATGATGCAGCAAAGTAGCGTAAGTATTTCCCTCAGTTTTTGAGAACCAAGGTATCAATCCAGTAGGAGGCCACGCACAAGTCCCTCGTACCTACACAAAAACAATAGCTCAACGCAACCAACGCGCTTAGGGGTTGTCAATCCCTTCACGGTCACTTACGAAAGTGAGATTTGATAGAGATGATAAATAATATTTTTGGTATTTTTGGTATAGAGATGCAAAGTAAAAAGTAAAAGCAAAGCAATAATAAAGTGATGGAGATTGATATGATGAGAAAGAGACCCGGGGGCCATAGGTTTCACTAGTGGCTTCTCTCAAGAGCATAAGTATTCTACGGTGGGTGAACAAATTACTGTTGAGCAATTGACAGAATTGAGCATAGTTATGAGAATATCTAGGTATGATCATGTATATAGGCATCACATCCGAGACAAGTAGACCGACTCCTGCCTGCATCTACTACTATTACTCCACTCATCGACCCATATCCAGCATGCATCTAGAGTATTAAGTTAAAAACAGAGTAATGCCTTAAGCAAGATGACAGGATGTAGAGGGATAGTTTCATGCAATATGATAAAAAAAACCATCTTGTTATCCTCGATGGCAATGATACAATACGTGCCTTGCCGCCCCTTCTGTCACTGGGATAGGACACCGCAAGATCGAACCCAAAGCTAAGCACTTCTCCCATGGCAAGAAAAACCAATCTAGTAGGCCAAACCAAACTGATAATTCGAAAAGACTTGCAAAGATAACCAATCATACATAAAAGAATTCAGAGAAGATTCAAATATTATTCATAGATAGACTTGATCATAAACCCACAATTCATCGGTCTCAACAAACACACCGCAAAAAGAAGATTACATCAAATAGATCTCCACGAGAGAGCGGAGAACATTGTATTGAGATCCAAAAAGAGAGAAGAATCCATCTAGCTACTAACTATGCACCCGTAGGTTTGAAGTAAACTACTCACACTTCATCGGAGAGGCTTGGATGATGATGTAGAAGCCCTCCGTGATCGATGCCCCCTCCGGTGGAGCTCCGAAACAGGCCCCAAGATGGGATCTTGTGGATACAGAAAATTGCGGCGGTGGAATTAGGTTTTTGGCTCCGTCCCCGGTCATTTGGGGGTACGTGGATATATATAGGAGGAAGAAGTACGTCGGTGGAGCTTCGAGGGGCCCACGAGGCAGGGGGACAAGCCCTAGGGGGTGCCCTCCACCCTCGTGGCTGCCTCGTGGCTTTCTTGACAGACGGTCCAAGTCTCCTGGATCTTATCTGATGAGAAAATCACGTTTCCGAAGGTTTCATTTCGTTTGGACTCCGTTTGATATTCCTTTTCTTCGAAACCCTAAAACAGGCAAAAAATAATTATTCTGGGCTGGGCCTCCGGTTAATAGGTTAGTCCCAAAAATAATATAAAATTGGATAATAAAGCCCAATAATGTATAAAACAGTAGATAATATAGCATGGACCAATCAAAAATTATAGATACGTTGGAGACGTATCAAGCATCCCCAAACTTAATTCCTGCTCGTCCTCGAGTAGGTAAATGATAAAAAGAGAATTTTTGATGCGGAGTGCTACTTGGCATAATTTTAATGTAATTCTTATTAATTGTGGTATGAATATTCAGATCCAAAAGATTCAAGACAAAAGTTCATATTGACATAAAAATGATAATACTTCAAGCATACTAACTAAGTAATTATGTCTTCTCAAAATAACATGGCCAAAGAAAGTTCATCCCTACAGAATCATATATTTAGTCATGTTTCATTTTCGTCACACAAGAATGCTCTCATCATGCACAACCCCAATGACAAGCCAAGAAATTGTTTCATACTTTAGTAATCTCAAACCTATAAACTTTCACGCAATATATGAGCGCGAGCCATGGACATAGCACTATGGGTGGAATAGAATATAATGAGGGGGGTTATGTGGAGAACACAAAAAAGGAGAAAGTCTCACATCAATGAGGCTAATCAATGGGCTATGGAGATGCCCACCGATTGATGTTAATGCAAGGAGTAGGGATTGTCATGCAACGGATGCACTAGAGCTATAAATGTATGAAATCTCAACAAAAGAAAACTAGTGGGTGTGCATCCAACTTGCTTGCTCACGAAGACCTAGGGCACTTGAGGAGGCCCATTGTTGGAATATACAAGCCAAGTTCTATAATGAAAAATTCCCACTAGTATATGAAAGTGATAACATGAGAGACTCTCTACTATGAAGATCATGGTGCTACTTTGAAGCACAAGTGTGGTAAAAGGATAGTAACATTGTCCCTTCTCTCTTTTTCTCTCATTTTTTTGGGCCTTTTCTTTTTTTATGGCCTTTCTTTTTTTGGGGGGGGGGGCTTCTCTTTTTTTATGGCCTTTCTCTTTTTTTATTCCTCACTTGGGACAATGCTCTAATAATGATGATCATCACACTTCTATTTATTTACAACTCAATGATTACAACTCGGTACTAGAACAAAGATGACTCTATATGAATGCCTCCGGCGGTGTACCGGGATATGCAATGAACCAAGAGTGACATGTATGAAAGAATTATGAACGGTGGCTTTGCCACAAATACTATGTCAACTACATGATCATGCTAAGCAATATGACAATGATGAATGTGTCATGATGGACGGAATGATGGAAAGTTGCATGGCAATATATCTCGGAATGGCTATGGAAATGCCATAAATGTAGGTATGGTGGCTGTTTTGAGGAAGATATAAGGAGGTTTATGTGTGAAAGAGCATATCATATCACGGGGTTTGGATGCACCGGCAAAGTTTGCGCCAACTCTCAATGTGAGAAAGGGCAATGCACGGTACCGAAGAGGCTAGCAAGGATGGAAGGGTGAGAGTGCGTATAATCCATGGACTCAACATTAGTCATAAAGAACTCACATACTTATTGCAAAAATCTACAAGTCATCAAAAACCTCGGCACTACGCGCATGCTCCTAGGGGGATAGATTGGTAGGAAAAGACCATCGCTCGTCCCCGACCGCCACTCATAAGGAAGACAATCAAATAACACCTCATGTTTCAAATTTGTTGCATAACGTTTACCATACGTGCATGCTACGGGACTTGCAAACCTAACCACAAGTATTTCTCAATTTCACAACTACTCAACTAGCATGACTTTGATATTATTACCTCCATATCTCAAAACAATCATCAAGCATCAAACTTTTCTTAGTATTCAATACACTCATATGAACGTTTTATTATTAATCTTGCATACCAAGCATATTAGGATTTTAAGCAAATTACCATGCTATTAAGACTCTCAAAATAATCTAAGTGAATCATGAGAGATTAATAGTTTCTATAAAACAAATCCACCACCGTACTCCAAAAGATATAAGTGAAGCACTAGAGCAAAATTATAACGCTCAAAAGATATAAGTGAAGCACATAGAGTATTCTATCAAATTCCAAATCATGTATGGCTCTCTCAAAGGGTGTGTACAGCAAGGATGATTGTGGTAAACTAACATGCAAAGACTCAAATCATAAAAGTCGCTCCAAGCAAAACACATATCATGTGGTGAATAAAAATGTAGCTCCAAGTAAAGTTACCGATAGAAGTAGACGAAAGAGGGGATGCCTTCCGGGCCATCCCCATGCTTTGGCTTTTAGGTGTCCTTAGATTATCTTGGGTGTGCCATGGGCATACCCAAGCTTAGGCTCTTGCCACTCCTTGTTCCATAGTCCATCAAATCTTTATCCAAAACTTGAAAACTTCACAACACAAAACTTAAAGTAGAAAACTCGTGAGCTCCGTTCGCGAAAGAAGACAAAAGACCACTTAAAGGTACTGTAATGAACTCATTATTTATTTATATGGGTGTTATACCTACTGTATTCCAACTTATCTATGGATTATAAACTATTTTACTAGCCATAGATTCATCAAAATAAGCAAACAACACACGAAAAACAGAATCTGTCAAAAACAGAACAGTCTGTAGTAATCTGTAGCTAGCGCAAGATCTGGAACCCCAAAAATTCTAAAATAAATTTATGGACGTGAGGAATTTATCTGTAAATCATCTTCAAAAATAATTAACTAAATATCACTCTCCAAATAAAAGTTACAGGAGTTCTCGTGAGCGCTAAAGTTTCTGTTTTTTACAGCAAGTTCAACAAGACTTTCCCCAAGTCTTCCCAACGGTTCTACTTGGCACAAACACTAATTAAACACAAAAAAAACAACTAAAACAGAGGCTAAATAAATTATTTATTACTAAACAGGAGCAAAAGGCAAGGAATAAAAATAAAATTGGGTTGCCTCCCAACAAGCGCTATCGTTTAACGCCCCTAGCTAGGCATAACAAGCAAGAATAGATCTAGGTATTGCCATCTTTGGTAGGCAATTCTTTTATGAGGCACCTATCTCCATTAGGAATTTCTTTATTTCTAGTGATTATCAAGCTCTTAGGCACAAGATCAAAAAATTCATTTGTAGCAATTGGTTCCTTAATGATAGCAAAAAGATTGGGATGAATACTTATAGATTTAAGATCCACAGTTTCCTTACTAGATGATTCACCCTTATTTTTAGGAACATACATAAGCTTGGCAATTTTAGTAGGAGGACTTGGAGTATTATTTACGGAAGAAAAAGCGGTTCCCAAGTTTGTAATGATACCCTCAAGTTTATCGATTCTAGTGGAGTCTAGATTTATTTTCTCATTAACTATGGGTTCCTTTTCCTTAATATTTTTCAAAGTCATTCCTACATTAGATCCATATTGGGTAATTTGATTGTGGATTTTTTATCTAGATTTTTAATTAATTCAATGGTATCAACTTTATTTTCAATAATTTCTAGTCTTTGCATAACATGCTCCAAAGTTAACATAGTTCCATTAACCAAAAGAGGTGGCGAGCCAAATAAATCTAACATAGCATTATAAGAATCAAAAGTATGGCTACCCAAGAAATTCCCTCCGGTAATGGTATCAAGGATGTATCTATATCAAGGACTAGCACATACATAAAAATTGCAAAGAAGAACTGAAGTAGATTGCTTCCTGGTAGATCTATTTTGAGCATTGCAAATTCTATACCAAGCATCTTTTAGATTTTCTCCCTCCCTTTGTTTAAAATTTAGAACTTCATTCTCAGGAGACAACGGAGAAGATATGAGACTGGCCATGACGACAAGCGAGCAAACTGACACACGGGCAAGAGGCAAATAGAGAGGGAGGATAGAGAGAGAGGGCGAATAAAACGGCAAGGGTGAAGTGGGGGAGAGGAAAACGAGAGGCAAATGGCAAATAATGTAATGCGGGAGATAGGGATTGTGATGGGTACTTGGTATGTTGACTTTTGCGCAGACTCCCCGGCAACATGGCCAGAAATTCTTCTTGCTACCTCTTGAGCACTGCGTTGGATTTCCCCGAAGAGGAGAGGATGATGCAGCAAAGCAGCGTAAGTATTTCCCTCAACTTTTGAGAACCAAGGTATCAATCCAGTAGGAGGCCACGCACAAGTCCCTCATACCTACACAAAAACAATAGCTCAACGCA
The DNA here is from genome assembly GCF_003073215.2 of Triticum urartu. Lineage (NCBI taxonomy): Eukaryota > Viridiplantae > Streptophyta > Magnoliopsida > Poales > Poaceae > Triticum > Triticum urartu. Next base: position 269,510,363 of record NC_053022.1, read on the forward strand.
ACCAACGCGCTTAGGGGTTGTCAATCCCTTCACGGTCACTTACGAAAGTGAGATCTGATAGAGATGATAAATAATATTTTTGGTATTTTTGGTATAGAGATGCAAAGTAAAAAAAGTAAAAGCAAAGTAAAAGCAAAGCAATACTAAAGTGATGGAGATTGATATGATGAGAAAGAGACCCGGGGGCCATTGGTTTCACTAGTGGCTTCTCTCAAGAGCATAAGTATTCTATGGTGGGTGAACAAATTAATGTTGAGCAATTGATAGAATTGAGCATAGTTATTAGAATATCTAGGTATGATCATGTATATAGGCATCACGTCCGAGACAAGTAGACCGACTCCTGCCTGCATCTACTACTATTACTCCACTCATCGACCGCTATCCAGCATGCATCTAGAGTATTATGTTAAAAATAGAGTAACGCCTTAAGCAAGATGACATGATGTAGAGGGATAGTTTCATGCAATATGATAAAAACCCCATCTTGTTATCCTCGATGGCAATGATACAATACGTGCCTTGCTGCCCCTTCTGTCACTGGGAAAGGACACCGCAAGATCGAACCCAAAGCTAAGCACTTCTCCCATGGCAAGAAAAACCAATCTAGTAGGCCAAACCCAACTGACAATTCGAAGAGACTTGCAAAGATAACCAATCATACATAAAAGAATTGAGAGAAGATTCAAATATTATTCATAGATAGACTTGATCATAAACCCACAATTCATCGGTCTCAACAAACACACCGCAAAAAGAAGATTACATCGAATAGATCTCCACGAGAGAGGGGGAGAACATTGTATTGAGATCCAAAAAGAGAGAAGAAGCCATCTAGCTACTTACTATGGACCCGTAGGTTTGAAGTAAACTACTGACACTTCATCGGAGAGGCTTGGATGATGATGTAGAAGCCCTCCGTGATTGATGCCCCCTCTGGCGGAGCTCCGGAACAGGCCCCAAGATGGGATCTCATGGATACAGAAAGTTGCGGCGGTGGAATTAGGTTTTTGGCTCCGTCCCCGATCGTTTAGGGCTACGTGGATATATATAGGAGGAAGAAGTGCGTCGGTGGAGCTTCGAGGGGCCCACGAGGCAGGGGGCACGCCCTAGGGGGGCGCCCTCCAACATCGTCGCCGCCTCGTGGCTATCTTGACGGAGGGTCCAAGTCTCCTGGATCTTATCTGATGAGAAAATCACGTTTCGGAAGGTTTCATTCCGTTTGGACTCCGTTTGATATTCCTTTTCTTCGAAACCCTAAAACAGGCAAAAAAACAGCAATTCTGGGCTGGGCCTCCGGTTAATAGGTTAGTCCCAAAAATAATATTAAAGCGGATAATAAAGCCCAATAATGTCTAAAACAGTAGATAATATAGCATGGAGCAATCAAAAATTATAGATATGTTGGAGACGTATCAGGAGACAACCCAACACTTTTACCTACTGTTTTTGTGTGTTCACTGTTGGGGATCGAAGCAGAAATTTAAAATTTTCTACGCGTCACCAAGATCAATCTATGGAGTAATCTAGCAACGAGGGGAAGGGGAGTGCATCTACATACCCTTGTAGATCGCTAAGCGGAAGCGTTACAAGAACGCGGATGAAGGAGTCGTACTCGTAGCGATTCAGATCGCGGTTGATTCTGATCTATGCACCGAACAACGGCGCCTCCGCGTTCAACACACGTGCAGCCCGGTGACGTCTCCTATGCCTTGATCCAGCAAGGGGAGACGGAGAGGTTGGGGAAGACTCCGTCCAGCAGCAGCACGATGGCGTGGTGGTGGTGGTGGAGCGCGGGACTCCAGCAGGGCTTCGCCAAGCACTACGGGAGACGAGGAGGGAGAGGGGTAGGGCTGCGCCAACAGGGAGATCGAATCGTGTGTTGGGCTGCCCCTTTGCCTCCACTATATATAGGGGGAGAGGGAGGGCTGCGCCCCCACCTAAGGTTCCCACCCCAAGGGGTGCGACATCCCTAGATCCCATCTAGGGTGGCGGCCACAAGGGGGAGAGGGGGAGGCGTACCTGGGGTGGGCCTTAGGGCCCATCTGCCCTAGGGTTTGCCCCCTTTCCCTCTAGCAGGTGCCTTGGGCCTAGGTGGGAGGCGCCCCAGCCCACCTAGGGGCTGGTCCCTTCCCACTATTGGCCCATGTAGGCCTCCGGGGCCCGGGGCCCCTCCCGGTGGACCCCCGGACCCCTCCGGTGGTCCCGGTACAGTACCGGTGATGCCCGGAACACTTCCGATGGCCAAAACCATACTTCCTATATATGAATCTTTACCTCCGGACCATTTCGGTAATCCTCGTGATGTCCAGGATCTCATCCAAGACTCCGAACAACATTCGGTAACCGCGTACATACTTTCCCTATAACCCTAGCGTCATCGAACCTTAAGTGTGTAGACCCTACGGGCTCGGGAGTCATGCAGACATGGCCGAGACAACTCTCCGGTCAATAACGAACAGCGGGATCTGGATACCCATGTTGGTTCCCACATGCTCCATGATGATCTCGTCGAATGAACCACGATGTAAAGGATTCAATCAACCCTGTATACAATTCCCTTTGTCTATCGGTACGATACTTGCCCGAGATTCGATCGTCGGTATCCTGATACCTTGTTCAATCTCGTTACCGGCAAGTCTCTTTACTCGTTCCGTAACACATCATCCTGTGATCAACTCCTTGATCACATTGTGCACATTATGATGATGTCCTACCGAGTGGGCCCAGAGATACCTCTCCGTTTACACGGACTGACAAATCCGAGTCTCAATTCGTGCCAACCCAACAGACACTTTCAGAGATACCCGTAGTGTACCTTTATAGCCACCCAGTTACGTTGTGATGTTTGGCACACCCAAAGCACTCCTACGGTATCCGGGAGTTGCACAATCTCATGGTCTAAGGAAATGATACTTGACATTAGAAAAGCTTTAGCATACGAACTACACGATCTTTGTGCTAGGCTTTGGATTGGGTCTTGTCCATCACATCATTCTCCTAATGATGTGATCCCGTTATGAACGACATCCAATGTCCATGGTTAGGAAACCGTAACCATCTATTGATCAACGAGCTAGTCAACTAGAGGCTTACTAGGGACATGGTGTTGTCTATGTATCCACACATGTATCTGAGTTTCCTATCGATACAATTCTTGCATGGATAATAAAAGATTATCATGAACAATAAAATATGTAATAATAACTAATTTATTATTGCCTCTAGGGCATATTTCCAACAGTCTCCCACTTGCACTAGAATCAATAATCTAGTTCACATCGTCATGTGATTAACACTCACATGTCACATCGCCATGTGACCAACATCCAAGAGTCTACTAGACTCAATGATCTAGTTCACATCACTATGTGATAAACACTCAAAGAGTTCTGGGTTTGATCATGTTATGCTTGTGAGAGAGGTTGTAGTCAACGGGTCTTGCCATATTCAGATCCCTATGTATTTCGCAAAACTTTATATCATAGATGCTGCTACCACGTTCCACTTGGAGCTATTCCAAATTGTTGCTCCATTATACGTATCCGGTATCTCTACTCAGAGCTATCCGGATAGGTGTTAAGCTTGCATCGACGTAACTCTTTACATCGAACTCTTTATCACCTCCTTAACCGAGAAACATTTCCTTATTCCTCTAAGGATAATTTTTGACCGCTATCCGGTGATCCACTCCTAGATCACCTTTGTACCCTCTTGCCAGACATGTGGCAAGGCACACATCATGTGCGGTACTCAGCATGGCATACTGTATAGAGCCTATGACAAAAGCATAGGGGACGACCTTCATCCTTCCTCTTTCTTCTGCCATGGTCAAGCTTTGAGTCTTACTCAACTTCACATCTTACAACTCAGGTAAGAACCCCTTCTTTGACTGATCTATTTTGAACTCCTTCAAAAACATGTCGAGGTGTGCATTCTTCGAAAGTACCATCAGGCGTCTTGATCTATCTCTATAGATCTTGATGCCCAATATGTAAGCAGCTTTATCCAGGTCTTCCTTTGAAAATCACTCTTCAAACAACCGTTTATGCTTTCCAGAAATTCTACATTATTTTGGATCAACAATATGTCATCAACATATACTTATCAGAAATGTTGTAGTGCTCCCACTCACTTTCTTGTAAATACAAGTTTCCAGCAAACATTGTATAAACCTAAAAGCTTTGATCACTCCATCAAAGCATATATTCTGACTCCGAGATGCTTGCTCTAGTCCATAGAAGGATTGCCGGAGCCAGCATACCTTTTAGCATCCTTAGGATCGACAAAACCTTTTATTGTATCACATAAAACTTTTCTTACGAAAACTGGTAAGAAAACTTGTTTTAACATACATTTGTCAGATTTCATAATCGAAAAATACAGCTAATGCTAACATGATTCCGACGGACTTAAGCATCGCTATGGGTGAGAAATTCTCATCGTAGTCAACTCCTTGAACTTGTGAAAAGACTCTTTCCCACAAGTCGAGCTTCATAGACGGTAACATTACCGCCCACGTCCGTCTTCTTCTTAAAGATCCATTTATCTCAATGGCTTGCCGATCATCGAGCAAGTCCACCAAAGTCCATACTTTGTTCTGATACATGGATCCTATCTCGGATTTCGTGGCTTCTAACCATTGGTCGGAATACGGGCCCACCATCGCTTCTCCATAGCTCGTAGGTTCATTGTTGTCTAACAACATGATATCTAAGACAGGATTACCGTACCACTCAGGAGTAGTACATATCCTTGTCGACCTATGAGGTTCGATAGCAACTTGATCCGAAGCTTCATGATCACTATCATTAACTTCCTCTTCAACAGACGTAGGCGCCATAGAAAACATCTTTCTGTGTTGCATCACTCTCTGGTTGAAACAAAGGTTCGACAACCTCATCAAGTTCTATCTTCCTCCCACTCAATTCTTTCGAGAGAAACTCTTTCTCGAGAAAGGACCCATTCTTAGCGACAAACAATTTGCCCTCGGATCTGAGATAGAAGGTATACCCAACTTTCACCTTTGGGTATCCTATGAAGATGTGTTTGTTCGCTTTGGGTTCGAGCTTCTCTGGCTGAAGCCTTAAGCATCGCAGCCCCAAACATTAAGAAACGACAACTTTGGTTTCTTGCCAAACCAATGTTCATACAACGTCGTCTCAACGGACTTATATGGTGTCCTATCTAAAGTGAATGCTGCTGTCTCTAACCAATATCCTCAAAATGAAAATGGTAGATCGGTGAGAGACATCATAGATCGCACCATATCTCATAAGGTTCGATTACGACGTCCGGACACACCATTACGCTCTGGTGTTCCAGGTGGCTTCAACTGCGAAACAATTCATAATGTCTTAAGTGTTTGCCAAACTCATAACTCAGAAATTCACATTGATCATATCGTAGGAATTTGATCTTCTTGTTATGATGATTCTTAACTTCACTCTGAAATCGCTTGAGCTTTTCAAACGTTTCAGACTTGTGCTTCATTAAGTAAATATACCTATATCTACTCAAATTGTCAGTGAAGATGAGAAAATAGCGATATCCACCGCACGCTTCAATTTCTCATTGGATCACACGCATCAGCATGTATGATTTCCAACAAGTCACTTGCCCGTTTCATTGTACCTGAAAACGAGGTCTTAGTCATCCTGCCCATGAGGCATGGCTCGCATGTGTCAAGTGATTCAAAATCAAGTGACTCCAAACATCCATCGACATGGAGTTTCTTCATGCATCTTACGCCAATATGACCTAAGCGGCAGTGCCACAGGAAAGTGGTACTATCATTATTAACTCTACATCTTTTGGCGTGAACATGTGTATTACCACGACCGAGATTCAATGAACCATTCACATAGGGTGCATGACCATGAAAGGTATTATTCATGTAAACAGAATAACCATTATTCTCTAACTTAAATGAATAACCGTATTGCAATGAACATGATCTAATCATATTCATGCTCAACGTAGACACCTGATAACATTTATCTAGGTTCAATACTAATCCCGAAGGCAGATGGAGCATGCGATGGTGATCTCATCAACTTTGGAAACACTTCCAACACACATCGTCACCTCGCCCTTAGCCAGTCTCCGTTTAGTCTGTAGCTTTTGCTTCAAGTCACCAATAATAGCAACTGAACCGGTATCCAATACCCAGGTGCTACCAGGAGTACTAGTGAGGTACACATTAATAACACGTATATACTTTGAAGTAGCCAGCCTTCTTATCTACCATGCATTTGGGGTAATTCCGCTACCAGTGACCGTTCCCCTTACAATAGAAGCACTTAGTCTCGGGTTTGGGTTCAACCTTGGGTTCCTTCACTGGAGCGGCAACTGGTTTGCCATCCATGAAGTTCCCCTTCTAGCCCTTGCCCTTCTTGAAACCAGTGGTCTTGTTAAACCATCAACACTTGATGCTCCTTCTTGATTTCTACCTTTTGTGGTCTTAAGCACCGCGAACAGCTCCAGGATCAACTCCATCCCTTGCATGTCATAGTTCATCACGAAGATCTAGTAGCTTAGTGATAGTGGCTAGAGAACTCTATCAATCACTATCTTATCTGGAAGTTTAACTCCCACTTGATTTAAGTGATTGTAGCACCCCAGACATTCTGAGCACATGCTCACTAGCTGAGCTATTCTCCTCCATCTTGTTGGCAAAAGAACTTGTCAGAGGTCTCACACCTCTCAACACGGGCATGAGCCTGAAATCCCAATTTCAGCTCTTGGAACATCTCATATGTTCTATGGCGTTCAAAACGTCATTGGAATCCCAATTCTAAGCCGTAAGTATGGTGCACTAAACTATCAAGTAGTCATCAGGATGTGTCTGTCAGGTGTTCACAACATCCACAGACGACGCTGTAGGGGTTTGCACATCGAGCGGTGCATCAAAGACGTAAGCCTTCTGTGTAGCAGTGAGGACACTCCTCGGACTATGGACCTAGTCCGCATCATTGCTTACAATATCTTTCAACTTAGTCTTTCTCTAGGAACGTATTGAAACAGGGAGCTACAACGTGAGCTATCTATCTACAACATATTTGCAAAGACAATTTAGACTATGTTCATGATAATTAAGTTCATCTAATCAAATTATTTAATGAACTCCCACTCAGATAGACATCCCTCTTGTCATCTAAGTGAAACATGATCCGAGTCAACTAGGCCGTGTCCGATCATCATGTGAGACGGACTAGTCAACATTGGTGAACATCTTCATTTTGATCGTATCTTCTATACGACTCATGCTCGACCTTTCGGTCTTCCGTGTTCCGAGGCCATGTCTGTACATGCTAGGCTCGTCAAGTCAACCTAAGTGTTTCACATGTGTTCCGAGGCCATGTCTATACATGCTAGGCTCGTCAACACCTGTTGTATTCGAACGTTAGAATCTATCACACCCGATCATCATGTGGTGCTTCAAAACAACGAACCTTCACAATGGTGCACAGTTAGGGGGAACACTTTTCTTGAAATTTTAGTGAGGGATCATCTTATTTAAGCTACCGTCATTCTTAGCAAATAAGATGTAAAACATGATAAACATCACATGCAATCAAATAGTGACATGATATGGCCAATATCATTTTGCTCCTTTTGATCTCCATCTTCGGGGCTCCATGATCATCGTTGTCACCGGCATGACACCATGATCTCCATCATCATGATCTCCATCATTGTGTCTTCTTGAAGTTGTCTCGTCATCTATTACTTCTACTACTATGGCTAACGCTTTAGCAATAAAGTAAAGTAATTACATGACGTTTATGTTGACACGCGGGTCATAAATAAATTAAGACAACTCCTATGGCTCCTGCCGGTTGTCATACTCATCGACATGCAAGTCGTGATTCCTATTACAAGAACATGATCACATATATCATTCGTCACATCCTTTTGGCCATATCACATCACACAGCACATGCTGCAAAAACAAGTTAGACGTCCTCTAATTGTTGTTACAAGTTTTTACGTGGCTGCTATAGGTTTCTAGCAAGAACATTTCTTACCTAAGCCAAAACCACAACATGGTATGCCAATTTCTATTTACCCTTCATAAGGACCCTTTTCATCGAATCTGATCTGACTAAAGTGGGAGAGACAGACACCCGCTAGCCACCTTATGCAACTAGTGCATGTCAGTCGGTGGAACCAGTCTCACGTAAGCGTACGTGTAAGGTCGGTCCGGGCCGCTTCATCCCACGACGCCGCCGAATCAAGATAAGACTAGTAAAGGCAAGTAAATTGACAAAATCGACGCCCACAACAACTTGTGTTCTACTCGTGCATAGAAACTACGCATAGACCTAGCTCATGATGCCACTGTTGGGGATCGAAGCAGAAATTTAAAATTGTCTACGCATCACCAAGATCAATCTATGGAGTAATCTAGTAACGAGGGGAAGGGGAGTGCATCTACATACCCTTGTAGATCGCTAAGCAGAAGCGTTACAAGAACGCGGATGAAGGAGTCGTACTCGTAGCGATTCAGATCGCGGTTGATTCCGATCTAAGCGCCGAACAACGGCGCCTCCGCGTTCAACACACATGCAGCCCGGTGACGTCTCCTACGCCTTGATCCAGCAAGGGGAGAAGGAGAGGTTGGGGAAGACTCCGTCCAGCAGCATCACGATGGCGTGGTGGTGGTGGAGGAGCACGGGACTCCAGCAGGGCTTCGCCAAGCACTGCGGGAGACGAGGAGGGAGAGGGGTAGGGTTGCGCCAATTGGGAGATCGAATCGTGTGTTGGGTTGCCCCTTTGCCTCCACTATATATAGGGGGAGAGGGAGGGCTGCGCCCCCACCTAGGGTTCCCACCCCAAGGGGTGCGGCAGCCCTAGATCCCATCTAGGGTGGCGGCCACAAGGGGGAGAGGGGGAGGCGTACCTGGGGTGGGCCTTAGGGCCCATCTGCCCTAGGGTTTGCCCCCTTTCCCACTAGGAGGCACCTTGGGCCTTGGTGGGAGGCGCCCCAGCCCACCTAGGGGCTGGTCCCTTCCCACTATTGGCCCATGTAGGCCTCCGGGGCCCGTGGCCCCTCCCGGTGGACCCCCAGACCCCTCCGGTGGTCCTGGTACACTACTGGTGATGCCCGGAACACTTCCGGTGGCCAAAACCATACTTCATATATATGAATCTTTACCTCCAGACCATTCCGGAACTCCTCGTGATGTCCGGGATCTCATCCAGGACTCCGAACAACATTCGTTAACCGCGTACATACTTTCCCTATAACCCTAGCGTCATTGAACCTTAAGTGTGTAGACCCTACGGGCTCGGGAGTCATGCAGACATGGCCGAGACAACTCTCCGGTCAATAACCAACAGCGGGATATGGATACCCATGTTGGTTCCCACATGCTCCACGATGATCTCATCGGATGAACCACGATGTCAAGGATTCAATCAATCTTGTATACAATTCCCTTTGTCTATCGGTACGATACTTGCCCGAGATTCGATCGTCGGTATCCCGATACCTTGTTCAATATCGTTACCGGCAAGTCTCTTTACTCGTTCCGTAACACATCATCTCGTGATAAACTCCTTGATCACATTGTTCACATTATGATGATGTCCTACCGAGTGGGCCCAGAGATACCTCTCCGTTTACACGGAGTGACAAATCCCAGTCTCGATTCGTGCCAACCCAACAGACACTTTCGGAGATACCCGTAGTGTACCTTTATAGCCACCCAGTTATGTTGTGACGTTTGGCACACCCAAAGCACTCCTACGGTATCCGGGAGTTGCACAATCTCATGGTCTAAGGAAATGATACTTGACATTAGAAAAGCTTTAGCATACGAACTACACGATCTTTGTGCTAGGCTTAGGATTGGGTCTTGTCCATCACATCATTCTCCTAATGATGTGATCCCGTTATGAACGACATCCAATGTCCATGGTTAGGAAACCGTAACCATCTATTGATCAACGAGCTAGTCAACTAGAGGCTTACTAGGGAGATGGTGTTGTCTATGTATCCACACATGTATCTGAGTTTCCTATCGATACAATTCTAGCATGGATAATAAAGGATTATCATGAACAATGAAATATATAATAATAACTAATTTATTATTGCCTCTAGGGCATATTTCCAACATTCACATGATTATGCTACTGTAGTAATCATGTTTTATTGCTTTCATTTCAATATAGTGCCAAGTAAGACCTTTGGGATGGCTTACGGTGATAGTTGATTTGATCTTGCTGAAAAACAAAAACTTTTGTGCTCAGGAAAACAATTCTCATTTTTAACAGAAGAATGATAAAATGCTGATTCTTCTTGAAGATGATTAATAGAAAATTTTCCCAGGTTTTCCTATTTTTCAGAATTTTTGGAGTAGCAGAAGTATGGTTGGAGTACATATTACTACAGACTGTTATGTTTTTGACAGATTTTGTTTTCAATGCATAGTTTGCTTGTTTTCTAATTTCCATGGCTTATATTGCTCAATATAAATTGCAGAAATGATATGCTACAGTAGGCATTGTGTGAGAACAATTATTAATCTTGTCTTTGACAGTACCAAAAGTGAAATGGTTTGCTCATTATCATACTAACCTATCTCACAAAGTTCCGTTAAGTTTTGTGTGATTGAAGTTTTTCAAGTTTTGGGTGAGATATCGATATAAGGAGAATAAGAAGTGACAAGACCCTAAGCTTGGGGAAGCACAAGGAACCCCAAGGTAATATTCAAGGAAGATCCAAGCAACTAAGCTTGGGGATGCCCCGGAAGGCATCCCCCCTTTCGTCTCCAACATTATCGGTAACCTCACTTGGAGCTATATTTTCATTCGTAACATGATATGAGTTTTGCTTGGAGCTTCAGTTTATTTTGTTACCATTTTATTGCTGTTATTTAGAATAATGTTTTGCATCTTTTATTTCAATAAAAGTGGCAATGATAGCCTTTGCCATGCTTATTTTGCAAGTATACATGTAACATCCCAAAATTCTAAATTTTGGAATGTTATAATAAATAGATAGATTTGATTGATTGTTTGATTGATTGTCTGAAAGTGAGTGAATTCGAAACTTTTGAAAGTTAAATGAGAAGGAATAAAAGGACTTTCCCAAACTTTCATATTTGCTTTCTGATCTTCGTGAATTCAAATTCTTTTCAAATACAAAACCCTAGAGAGAAGATGACATGACTTCTTCCATTTAAATAAATGAAAAGGGTGTTGAAAATATTTGAATTTCATTTGGAAAATATTTCCAATTCTGAAACTTTATGCAACTCAATGATTTTCATGAGAGAAGATAAAATGACTTCTTCAAATTATATGAAATATGAGTTGGGAGTTTCAAAGAAACTCAAATTTAAAATCCATTTGAAAGTATTTTTCAATATTGGGTTATTTGAGTTTTATTCAAATTATTTTTCTCCAAAAATAAAATACATGGAAAATAGGGTAACATGATTCCCTACAACAGAAAATTGGAGAGAAATAAATTTGATTTCATTTTGGTATTTTTAAAATGATTTTTGTTGGATCTTATTAGAGTAGGAGCACTGTTAGAATTATTAGAATTTGTGTGTATTTTATTTAATGCCAGAAAAATGTTCATGTTGTAGAAAATCTTTTTCTGAAAATTTTGATATATTATATACCTATATAATATTTTTATTTCTATTTGTTTTTATCCCTTTTGTTTGTCTGGAAAACAAATTTAAAAGAAACCCTAGATCGGTTTTCCACAGAAAACCTAGATCTGATGTTTTTTTTGCTGTTTAGTTATGTAGTGAGCGTTCACTAGTTATGCCTTTGGAGTGAACGATTTTCGTCGGTTTTGTTTCTGAAGCGAACGTTCGTTAGATAGGTTTTTTTTTCTTTTTCTGTTATTTTCGGCCAGGGACCTATTTGTGATAGTTTTTCTTACAGATTAGTCCCTCGGTTTCAAACGACTATAACTTTTTACTCGTTAGTCCAAATTCAACGAAACCAATGCCCACATCTTCGTTATGATATCCTCTATCCAGTAATCCAACTCAAACATGTTTTTTGAAAATTTTAAAATTTGAATTAGACCAGATTTGAATTCAAACTTCGTTTGATCATAACTTGAGTTTCGTAACTCCGTTTGAGTTGATTCTTTTTGCAAATCGAAGCTCTTGACCTAAACTTTCTGATAAGGCCAAATTCATATAATTTTGGTACTGTTAGAAATTGTTTTATGTTGCAAGAGTTATTTGATTGGTTTTGGTGTTTTCAGAATTGTCTTCTTCGATCTTTCTAATACTTTGAGTGATTGCTTATGTGTGGTTACTATTGCTTGCTTACGATAGATTGACCGGAGTGAGACGAGTAGATCTATCAAGAGTTTTGAGTGCGAATCATCTTCATCAACATTGCAGGCAAGTTCACACTTTGATCATATTCCTTTAACACCCAGTTTTTATGCATTAGTTCCAATCCCCAAACATTGCATGGTTAGGATCTGGATAAATTGTGGGTTGGGAAGTAGTTGATGAGGTAGGAACCTATTACCTGATTATTAACAAACCCTTGGGAGTTACTTTTACGTTATGCTTACATTGCCATGCTATGCTCATAGACGTGGATTGGGTTTTTGAGAGTATTCATGACAGATGCGAGATTGTTACTTAATGGTTTACTTAAGGTGGCAACTTAAACACACATCTGGGTGGATTGAGGTACCTGGTTATTCCAGGATTGCCTGTGTAGGCACCTGGGTAGACCAGGATTGCCTGTTTTTTTTGGACCGCCACCCAGGCTCAAAGGGATCATAAGATTTTTCATGCTAGAAATTTCCGTGTGCAGCCACAAGCTATTATGGGCTCTAGCATAGTTGATTAAGTCGTGTGAACTCTTACAGCGGTAGACTAGCAGATGTAGGGGTTGTAGGTGGTACGGTCTACCCATCGTAAGGTGCAAACGCTTCTGAAAGACTATGTCTCGGTCATCCGTTTCTCAAACACCATGTAGTGCGAGAAATCCAATGGAGGAGATCGAGTCTTGTGAGGAAAAGTGCGCAAACCTCTGCAGAGTGTATAAACTAATTATGGTTAGCCGTGTCCCCGGTTATGGACATCTTGAGTATCTAGTTCTTGGATTATCCTGTTGATCTCATCGCGTTACTTTAAATTATGTTTGTTGGGTTTAATGATGTTATTTAATTGGGATTGAGAATGCTGTCAACCATTCTCAATGTTCAACAACCACCATGATAGTTAAATAAAATTTATTCCTTTGTAGTAGGGAAAAATTGGCTTTTCGCAAAAACCTTATAACCATAGAGCTTTTCCACCAGCCATATATGCATGTAGTGATAGCCATTGTTCATCATTCTCTATGGTGTGAATTTGCCAGTACATTCAATGTACTGACCCTCTGTGGCTGCAACATCTCATGTTGCAGGATTTCTTATGACGAGTAAGTGATACATTAGGGTTATGATTTCTACACTCAACTTTGTCGTTGGTGTTGATGGGAATCCCCAACCTTGTTACTTCCGCTATTTTGGATTGAGGTAATAGTATTTACGTTACTTTTACATGTGATTTACCTCTGTTATAAATCCTCGAGTACTGTGTGTGTCAGCATACCGATCCAGGGATGACACGTAAGCACAGAGACTTGATCCATTCGGGTCGGGTCGCTACAAGATGGTATCAGAGCACATGTTGACTGTAGAACGTGACCCTAGAAACTGGCAAGCCCATAGCAAAGATTTTTCTCTACAACTTTCCCTTTCAAAAAGATCTTTTACCTCTCTTCTCTTCTGAGCTTATTCAAAAATTCCCTTTAGTGAGACCATACCCCTTTCCAGTTTTGACCACACGAAGATTCGACTGATGAGACCACTCCAAGAAGTACAAGATACCGGACAACTAAGACCACTTTGGGATGAAGAGGATTTTACCATACATCATAATAATGGAAACTACAACGATTGAAGACTCCAAAGACTAGGAGAATTTGAAGACTCTAAAGAATTTTCCAAATTCGTATGAACTAGGAAGGCACCCCTTATGGAACTTGGCAGACTAAGGAAGCCGTCAATACCTGAGATCAAGGTGTATCGGAGAAAGACCGAGCATGGAGAGTTAAAAACCTCAAAGTGTTGTCAAGAAAACCCTAAGGCAGGAGATATCAACTATGGAGAGATAGCTCATGGAAATGACAAGAGCAGAAACCCAGCTATCCATAATGTTATGGCCCGCTTATGCTACTTGTCACCGTGCTGAGTTAAGGATGCTTTCTTCAGAATGGATTTGATGGAAGAAGGCTGATGGAGCACCCATCAGCAATATGAAGTTTTAACCTTAGCCGGTGTATCACCAGGATCTGGAGTATTACATCAAGAAGTTAAGATGGAGCCACAAGAAGCCGTATTTGAAAGGAAGCATTTCGTGAAGAACTCAGGAACCAAAGGCTGAAAGTAGCCAAGCTGGACAAGCTACAACCTCGAGATATCGGAGATTTGTCAGGAACTGAAGGACAGTAGGACCGTGGTTCATGCCAAGGATGTTGAAACCCAGAAGTTTGGAATGCAACTCCGGAATATCAAAGGATGTCACTAGAGATTTCACGTCAATAGAGATGATCTGGCAAAAGAACTTGAGGAAGACAAGCATGATCGGAAGAAGCCATTGGAGGCATGAACAAGGCTTGAAGAGTTATACGACCTTGAAGATTTATTGACCTTTAGAAGACCAAACCCCTGTTATATACCTAAGTTAGATGCGACGATTGTGAGCTGTCATTTGTTTGATGTTTTCCCGATAGCCACAAATAAAATCTATCTTTTCAAAACTTTTGTTTGTATTGTGTGTATCCCTCTCTATCTTTCTTATCTCACCCCAAACCCATGGACCCAATAGAGGATGAATGAAGATGAGCTTGTATTTTTTGGACCGATGATTCAGTTGGAGACAGACCGATGGATTCAGAACATGGAGGATCACATGGAGAATAACCCTATAGTTGGACATGATATGACCCAGCATGCTCTTCGGAGCTTTGAAAGAGGTGCTGCTACTTGGTGGAGAATGTACCAAACCATCAATGGATGGCAAGGAGTAACCACTTGGAAAGAATTTAAGTTGACTTTGCCAAAGTCTCGGTTTGTGTCCCAGAAGTTGAAGCCTTATGGAAAGGATATGAAGAAACCTTGTGCATGCAAGATTTGTGGAGAAATAGGACACACCCATAAAGAACACAAGGATGAATGCCCTAATTGTGAAGGAAGTCACCCAGTTGAAGAATGCCCAATTAGGCAGATTACTTGTTTCTTGTGTGAAGGGACTACCCACTACCCTGCTCAGTGTCACATTTACCCCATGGTACGAAGAACCGTACAGCTGAAGAAAGAAGTAAAGAAAGGAGCCCTTATGGAAATTTTAGAAGAACCCGTGATGAAGGAAGATGTGGAGGACAAACCTAAAGAAGACCCGAGTAAACCCTGCACTAAGTCTTGCTATTCATGTGGAGAAAAAGGACACATCTCCCAAAATTGTATGAATGGGGATCTAGTAGAATTCCCGACAGAGGAAGTAGAATATGACCCACAGGAAATAGAAGCCATGATTGGCATGGAAAGGTCTAGGAAGAGAAACAGATTGGATTCCAGGAAGGACCTGAGCCATATCACCTGTTACAGGTGCAAGGAGTCAGGGCACTACCTCAACAGTTGCCCCAAAAGGAAACCTCGATACTTGTCAAAAGTAATATGTTTTAGTTGTAATGGAGCAGCGCACCTTGCCAGAGAATGCCCCAAGGAGAAGGAAACTTGTGCTAGATAGTTGAGTTTGCAACAAAAGAAATGGAGTAGTAGAAGTGAGAACATTTTCTTTTATATTGAGGTGTTGAGTTGAGACATGTAATGGAAAAGCGAGAGATTGTAATTACTTGAGAATGAATAAAGTTAGCATCGTTGGTACTGATATGGATCTTATGAGTTGTTACTCTATGAAGAAGAATTTTGGCCATTTTGAGGATATGAGAAATATGGTCTATGGAAGATTTGTGCATTTTAAGGGTGGTAGTACCCTGTAAGAACCATTGACCCCTGGAAAAGATAAGGATACTCCACTGAGTGGATTTCGGACAAAATGAATACGAGTTTTGTCTCGATATGTGTGATGCCCCAAGAGTATGTGGGATGAAGTTGGAGACCGTCAGTTGTTTGGACCAAATGTGATCAAGGAGTCGGAAGAGAATGTTAAGTTGATTCGAGATAGACTGAAGGTAGCTCAGTCCAGGCAGAAGAGTTATGCAGACTCAAAAACGCAAGGAGGTATTCTATGAAATTGGAGACAGAGCATGTCTTCATGTGCCCCCTCTGCGAGGAGTTAAACGATTTGGAGTTAAGAGAAAGTTAGCCCCCGAGATTTGAAGGACCATACCGAGTTTTAGAGCGTATGGAAGAAGTGGCCAACAAGTTGGAGTCACCCGAAGGACTGTCAGGAGTTCATGATGTGTTTCACGTTTCCCAGTTGAAGAAGTGCTATGCAGAGATGGCCAGTATTCCCCTGTAAGGATGCTTGACCCTGGAAAGGATAATGATGTTCCACGAAGTAGAGTATGGACTTCATAAGTATAAGTTTTTATCTTGGTATGTGGGATATCCCACGAGGATGAAGAGATAAATTACTATTGGATATAAAGGAGGTATGTTGTCGGAAATATGGATCAATGGAAACTCCATGATGAGTCTGAGTAATCATGTCCTAGTTTGGTGCCAATAGAAGGAAGGAAGACAGTACAATTGGATGGATTCAAGAATACTAGGAAGTTGGAAGTTGGAATAATGATCAGTTGCCCCAATGATAAGTTCAAGGACTACAAGTGATGAGATGGGCCATAACCCACAGGCCCCAAGACCTGCCAAGAAGCAAGCACATTCTTGCTGAAGGAAGAACCCTGGAGGAAGATACGACGTTTATCGGTAGACAATTTTATAGGAGTAACGCAAAACCTGAGAGTTGTGAAGGAACGATAGATGTTTGTTTGGTTTGCAGAATCAATGGAATTATCCGTACTTAGTTCGTCGACAAGAGAAATTCTGCAATGCTTGTGAGGATGACTGAGTGTTAGTATGCGAGATTCACTAAACTGTATTACATGGTAATGATTTGGGTGCGGGATGGATTGATCACCATACCGACTTACTCTTATTATTCGCCTTGCTATATGGGATGGTAAATCTGAGTGACTTACCTATAGTAGAGAGACGGCGATATTAAACCTTGTTTAAGCCTTAGAATGGTATAGGTATTTTTTTTCCTTGTACAAGGCAGCTTTGCCAACCGTAGGTTATATGGTGAGGATCAACCCAGACCCATTTCCTGCAGGAGAAACCATAAATTGTTGACCACCATGAGATATCGATTAGTTGTTTAGTACTGGCGCCAGACCCGTCAGCTAAGAAGACCCAGTCACAGAAGAACCTTACCAAGATGAAAGGTAGAAGAATTGAGGAAAGGTTATGCCACTACCGAAAGAGCCCAGATAAGGAATTATCCTGAAAATCTGAGAAGACCGACACTGTCAAGAATAAGGATGGAGTATATGAGTTTTGATGGAACAGTAACCATGCTTCTAAGGGTGGTAGCACCCCAGACCCCGTGTGACGATCGATGGATTTTGAGAAGACCCTGAACCTAACCTATTTATTTCTAGCCTCTCCGAATCTCGAGGACGAGATTCATTTTAAGGGTGGAAGGTTTGTAACATCCCAAAATTCTAAATTTTGGAATGTTATAATAAATAGATGGATTTGATTGATTGATTGATTGTTTGATTAATTGTCTGAAAGTGAGTGAATTCAAAACTTTTGAAAGTTAAATGAGAGGGAATAAAAGGACTTTCCCAAACTTTCATATTTGCTTTCTGATCTTCGTGAACGTGAATTCAAATTCTTTTCAAATACAAAACCCTAGAGAGAAGATGACATGACTTCTTCCATTTAAAATGAAAAGGGTGTTTGAAAAATATTTGAATTCCATTGGGAAATATTTTCCAATTCAGAAACTTTATGCAACTCAATGATTTTCACGAGAGAAGATAAAATGACTTCTTCAAATTATATGAAATATGAGTTGGGAGTTTTCAAAGATCAAATTAAATCTTTGAAATATTTTTTCAATTTGGAGTTATTTGAGTTTTATTCAAATTATTTTCTCCAAAAATAAAATACATGGAAAATAGGGTAACATGATTCCCTACAACAGAAAATTGGAGAGAAATAAATTTGATTTCATTTTGGTATTTTTAAAATGATTTTTGTTGGATGTTGGATCTTATTAGAGTAGGAGCACTGTTAGAATTATTAGAATTTGTGTGTATTTTATTTAATGCCAGAAAAATGTTCATGTTGTAGAAAATCTTTTTCTGAAAATTTTGATATATTATATACCTATATAATATTTTTATTTCTATTTGTTTTTATCCCTTTTGTTTGTCTGGAAAACAAATTTAAAAGAAACCCTAGATCGGTTTTCCACAGAAAACCTAGATCTGATGTTTTTTTTGCTGTTTAGTTATGTAGTGAGCGTTCACTAGTTATGCCTTTGGAGTGAACGATTTTCGTCGGTTTTGTTTCTGAAGCGAACGTTCGTTAGATAGGTTTTTTTTTCTTTTTCTGTTATTTTCGGCCAGGGACCTATTTGTGATAGTTTTTCTTACAGATTAGTCCCTCGGTTTCAAACGACTATAACTTTTTACTCGTTAGTCCAAATTCAACGAAACCAATGCCCACATCTTCGTTATGATATCCTCTATCCAGTAATCCAACTCAAACATGTTTTTTGAAAATTTTAAAATTTGAATTAGACCAGATTTGAATTCAAACTTCGTTTGATCATAACTTGAGTTTCGTAACTCCGTTTGAGTTGATTCTTTTTGCAAATCGAAGCTCTTGACCTAAACTTTCTGATAAGGCCAAATTCATATAATTTTGGTACTGTTAGAAATTGTTTTATGTTGCAAGAGTTATTTGATTGGTTTTGGTGTTTTCAGAATTGTCTTCTTTGATCTTTCTGATACTTTGAGTGATTGCTTATGTGTGGTTACTATTGCTTGCTTATGATAGATTGACCGGAGTGAGACGAGTAGATCTATCAAGAGTTTTGAGTGCGAATCATCTTCATCAACATTGCAGGCAAGTTCACACTTTGATCATATTCCTTTAACACCCAGTTTTTATGCATTAGTTCCAATCCCCAAACATTCCATGGTTAGGATCTGGATAAATGGTGGGTTGGGAAGTAGTTGATGAGGTAGGAACCTATTACCTGCTTATTAAAAAACCCTTGGGAGTTACTTTTACGTTATGCTTACATTGCCATGCTATGCTCGTAGACGTGGATTGGGTTTTTGAGAGTATTCATGACAGATGCGAGATTGTTACTTAATGGTTTACTTAAGGTGGCAACTTAAACACACATCTGGGTGGATTGAGGTACCTGGTTATTCCAGGATTGCCTGTGTAGGCACCTGGGTAGACCAGGATTGCCTGTTTTTTTTGGACCGCCACCCAGGCTCAAAGGGATCATAAGATTTTTCATGCTAGAAACTTCCGTGTGCAGCCACAAGCTATTATGGGCTCTAGCATAGTTGATTAAGTCGTGTGAACTCTTACAGCGGTAGACTAGCAGATGTAGGGGTTGTAGGTGGTACGGTCTACCCATCGTAAGGTGCAAACGCTTCTGAAAGACTATGTCTCGGTCATCCGTTTCTCAAACACCATGTAGTGCGAGAAATCCAACGGAGGAGATCGAGTCTTGTGAGGAAAAGTGCGCAAACCTCTGCAGAGTGTATAAACTAATTATGGTTAGCCGTGTCCCCGGTTATGGACATCTTGAGTATCTAGTTCTTGGATTATCCTGTTGATCTCATCGCGTTACTTTAAATTATGTTTGTTGGGTTTAATGATGTTATTTAATTGGGATTGAGAATGCTGTCAACCATTCTCAATGTTCAACAACCACCATGATAGTTAAATAAAATTTATTCCTTTGTAGTAGGGAAAAATTGGCTTTTCGCAAAAACCTTATAACCATGGAGCTTTTCCACCAGCCATATATGCATGTAGTGATAGCCATTGTTCATCATTCTCTATGGTGTGAATTTGCCAGTACATTCAATGTACTGACCCTCTGTGGCTGCAACATCTCATGTTGCAGGATTTCTTACGACGAGTAAGTGATACGTTAGGGTTATGATTTCTACACTCAACTTTGTCGTTGGTGTTGATGGGAATCCACAACCTTGTTACTTCCGCTATTTTGGATTGAGGTAATAGTATTTACATTACTTTTACATGTGATTTACCTCTGTTATAAATCCTCGAGTACTGTGTGTGTCAGCATACCGATCCAGGGATGACACTTAAGCACAGAGACTTGATCCATTCGGGTCGGGTCGCTACAATACATGTTGCTGTTTGAAAACAGAAAGTTTACCGCTGTTGCAAAAATTCCCTAGAAAAGTCAGAATGTGATAAAATGTTGAAACTTTTTGAAAAATGATCTCTGATAAATTTCCTACAGTGTGCCAAATTTTCATAACTTTTGGAGTTAGGGAAGTATTGATACTCTTGCGTTCTTTACAGACTATACTGTTTTGGCAGATTGTTGTTATGTTTGCATTGTTTGCATATGTTTGCTTGTTTAATGATCCAATTTGAGGATAGGAGTATTAAATATGCATAGGAATTTAGTATTAAATTTTGAATAATAATTTTATTGATTTGCTACAGTAGACAATGATAAGGTTTTTGCATTGGTTTATACTAACTTATCTCACGAGTTCTTGTTGAGTTTTGTGTGGATGAAGATTTTGAGATTTAGGAAAACCATGATATGAGAAGAATTAAGGAGACGCAAAAGCTCAAGCTTGGGGATGCCCATGGCATCCCAAGATAATATTTCAATAAGTCTCATCTAATCTTGGGGATGCCCCGGCAGGCATCCACCTTTTTTCTTCAACAATTATCGGTTAGTATCGGTTGAGCCTAAGTTTTTGCTTCTTCACATGATGTGTGCGATCCTTGGATTGTCATTTTATTTTATTTTTTTGATTTTTTAATAAAGTACTTATATATGATTTTTTTAAAATAAAATAGAGTCCTCAAATAGTTTCCAGGGAGGCTAGGTAAGCGGCATTCACATCCCGTCAATGAACCTCTTTTCTATGGAATTGCTCTAGTACTTCACTTATATCTTTTTGAGCACGGTGTGCTTTAGTATTTTGAAGAAATTCTTTCATGGTTCACTTAAATTAATTTGAGATAAAGAAATATTATGCTCATGATCTTCACTTATATTTGTTTGAGTTATCAAAAGCAACACATGAACATTAGTCCCAAAGTGATAGATATCCAAGAAGGGTATAATAAAAACTTTCATGAAGATCATTGGACAAAATAAATTTTATACTTTGTAATAGTTTTGAGATATGATGATAGTGATATGTGAGTCATGTTGGTGAGTAGTTATGTTTCAGTAAGAATATTGGTGTTAAGGTTTGTGATTCCCTATGCAAGCACGAAAGTCAATAGTTGTGCAATGAAATTACATCCTACTTGTGGTGCATTATCCAGTGTTAATTATGCTCAATGCTCGCTTATGAGATTATTCATTTCTTGGTTGGTCGCTTCTCAATCTTTTGCTAGCCTTCATTTTGCACCAAGTATGATCACTACTTGTGCATCCAAAATCCTTCAAACCAGTTTTGCCACATGAGTCCACTATACCTACCTATATGCGGTATTCTTTTGCCGTTCTAAGCAAATTTGTATGTGCCATCTCTAATTTTCAAAATAAATTTCTCTTATGTGTGCTCATACCACTCACGAGGCGATGAGGGGTGGCCAATATTTTCCATGCTAGATGTGTTATTCTCACGATGAGTGTTTATTCACTTGTCATTGCACGAGAGTAAGGAAAAGGTATTAGGGATGCCCAGTCCCGAAATGAAAAATGAATTTACTTTATGTTGTAAAATAATAAATTTCTTAGTAAGTGTTGGTATGGAGGGCACCCATGGATACGGATAGCCATGGAAAGTGAAAGTATGGTGGAAAAAGGAATAAACTTTATTTTCTGTTTGGGAACCGCCTATGATATATCTAGCATGGAAAGTGTTGGGATCTCTAAGTCGTTTTCGTTGGTGGGAAAAGTATGCCTCTCAAAATGTTTTTATCTCTCAATTTTCACTTTGAGCTCTGGCACCTCTACAAATCCCTACTTTCCTCTGTGAAGGGCCTTTCTTTTACTTTATGCAATTTTTATTTTAAATTTGAGTCTCCATTTTTTCTTATAAAGTACCAACTAGGAGGCACTATGATCGTACTTGAGCATTGGGTGTAGCTAATATGCCAGTGTGTTTCATGAATGGATCAATGATTGAGCATGATGGGTTAGGGATAACTTATTTTAGCGTTGATATTTTGAAATACATGGTTGCTTGTTGATATGCTTGAATATTTATGTCTCATGTCAAAACTAGACTATTTCTTTGAACCATATAGAAGTCCAAATGTCCATGTTATAAAGAAAAGAATATGAGATGACATGTTAAGCAGCATTCCACATCAAAATTCTGTTTTTATCATTTACCTACTCGAGGACGAGCAGTAATTAAGCTTTCAGATGCTGATGCATCTCCAACGTATCTATAATTTTTTATGTTCCATGTTGTTATATTATCATTCTTGGATGTTTTATAATCATTTTATAGTAATTTTATGTCATTTTTTGGGACTAACCTATTGACATAGTGCCAAGTGCCAGTTGCTGTTTTTTGCATGTTTTTTACATCGCATGAAATCAATATCAAAAGGAGTCCAAACACCGCGAATCTTTTTGCAGATTTTTATGGACCAGAAGACCACCAATGTACCCAACTCGGTGGCCTCCCGCACCCCCTCTTTACCCTATAAATTCACAAATATTCTAAAAACCCTCGGGGTTACCCTAGATGAGAAGTTCCGCCGCCGCAGGCCTTTGTAGACACGAAAAACCAATCTAGACCCCATTCTGGCACCCTGCCGGAGGGGGAGATCGTCACCGGAGACCATCTTCATCATCCCTATGGTCTCCATAATGAGGAGGGAGTAGTCCACCCTCAGGGTTGAGGGTTTGTACCAGTAGCTATGTGTTTAATCTCTCTCTCCCTCATGTTCTTGAGATGTCATGATCTTGATGTATCGTGGGCTTTGTTAATATAGTCGGATCATACGGTGTTTTCCCCTCTCTATCTTGTTGTGATGAATTGAGTTTTCCCTTTGAGATTTCTTTGCTAGCGGACTGAATACTTTTATGGATTTGAGAACACTTGATATATGCCTTGCAATTGAATACTCGTGGTGACAATGGGGCATCGTATTGATTCACTTGATATACGTTTTGGCACTCAACTCGCGGATTCCCGAGGTAACATTTGGTTAATCTATGCCTAGGGGTTGATGCATGTTCTTGTCTTTGTTTCTCCGGTAGAAATCTTGGAGCACTATTTGAGGTTCTTTGTGTTGGATTGAGTGTTATGAATCTGAAATTATTTGGTATTATTTTAGTACGAACTCTTGGTTAGATCGATCGGAAAGAATAGCTTCGTGGTGGTTTTGTACCCTAGAAACGATTTCTTCTTATGTTCTCCGCTAGATAGGAACTTTGGAGTGATTCTTCGTTGCACTTTGAGGGATGGTTATATGATCCAATTATATTAGCATTGTTGAGAGATTGCACTAGCGAAAGTACGGACCCTAGGATTCATTTTCAAGCATTGCAATACCGTTTTTGTGCCTGTTTACTATTTGTTACCTTGCGGTTTTTATTTATTAAGATTATAAAAAATATATTTCTACCATCAATATTACACTTTTATCACCATCTCTTCGCCGAACTAGTGCACCTATAGAATTTGCCTATGTATTGGGTGTGTTGAGGACACAAGAGATTTCTTGTATTTGGTTTCAAGGTTGTTTGAGAGAGACCATCTTCATCCTACACATCCCACGGATTGATAAACCTTAAGTCATCCACTTGATGGAAAATTTCTACTGTCCTACAAAACTTTGCGCTTGGAGGCCCAACACAAGTCTACAAGAATAAAGTTGCATAGTAGACATCAATCCCACCCATCAGCGAGTGAGAGAGAGGTGAGTATGACAGGCGGAGCCGGCCTGTCATCTCCAACCTCGCGACAGGGAGGGCATCATGCTCATCGGCGGTGACGTGCGCCACCGCGAGGCGAGTGGGGGCATCATTGGACTCAGGAGGGAGTCGCCGTTTGGGGGGTACTGGAGTTGACCGCCGGGAGGGCCTGGTTCGCCGCCGACGAAGAACAGCCTGGCGGAGCTTCGGCTCGAGGTTGATCCGCTCGAGCCAAGCTGCAAACGACATGGGAGAGTGAGGGGAAATGGCCAGCGTGCTGTGGGCGATTCGGAGGAAGAAGAAAGAGGGCCGGGGAGGCATGTACCCCGGGATCGACGGTGACCTGAGGCGGCGAAGCTAGAGCTCGATCTCGAGCTCGGGTGGCTCCAAGGGGAAACGGGTGGTGCAGGGCAGCGATAGGGAGTGGTAGAGGGGAGTGGTGTGGAGAGATTAACTAGGGGAGGCCTTATATAGCGAGCCCGAGGTTGACCGTGGACGGCGTCCACGGGTACCCGCGGGAATGCTCTGGTGGCCAGGGGAGCGAGCGAGGAGGGCTCTACGGTGCTCGTGGGGATGGCATAGGGTGCTGGGGAGGAAGAGGATGAGCAGCGCGTGCCCAAGGAGGGACCCACGTGCGAGCAAGCAATGGCGGGCTCGGGCGACGCTCCATTCACACGTCGAACGAGCAGGGACGAGAGAGGAAGGAGGGGGCCGACCATCTGCTGTGTCACGGACGCCGAGTGGCCTCGGTGGGCGAGCAGGGGATAGTCAAGGTGGTCGGGGCGTTGGGCAGCGAGCGGCTACAATGCCTGGGCGCACTGTAGCATGCGTTCGGCATGCCAGGGCATAGATTATGTGCCCTGGTCATGGCCACTTGTGTCCAGAAGCCCTAGGAGGGGGTAAAGAAAGGGAATGCAACATTGGATGCTCTGGAAGGGCTCTGGTGTGAGGAGGGGGTGAGAAAAGGTGAATTTGCTCCTGTCTAGAGAGGTAAATGGGGGTTTTACCCCACCCCCCTCCAATCATTAAACTTAGGAGGAGAGGGAGTTGCTGGTGGTAGAAGGTGACTAGGAGAAGCTATGGTAAAAATTTGAGCTTATGGAGAATCGCAAAATAACAGAAGGTGTTTGATGATGTTTTGGGCAAGTAAA
Organism: Triticum urartu; assembly: GCF_003073215.2. Classification (NCBI taxonomy): domain Eukaryota; kingdom Viridiplantae; phylum Streptophyta; class Magnoliopsida; order Poales; family Poaceae; genus Triticum; species Triticum urartu. The sequence goes on from NC_053022.1 coordinate 269,535,666, forward strand.
TGAATTCTTATTGACATGATATTTAACTGTATCAAATGTCATATGCAAATAAGGTTGATCACCAAGTTTGAGTCCATTTGGAGAAAGTTTCCCATGTAACTTTGGCAAACCCTAGAAATCAACACAAATGGATTTGCTTAGATCTAGCTAAGCTAACCAATTCTCCTTGATGCACCACTTCGTGTAGTGTCATTATTTGGAGACTGGCACATTCCCACAAAAATTGAGATCTAGAGGAGACACTTGGCAATGTAGAGTTGCTCAAATTTGGTTCTGGACAAAGAGGGTTTTGGGGTACTTTGATCAAGTTATATTCTTCTCCAACTTGTGCCATTTGGTATAGATGAATAATTAGATCATTTGAGCATGTGTACCAAGTTTGGGAGCATTTGGACATGTTTGGCAGTGCAAAGTTGTTCAAACTTGGAAAAGGATAGAAATGGTTTTGAGAGGGTTTCATGTTGTTATACTATTCGCCATGACATGAGACTTTTGAAGATCATCAGTTAGGCCATTTTTGACATGGTGGAATTTTCTTGGATTTAATGGAGAATATTTCCTTTGTAAATATTTCAAAAGCTTGAAATATCCATAAAAGGGTTTTTGAGGGATTTGACAAATATTTTGGTCATGACCATGTGTTAAAACTCATATATATATATGGACATATATGTCCATTGAGTCTCCCTAACTTTTCTCAAATATTTTTGAAACATTAAAATAATTTTAACCTATTAAATACCATTTCTGGCCTAAAGAAAAAGCCTTTAATAAAATAGAAAAATAAATTTTAAAATAATATTTTTGTGGTTTTAGTGAGTCCTATATCTAATAGGATTCAAATATAATTTTTGAAAGATTTTTCACATCCCAGATTAAGTACTTGTAGTTCAAGCCTTAACCTAGGGGGTTTTGGAAAACCTAATTCAAAATACTTTTTGGCCAAATTATTTTTAAAAGAAAATATTATTCTGACCTATACACATGGCATGATCATTGGGCAAAGTTTTGGATCAAGGAGATGAAGTATAGGAGTTGGAGGATTTATTTGATTTTTAGAGCACTCTCAAACAGCAAACAAAAATCCAAATCAAAGCAAAGACCAAATTGTTGGGTAACGCGGTAATTTCAAAAAGATTCCTATGCACAAGCAAGATCATGGTGATGCATAGCAACGAGAGGGGTGAGTGTCATACACGTACCCTCGTAGACCGTAAGCGGAAGCGTTATGACAACGCGGTTGATGTAGTCGTACGTCTTCACGATCGACCAATCCTAGTACCGAACGTACGACACCTCTGTGATCTGCACACGTTCAGCTCGGTGACGTCCCACGAACTCATGATCTAGTAGAGCTTCTAGGGAGAGTTCCGTCAGCACGACGGCGTGATGACGGTGTTGACGAAGCTACCGACGCAGGCTTCGGCTAAACACCACTACGATATGACCGAGGTGGATTATGGTGGAGGGGGGGCATCGCACACGGCTAAAAGATCAATGATCAACTTGTGTGTCTAGGGGTGCCCCTGGCCATGTATATAAAGGAGTGGAGGAGGGGGAGGGCCGGCCCTCCTATGGCGCACCCTGGAGGAGCCCTACTCCCACCGGGAGTTGGATTCCCCCTCCCACCCTTCCCTTGTTGGACTAGGAGAGAAGGAAGGGGGAGAGAGGGAGGAAGGAAAGGGGAGCCCCCCCCCCCCCGCCCCCTCCTAGTCTAATTCGTACCAGAGGGAGAGGGGGGCGTGCGGCCTGCCCTGGTCTCCTCTCTCTCTCCACTATGGCCCAATAAGGCTCATACATTTATCGGGGGGTCCGGTAACCTCCCGGTACTCTGATGAAGTCCCGATTTCATCTGGAACTATTCCGATGTCCAAATATAGGCTTCCAATATATCGATATTTATGTCTCGACCATTTCGAGACTCCTCGTCATGTCCGTGATCATATCTGGGACTCCGAACTACCTTCGGTACATCAAAACACATAAACTCGTAATACCGATCGTCACCGAACGTTAAGCGTGCGGACCCTACGGTTTCTAGAACAATGTAGATATGACGGAGACACGTCTCCGGTCAATAACCAATAGCGGAACCTGGATGCTCATATTGGTTCCTACATATTCTACGGAGACCTTTATCGGTCAAACCACATAACGGTATACGTTGTTCCCTTTGTCATCGGTATGTTACTTGCCCGAGATTTGATCATCAGTATCTCAATACCTAGTTCAATCTCGTTACCGGCAAGTCTCTTTACTCGTTCCGTAATGTTACATCCCGTAACTAACTAATTAGCTACATTGCTTGCAAGTGATGTACATTACCGAGAGGGCCCAGAGGTACCTCTCCGACAATCGGAGTGACAAATCCTAATATTGATCCATGACAACTAAACAAACAGCATCGGAGACACCTGTAGAGCACCTTTATAATCACCCAGTTATGCTGTGATGTTTGGTAGCACACAAAGTGTTCCTCTGGTATTTGGGAGTTGCATGATCTCATAGTCATAGGAACATGTGTAGTTATGGAGAAAGCAATAGCAATAAACTAAACGATCACCGTGCTAAGCTAACGGACGGGTCAAGTCAATCACATCATTCTCTAACGATGTGATCCCGTTAATCAAGTGACAGCTCATGTCTATGGTTAGGAAACATAACCATCATTGATTCAACGAGCTATTTAAGTAGAGGCAAACTAGTGACACTCTGTTTGTCTATGTATTCACACATGTACTAAGTTTCCGATTAATACAATTCTAGCATGAATAATAAACATTTATCATGATATAAGGAAATATAAATAACAACTTTATTATTGCCTCTAGGGCATATTTCCTTCAGTCTCCCACTTGCACTAGAGTCAATAATCTAGATTACACAATAATGATTCTAACACCCATGGAGTCTTGGTGTTGATCATGTTTTGCTCGTGAGAGAGGCTTAGTCAATGGGTCTGCAACATTCAGATCCGTATGTATCTTGCAAATGTCTATGTCTCCCTCCTTGACTTGATCGCGGATGGAATTGAAGCGTCTCTTGATGTGCTTGGTTCTCTTGTGAAATCTGGATTCCTTTGCCAAGGCAATTGCACCATGATACGTCTCCGTCGTATCTACTTTTCCAAACACTTTTGCCCTTGTTTTGGACTCTAACTTGCATGATTTGAATGGAACTAACCCGAACAGACGTTGTTTTCAGCAGAATTACCATGGTGTTATTTATGTGCAGAAATAAAAGTTCTCAGCATGACCTGAAACTTCACGGAACATCTACTTGGAAATAATAAAAAATCCTTGCAAAAGATGAAGGCCAGGGGGCCCACCACCTGTCCACGAGGGTGGGGGCGCGCCTGCCCCCCTAGGGCGCGCCCCCTACCTCGTGGCCCCCCTGGAGCTCCTCCAACCTCAACTCCAACTCTATATATTTGGTTTCGGGGAGAAAAAAATCAGAGAGAAGAATTCATCGCGTTTTACGATACGGAGCCGCCGCCAAGCCCTAAAACCTCTCGGGAGGGCTGATCTGGAGTCCGTTCGGGGCTCCAGAGAGGGGAATCCGTCGCCATCATCATCAACAACCATCCTCCATCACCAATTTCATGATGCTCACCGCCATGCGTGAGTAATTCCATTGTAGGCTTGATGGACGGTGATGGGTTGGATGAGATTTATCATGTAATCAAGTTAGTTTTCTTAGGGTTTGATCCCTAGTATCCACTATGTTCTGAGATTGATGTTGCTATGACTTTGCTATGCTTAATGCTTGTCACTAGGGCCTGAGTGCCATGATTTCAGATCTGAACCTATTATGTTTTCATCAATATATGAGAGTTCTTGATCCTATCTTGCAAGTCTATAGTCACCTATTATGTGTTATGATCCGTTAACCCCGAAGTGACAATAATCGGGATACTTACCGGTGATGACCGTAGTTTGAGGAGTTCATGTATTCACTATGTGTTAATGCTTTAGTCCGGTACTCTATTAAAAGGAGGCCTTAATATCCCTAGGGTGACACAACTTGCTAGGGTGACACAGAACTAGCTCCAATTCATCAAGGCTAGGGCTAGAGAGAATGAAAATATTGAATCTGATAATACTGATGGAAGTGATGATGAAGACTTGCTCGTTATTCCTAAGGGTTATGCTTTTGATACAGAATCTTCTTTAGCTATTTTAGCTTGCAAAGGTAGTTATGAACTTAAGAGGTTACTAGCTAAATGGAATAAGCAATCTCTGAATGCTAGGATGAAACCTGACCCTGCTTTTGCTACTTCACCTATCTTTGTTACTGATAAGGATTATGAATTCTCTGATCCTGATATAATTACTTTAGTTGAATCTGATCCTTTCCACGGCTATGAATCTGAAACTATTGTGGCACATCTTACTAAATTAAATGATATAGCCACCCTGTTCACTAATGATGAGAGAACTCATTACTTTTATATCGTTAAAATATTTCCGTTCTCGTTAAACGGTGATGCTACGATATGGTTTAACTCTCTTGATCCTGGTTGTGTGTGTAGTCCCCAGGATATGATTTATTACTTCTCTGCTAAATATTTCCCTACTCATAAGAAACAAGCTGCTTTAAGGGATATATATAATTTTGTGCAAATTGAAGAATAGAGTCTCCCACAAGCTTGGGGGGGCTTCTCCAATTACTTAATGCTTTGCCTGATCATGCTCTTCAAAAAAATGAAATACTTGATATCTTTTATAATGGACTAACTGATGCCTCCAGAGATTACCTGGATAGTTGTGCTGGTTCTGTTTTCAGGGAAAGAACACTAGATGAAGCTGAAATTCTATTGAACAATATGTTGACAAATGAAAATAATTGGACACTCCCTGAGCCAGCTCCTGAGCCTATTCCTAAACCAACTCCGAAGAAAAGGGGTATTCTATTTCTCAGTCTTGAAGATATGCAAGAGGCAAAGAAATCTATGAAAGAAAAAGGTATTAAAGCTGAAGATGTTAAGAATTTACCTCCTATTGAAGAAATACACGGTCTTAATTTACCGCCTGTTGAAGAAACATATGACCTTAATCCATTACCTATTGAAGAAGTACATGGTCTTGATAACCCGACATAGGTAGTAAAGGTAAATTCTCTCTATAGATATGATAAAGCTGAAATCCCATTTACTAAGTTTGCTAGCACATGCTTAGATGAGTTTGATAAATTTATGGCTAAGCAAGAAGACTTTAATGCTTATTTTGGTAGACAATTGAAATACAATTCAAATATGCTTGAACACTTGGGTGATTATATGGCTAATGTCAAAGGTGAACTTAAACTTATTAGTAAACATACTTCTATGGTTACCACTCAAGTAGAACAAGTACTTAAAGCTCAAAATGACTTGCTCAATGAATTGAATAGTAAGAATAATGATAACATTGTTAGAGTTATGACTAGAGGTGGTAGAATGACTCAGGAACCTTTGTATCCTGAACGCCACCCTAAGAGAATTGAGCAAGATTCTCAGAGAAATAATGTGGATGCACCTAGTCCTTATAATAGGAAGAAAAAGAAAAATGATAGGACTTTGCATGCTTCTAGTGAACCTATTACTGAAACACCTGAGAATCCAAATGATATTTCTATCTCTGATGCTGAAACACAATCTAGTAATGAACCTGAAACTAGTGATAATGCTAATAATAAAGTTCATGATGATGCTCAACCTACTAATGATAATGATATAGAAATTGAACCTGCTGTTGATCTTGATAACCCACAATCAAAGAATCAATGTTATGATAAGAAAGACTTTGTTGCTAGGAAACACGGTAAGGAAAGAGAACCTTGGGTTCAGAAACCCATGCCTTTCCCTCCCAAACAATCCAAGAAAAAGGATGATGAGGATTTTGAGCACTTTGCTGAAATGATTAGACCTATCTTTTTGCGTATGCGATTAACTGATATGCTCAAAATGAATCCTTATGCTAAGTATATGAAAGATATTGTTACAAATAAAGAAAGATACCGGAAGCTGAATTTTCCACCGTGCTTGCTAATTATATTTTATGGGTGGAATACCAAAGAAACTTGGAGATCCCGGTGTACCAACTATACCATGCTCCATTAAAAGAAACTATGTTAAAACTGCTTTATGTGATCTTGGAGCCGGTGTCAGTGTTATGCCTATCTCTTTATATCATAGACTTGATTTGAATAAGTTGACACCTACTGAAATATCTTTGCAAATGGCTGATAAATCAACTGCTATACCTATCGGTATTTGTGAGGATGTGCCTGTTGTAGTTGCAAACGTTACTATTTTAACGGACTTTGTTATTCTTGATATTCCTGAGGATGATAGTATGTCTATTATTCTTGGAAGACCCTTTTTGAATACTGCAGGGGCTATTATTGACTGCACTAAAGGCAATGCCACTTTTCATGCTAATGGTAATGAGCATACGGTACACTTTCCGAGGAAACTACCTCAAGTTCATAGTATCAACTCCATTGGAAAAATTCCATCGATTATATTAGGAGGTTTTGAATTTCATCTTCCTACTGTCAAGAAGAAATATGATATTCTTATTATTGGGAATGTGCGTATCCCCGTTGAGGTAACATAGTGTTATTCGAAATTTCTCCGGTTCCATGTTAGTCGGAATGAGTTCGTTAACAAGACGTGATCAACCTTGTTAGTGGATTCATTTTGATGATCATGAGATGGATGAAACTAGAAGGCACAACCTTCTGTACCCTCCTCTTACTTTCTGTTATTTATATTAAATAAACTAAAAATAGTTTTTTTTCTGTCTGTTATCTAATTATCCATGCAATATAAAAATACCCCGAAAATAAAAGTTCTCCAAATGCCCTGAAATTTAAATATGATTTTTTCTGGAATATTTGAGAATATTTGGCACCGAGAACACAGCAGGGGGCATCCACCTCGCCATGAGGGTGGAGGGCGCGCCCTACCCCCCGGGCACGCCCCCCTGCCTCGTGGCCCCATGGTGGCCCTCCTCCACTTATCCTTTCACCCACACACTCCTTCTTCCTCCCACAAACACGAATATCCAGCTCAAGCACGAGTTCTAGCTCATTTTGCTGTGATTTTCGATCTCCTTGCTCAAAGCACCTTTCACAAAACTGCTTGGGGAGATTGTTCCTTGGTATGTGACTCCTCCATTGGTCCAATTAGTTTTTGTTCTAGTGCTTTATTCATTGCAATTTTTTGCTGCTTAGGTGATCCTGTTCTTGAGCTTGCATGTCAAATTTATAAAGTAGTTTTGATGCATGATATAGGCTCTAGGCACTTGTAGGAGTAGTTGCTATCAATATTATTGAGTTTGGTTTACTTTTATTTTGAAGTTACTAAAAATTTCAGAAATTTTTCAGAGGAAGAAATATGTTTAGGAAAATGTACCAAGGTGGTTCTTCAAGGAAGCAAGGACCCAGGCTTGCAATGCGTGATGCCGATGAAGAGCCACCAAGAGATGCTCTAGTGCATCCTTGTGAAAGGCCTTCAGAATACTTCATGGATCGAGCGGGGATTAAGGAAGAATTTAACGCATATTTGCGTAACACTGATCTTGTGAGCTTCGAGGAAGAGAAGTGCAGCCAGTATCACTATCTCACTAGTTCCTTTGTGAGGAGGTTAGAATTTTCATCTTCACGTAATTCTCCAACTGTCCTGTTTGATCTTTATGAAAATTCTTACACTAGGGACTTAGAGGATTTTACCACTGCTTGCGAACTTCCACAATGGGGTATTATCAGGGAACCTCGCAAATCTAAATTTAGAGATTTTCTTGCTAGTATAACTGTGGGGGAATCTAGATATATAACACAAGCTACCATAGGGAGCATTCATTTTCCTGCTATACATTATTTTGCTCTCTTCATAGGTAGATGCATTAATGGTAAAGATGAGGCATGTCACATGTGTGTGCCTGACCTCAGTATTCTTAGGAGTGTTGTGTTAGGAGATAAATCTTATAATTTGGGAGCCATTGTTGCACGTAGGTTGCATCTTAATAGATTTAATGAAGATTTCTTTGGTGGAATTTATGCAACCCGCTTAGCTGATTTTCTTGGTGTAACCAGTGATATTGAATTGCCTCCTGCTCATCTAGACTTTAATGCTATGGTTCACCACCAGTTTGTTGAGAGGAATGAATCACCTTTCCAGTATCGCTTAATCTTTGACAGACGCCGTGCTGTCCATATTACTCTCCCTTCTCCTGCCTTCTTTGATTATCAGGCAAAAGGAAGATATGTTATTACCAGAGAGGAGGCAGATGAGTAAGAGAGGAGGGTGGAGGCCGCTCGTCGCCGCGCTGCATCTCAGTATGACCCGAACTATTACTATGGATATCCGCCAGGCCAACCATGGCCATAGACCAACTTAGGCCAAAAGCCTAAGCTTGGGGGAGTACGTATTTCTCACCGACATTATATTCATGTTCACACACTCATTGCTAGATGTCGGTGCTCATACTTTTTCATTGTATCATCCATGCTAGTTTATTTTCCTTTTTATGCTTTCTTCTTGTGTGTTTAATAAACCTTAAGAAAAACAACCAAAAAAATCAGTTGCAACTTTTAATTAGTTTACTTTCCATGCTTGTAGTAGTAATTAAAAAGAAAACACAAAAAGATTTCATGTCCTTCTTTTGCTTGTTGGGAGCTTTCCCGTGTAAATAGTTTTATTTCTTTTCTTTTCTTTGGGGGGCGATAGGAGAAGACATAATTAAATTGTTAAAGTGGCTCTCATATGCATTATTGTTGATTTGACAAAAGAGCCATATTGCCTTGTCTTCCCCTGTTTATTGAAAGCTTGCATATTCCAGCTTAGTCCAATGCACGTGCACTATCATTATTATTCACATCGTTTGGTCGTGCAAGTGAAAGGTAATTATGACGATATATGATGGACTGACTGAGATGAGAAAACCTGGTATGAACTCAACCTCTCTTGTTTTTGTAAATATGATTAGTTCATCGTTCCTGATTCAGCCTATTATGAATAAACATGTTTGCAATGACAACTAGAGACCATAGTTTCTTATGCCATGCTTGATTAGCTAGGAGCTTATAATGGTTTACCTTGCATGCAAACATGCTATTAAAATGGTTGTGATGTGGTATGATAGGGTGGTATCCTCCTCTGAATGATTTAAGTGACTTGACTTGGCGCATGCTCACGCATGTAGTTGAAACAAAATCAACATAGCCTTCATGATATTTATGTTCATGGTGGATTATATCCTACTCATGCTTGCATTCGGTGTTGATTAATTTTAATGCATGTTCATGACTGTTGTCGCTCTCTAGCTGGTCGCTTTCTAGTCTTTTGCTAGCCTTCACCTGTACTAAGCGGGAATACTGCTTGTGCATCCAACTCCATAAACCCCAAAGTTATTCCATATGAGTCCACCATACCTACCTATATACAGTATCTACCTGCCGTTCCAAGTAAATTTGTATGTGCCAAACTCTAAACCTTCAAATAAATATCTTGTTTTGTATGCTCGAATAGCTCATGTATCAACTAGGGTTGTCTGTATCTTCCATGTTAGGCGGGTTATTCTCAAGAGGAGTGGACTCCGCTCCTCACTCACGAGAAAAATGGTTGGTCACCGGGATGCCCAGTCCCATGCTTTATGCAAATCAAATCAAAATAATTGCAAACAAAACTCCCCCTGGGACTCTTGTTAGTTGGAGGCACTCGTTGTTTTGAGCAAGCCATGGGTTGATGCTTGTTGGTGGAGGGGGAGTATAAACTTTACCATTCTTTTTGGGAACCGCCTATAATGTGTGTAGCATGGAAGATATTGCCATCTCTTGGTTGTTATGTTGACAATGAAAGTATACCGCGCAAAATATTATTCACCTCTATTTCAAAACTGAGCTCTGCCACCTCTACAAATCCCTGCTTCCCTCTGCGAAGGGCCTATCTATTTACTTTTACGTTGAGTCATCCTCCTCTTATTAAAAAGCACCCGTTGGAGAGCACCGCTGTCATTTGCACTCATTACTGTTAGTTTACATTGAGTATGACTTGACTGGATCTCTTTTACCATGAATTACAATGTTTAGTCAGTCCTTGATCTTTAAAGGTGCTCTGCATTTATGTTTTGTGGTCTCAAAAAGGGCTAGCGAGATAACATCTTGTTATATCATATTATGATTGTTTTGAGAAAGTGTTGTCATCCGAGATTTATTATTATTGCTCGCTAGTTGATTATGCCATTGATATGAGTAAACTTGAGACCTAAGCATTATTGTGAATGTGGTTAGTCATAATCTTTACTAAAAACTTGAATGCTGGCTTTACATATTTACAACAACAAGAGCAAACAGAGTTTGTAAAAGTTTTTCTTTATCACTTTTAGTTTATCAATTGAATTGCTTGAGGACAAGCAAAGGTTTAAGCTTGGGGGAGTTCATACGTCTCCGTCGTATCTACTTTTCCAAATGCTTTTTCCATTGTTTTGGACTCTAACTTGCATGATTTGAATGGAACTAACCCGGACTGACGATGTTTTCAGCAGAATTAGCATGGTGTTATTTATGTGCAGAAACAAAAGTTCTCGGAATGACCTGAAACTTCACGCAACATCTATTCGGAAATAATAAAAAATCCTTGCAAAAGATGAAGGCCATTGGGCCCACAACCTGTCCACGAGGGTGGGGGCACGCCTGCCCCCATAGGGCGCCCCCTACCTCGTGGGCCGCCTGGAGCTCCTCCGACCTCAACTCCAACTCTATATATTTGGTTTCGGGGAGAAAAAAATCAGAGAGAAGAATTCATCGCGTTTTACGATACGGAGCCGCCGCCAAGCCCTAAAACCTCTCGGGAGGGCTGATCTGGAGTCTGTTCGGGGCTCCGGAGAGGGGATTCCGTCGCCATCGTCATCATCAACCATCCTCCATCACCAATTTCATGATGCTCACCGCCGTGCATGAGTAATTCCATCGTAAGCTTGCTGGACGGTGATGGGTTGGATGAGATTTATCATGTAATCGAGTTAGTTTTGTTAGGGTTTGATCCCTACTATCCACTATGTTCTGAGATTGATGTTGCTATGACTTTGCTATGCTTAATGCTTGTCACTAGGGCCCGAGTGCCATGATTTCAGTTCTGAACCTATTATGTTTTCATCAATATATGAGAGTTCTTGATCCTATCTTGCAAGTCTATAGTCACCTATTATGTGTTATGATCTGTTAACCCCGAAGTGACAATAATCAGGATACTTACCGGTGATGACCATAGTTTGAGGAGTTCATGTATTCACTATGTGCTAATGCTTTGTTTCGGTACTCTATTAAAAGGAGGCCTTAATATCCCTTAGTTTCCATTAGGACCCCACTGCCACGGGAGGGTAGGACAAAAGATGTCATGCAAGTTCTTTTCCATAAGCATGTATGACTATATTCGGAATACATGCCTACATTACATTGATGAATTGGAGCTAGTTCTGTGTCACCCTAGGTTATGACTGTTACATGATGAACCGCATTCGGCATAATTCTCCATCACCGATCCATTGCCTACGAGATTTACATATATTGTTCTTCACCTATTTACTTTTCTATTGCTATTGCTATCATCACTACAAAATACCAAAAACACTACTTTTACTACTGTTACCTCTTGCTATCGTTACCACTACTATCATATTACTTTGCTACTAAATACTTTGCTAAAGATATTAAGTTTCCAGGTGTGGTTGAATTGACAACTCAGCTGCTAATACTTGAGAATATTCTTTGGCTCCCCTTGTGTCGAATCAATAAATTTGGGTTGAATACTCTACCCTCGAAAACTATTGCGATCCCCTATACTTGTGGGTTATCACACCAGTATTGTCCCAACAGATTTTCATTGGACCCGATGCACTAGGTATGACACCTAGATCGGATATGAACTCCTTCATCCAGACTCCTTCATTTGCTGCTTCCAAAGCAGCTATGTATTCCGCTTCACACGTAGATCCCGCCACGACGCTCTGCTTGGAACTGGACCAACTGACAGCTCCACCATTTAATAAAAACATGTATCCGGTTTGTGACTTAGAGTCATCCGGATCAGTGTCAAAGCTTGCATCGACGTAACCATTTACGACGAGCTCTTTGTCACCTCCATATACGAGAAACATATCCTTAGTACTTTTCAGATATTTCAGGATGTTCTTGACCGTTGTCCAGTGATCCACTCCTGGATTACTTTGCTACCTCCCTGCTAAACTTATAGCAAGGCACACATCAGGTCTGGTACACAACATTTCATACATGATGGGTCCTATGGCTGAAGCATAGGGAACACCTTTCATTTTCTCTCTATCTTCTGCAGTGGTCGGGCATTGAGTCTGACTCAACTTCACACCTTGTAATACAGGCAAGAGCCCTTTCTTTGCCTGATCCATTTTGAACTTCTTCAAAACTTTATCAAGGTATGTGCTTTGTGAAAGTCCAATTAAGCGTCTTGATCTATCTCTATAGATCTTGATGCCCAATATATATGCAGCTTCACCGAGGTCTTTCATTGAAAAACTCTTATTGAAATATGCTATCCAGAAATTCTATATCATTTCCAATCAACAATATGTCATCCACATATAATATTAGAAATGCTACAGACCTCCCACTCACTTTATTGTAAGTACAGGCTTCTCCAAAAGTTTGTATAAAATCATATGCTTTGATCACACTATCAAAACGTTTATTCCAACCCCGAGATGCTTGCACCAGTCCATAGATGGATCGCTGGAGTTTACACACTTTGTTAGCATCCTTTGGATCGATAAAACCTTCAGGTTGCATCATATACAACTCCTCTTCCAGAAATCCATTCAGGAATGCAGTCTTTACATCCATTTGCCAAATTTCATAATCATAAAATGCGGCAATTGCCAACATGATTCGGGCGGACTTAAGCATCACTACGGGTGAGAAAGTCTCATCGTAGTCAACTCCTTGAACTTGTCGAAAACCTTTCGCAACAAGTCGAGCTTTGTAGACAGTAACATTACCGTCAACGTCAGTCTTCTTCTTGAAGATCCATTTATTCTCGATGGCTTGTCGATCATCGGGCAAGTCAACCAAAGTCCACACTTTGTTCTCATACATGGATCCCATCTCAGATTTCATGGACTCAAGCCATTTTGCGGAATCTGGGCTCATCACCGCTTCCTCATAGTTTGTAGGTTCGTCATGGTCAAGTAACATGACCTCTAGAACAGGATTACCGTACCACTCTGGTGCGGAACTTACTCTGGTTGACCTACGAGGTTCGGTAGTAACTTGATCTGAAGTTACATGATCTCCATCATTAGCTTCCTCACTAATTGGTGTAGGAGTCACAGGAATAGACTTCTGTGATGAACTACTTTCCAATAAGGGAGCAGGTACATTTACCACATCAAGTTCTACTTCCCTCCCACTCACTTCTTTCGAGAGAAACTCCTTCTCTAGAAAGGATCCATTCTTAGCAACGAATGTGTTGCCTTCGGATCTATGATAGAAGGTGTACCCAACAGTCTCCTTTGGGTATCATATGAAGACACATTTCTCTGATTTGGGTTCAATCTTATCAGGTTGAAGTTTTATCACATAAGCATCGCAGCCCCAAACTTTAAGAAACGACAACTTTGGTTTCTTGCCAAACCACACTTCATAAGGCGTTGTCTCAACGGATTTAGATGGTGTCGTATTTAACGTGAATGCAATCGTCTCTAAAGCATAACCCCGAAACGATAGCAGTAAATAAGTAAGAGACGTCATAGATCGCACCATATCTAGTAAAGTACGATTACGAGTTCGGACACACCATTACGCTGTGGTGTTCCGAGTGGCGTGAGTTGTGAAACTATTCCGCATTGTTTCAAATGAAGACCAAACTCGTAACTCAAATATTCTCCTCCACGATCAGATCGTAGAAACTTTATTTTCTTGCTACGATGATTTTCCACTTCACTCTGAAATTCTTTGAACTTTTCAAATGTTTCAGACTTATGTTTCATCAAGTAGATATTCCGATATCTGCTCAAATCATCTGTGAAGGTAAGAAAATAACGATACCCACCGCGAGCCTCTATATTCATCGGACCACATACATCAGTATGTATAGTTTCCAACAAATCTGTTGCTCGCCCCGTTGTTCTGGAGAACGGTGTTTTAGTCATCTTGCCCATGAGGCATGGTTCGCATGTACCAAGTGATTCATAATCAAGTGATTCCGAAAGTCCATCAGAATGGAGATTCTTCATGCGCTTTATGCTACCTCTTGAGCACTGCGTTGGATTTCCACGAAGAGTAAAGGATGATGCAGCAAAGTACCGTAAGTATTTCCCTCAGTTTTTGAGAACCAAGGTATCAATCCAGTAGGAGGCTACGCGCAAGTCCCTCGTACCTGCACAAAGCAAATAGCTCCTCGCAACCAACGCGATAAGGGGTTGTCAATCCCCTACCGGTCACTTACGAGAGTGAGATCTGATAGATATGATAAGATAATATTTTTGGTATTTTTATGATAAAGATGCAAAGTAAAATAAAAGCAAAGTAAATAACTAAGTATTGGAAGATTAATATGGTGAAGATAGACACGGAGGCCATAGGTTTCACTAGTGGCTTCTCTCTAGAGCATAGGTATTTTACGGTGGGTGAACGAATTACTGTTGAGCAATTGACAGAATTGAGCATAGTTATGAGAATATCTAGGTATGATCATGTATATAGGCATCACGTCCAAGACAAGTAGACCGACTCCTGCCTGCATCTACTACTATTACTCCACTCATCGACCGCTATCCAGCATGCATCTAGAGTATTGAGTTCATGAAAACAGAGTAACGCCTTAAGCAAGATGACATGATGTAGAGGGATAAACTCATGCAATATGATGAAAACCCCATCTTGTTATCCTCGATGGCAACGATACAATACGTGCCTTGCTGCCCCTACTGTCATTGGGAAAGGACACCGCAAGATTGAACCCAAAGCTAAGCACTTCTCCCATTGCAAGAAAGATCAATCTAGTAGGCCAAACCAAACTGATAATTTGAAGAGACTTGCAAAGATAACCAATCATACATAAAAGAATTCAGAGAAGATTCAAATATTGTTCATAGATAGACTTGATCATAAACCTATAATTCATCCGTCTCAACAAACACACCGCAAAAAGAAGATTACATCGAATAGATCTCCACAAGAGAGGGGGAGAACATTGTATTGAGATCCAAAAAGAGAGAAGAAGCCATCTAGCTAATAACTATGGACCCGTAGGTTTGAGGTGAACTACTCACACTTCATCGGAGGGGCTATGGTGTTGATGTAGAAGCCCTCCATGATAGATGCCCCCTCCGGCGGAGCTCCGGAACAGGCCCCAAGATGGGATCTTGTGGATACAAAAAGTTGCGGCGGTGGAATTAGGGTTTTGGCTCTGTATCTGATCGTTTGGGGGTACGTAGGTATATATAGGAGGAAGGAGTACGTCGGTGGAGCAACAGGGGGCCCACGAGGGTGGAGGGCGCGCCTGGGGGGGGGTAGGCGCGCCCCCAACCTCGTGGCCTCCTCCTTTGTTTCTTGAAGTAGGGTCCAAGTCTCCTGGATCATGTTCGGTGAGAAAATCACGTTCCCGAAGGTTTCATTCCATTTGGACTCCGTTTGATATTCCTTTTCTTCGAAACCCTAAAATAGGCAAAAAAACAGCAATTCTGGGCTGGGCCTCCGGTTAATAGGTTAGTCCCAAAAATAATATAAAAGTGGATAATAAAGCCCAATAATGTCCAAAACAGTAGATAATATAGCATGGAGCAATCAAAAATTATAGATACGTTGGAGACGTATCAAGCATCCCCAAGCTTAATTCCTACTCGTCCTCGAGTAGGTAAATGATAAAAACAGAATTTTTGATGCGGAGTGCTACTTGGCATAATTTTAATGTAATTCTTCTTAATTGTGGTATGAATATTCAGATCCGAAAGATTCAAGATAAAAGTTCATATTGACATAAAAATAATAATACTTCAAGCATACTAACTAAGCAATTATGTCTTCTCAAAATAACATGGCCAAAGAAAGTTCATCCCTACAAAATCATATAGTTTAGTTATGCTCCATTTTCGTCACACAAGAATGCTCTCATCATGTAGAACCCCAATGACAAGCCAAGCAATTGTTTCATACTTTAGTAATCTCAAACCTATAAACTTTCATGCAATATATGAGCGCGAGCCATGGATATAGCACTATGGGTGGAATAGAATATGATGATGGGGGTTATGTGGAGAAGACAAAAAAAGAAAGTCTCACATCAACGAGGCTAATCAATGGGCTATGGAGACGCCCACTGATTGATGTTAAAGCAAGGAGTAGGGATTGCCATGCAACGGATGCACTAGAGCTATAAATGTATGAAAGCTCAACAAAAGAAACTAAGTGGGTGTGCATCCAAGAGAAGCATGAATTCCAAAAGATATAAGAGAAGCATGAGAGAAGCTAATCTTGAATACCTAGCATATTAGGATTATTTAAGCAAATTACCATGCTATTTAAGACTCTCAAAATAATCTAAGAGAAGCATGAGAGATCAATAGTTTCTATAAAACAAATCCACCACCGTGCTCTAAAAGATATAAGTGAAGTACTAGAGCAAAACTATATAACTCAAAAAGATATAAGTGAAGCACATAGAGTATTCTAACAAATTCCAAATCATGTATGGCTCTATCAAAAGGTGTGTACAGCAAGGATGATTGTGGTAAACTAAAAAGCAAACACTCAAATCATACAAGACGCTCCATGCAAAACACATATCATGTGGGGAATAAAAATATAGCTCCAAGTAAAGTTACCGATAGAAGTAGACGGAAAGAGGGGATGCCTTCCGGGGCATGCCCAAGCTTTGGCTTTTAGGTGTCCTTAGATTATCTTGGGGTTGCCATGGGCATCCCCAAGCTTAGGATCTTGCCACTCCTTGTTCCATAATCCATCAAATCTTTACCCAAAACTTGAAAACTTCACAACACAAAACTCAAAGTAGAAAATCTCGTGAGCTCCGTTAGCGAAAGAAAACAAAAGACCACTTCATGGTACTGTAATGAACTCATTATTTATTTATATTGGTGTTAAAACTACTGTATTCTAACTTCTCTATGGTTTATAAACTATTTTACTATCCATAGATTCATCAACATAAGCAAACAACATACGAAAAACAGAATCTGTCAAAAATAGAACAGTCTGTAGTAATCTGTAGCTAGCGCAAGATATGGAACCCCAAAAATTCTAAAATAAATTTCTGGACGTGAGGAATTTATCTGTTAATCATACTGAAAATTAATTAACTAAATATCACTTTCCAAATAAAAATGGCAGCAGTTCTTGTGAGGACTAAAGTTTCTGGTTTTTACAGCAAGATATCAAGACTTTCCCCAAGTCTTTCCAATGGTTCTACTTGGCACAAACACTAATTAAACACAAAAAACACAACCTAAACAGAGGCTAGATAAATTATTTATTACTAAACAGGAGCAAAAAGCAAGGAATAAAAATAAAATTGGGTTGCCTCCCAACAAGCGCTATCGTTTAACGCCCCTAGCTAGGCATAAAAAAAAAGCAAGGATAGATCTAGGTATTGCCATCTATGGTAGGAAATCCATAAGTGGCTCTCATAATAGATTCATAAGGTAATTTAATTTTCTTTCTAGGAAAGTGTTCCATGCCTTTCCTTAACGGAAATTGGAATCTAATATTTCCTTCCTTCATATCAATAATTGCACCAATCGTTCTAAGGAAAGGTCTACCAAGAATAATAGGACATGAAGGATTGCAATCTATGTCAAGAACAATAAAATCTACGGGTACATAATTCCTATTTGCAAAAATAAGAACATCAATAATTCTTCCCATAGGTTTCTTAATAGTGGAATCCTCAAGGTGCAAGTTTAGAGAGCAATCATCAAAATCACGGAAACCTAACAGATCACACAAAGTCTTTGGAATCGTGGAAACACTAGCACCCAAATCACATAAAGCATAGAACTCATGATCTTTAATCTTAATTTTAATAGTTGGTTCCCACTCATCATAAAGTTTTCTAGGGATAGAAACTTCCAACTCAAGGTTTTCTTCATAAGGTTGCATCAAGGCATCAACGATATGTTTAGTAAATGCTTTATTTTGACTATAAGCGTGAGGAGAATTTAGCACGGATTGCAACAAGGAAATACAATCAATCAAAGAGCAATTTTCATAATTAGGAACATTCAACCATCTTTCAGGGCATGGAGGAATGGCTTCATTCATGACCTTACTCTGCTCTCTCATCGAATCAAACGGAAATATAGAGACGCCCTTCTTAAGTGGATTGATTTTCTTCCTCCTTGAGGAGAGTTGCTTCTTTGTTTCTTTGTAATTAATAGGTATAGTGCACCCCTTCTCCGTATAGCCTTCTTTAGAGCCTTCCCTCTTTTCTTTTTTTCTTTTATTTCTTTCCTCATCTTGAGGAAACCATGTATGCCTTTTGCTTTATTAATAAAATGCTGTGGGGTGCAAGCCCTGCAGTCTTCATGGTCAAAAAAAATTCATAATTAAATTCCTTGAAATCCAAAATAGTGGGTTTAGCAACATTTAGGGTTTTAATTTCTTCAATCCCACTTTTATCAAATTTAGCATCAAGATCTACAAACTCCGAATTCTTGGAACACCTTTTAGGTAAAGGTGGATCATATTCAGTCCCATCATTATTAAGATTCATATTGCAAAACAAAGATTTAATAGGGGACACATCAATAACTTTTATATCTTCATCTTTATTTTCATAGGAACTAGAAGAACACGCTCTTATAAAGGCATCTTTCTTAGCACGCATCCTAGCGGTTCTTTCTTTGCACTCATCAATAGAAATTCTCATGGCTTTGAGAGACTCATTGATATCATGCTTAGGTGGAATAGATCTAAGTTTCAAAGAATCAACATCAAGAGAAATTCTATCAACGTTCCTAGCCAACTCATCAATCTTAAGCAATTTTTCTTCAATCAAAGCATTGAAATTCTTTTTGCGAAGTAATAAATTCTTTAATATTAGATTCAAAATCAGAGGGAATCTTATTATAATTTCCATAAGAATTGTTGTAGGAATTACCATAATTATTAGAGGGATTACTAGGATAAGGCCTAGGATTGAAATTTCCTCTATACGCGTTGTCACCAAAATTGTTCCTACCAACAAAATTCACATCCATAGATTCATTATTATTCTCAATCAAAGTAGACAAGGGCATATCATTAGGATCAG
The DNA here is from genome assembly GCF_003073215.2 of Triticum urartu. NCBI lineage: Eukaryota > Viridiplantae > Streptophyta > Magnoliopsida > Poales > Poaceae > Triticum > Triticum urartu. Next base: position 269,554,948 of record NC_053022.1, read on the forward strand.
AAGAAACACTTTTATTAGCAAATAATTGCATAAGTTCGTCCATGTTTCCACTCAAAACATTAATTTCTTCTATCGCATGCACCTTTTTATTAGTAGATCTTTCAGTATGTCATTGAGAATAATTAACCATAATATTATCTAGGAGTTTAGTAGCTTCTCCTAAAGTGATTTCCATAAAAGTGCCTCCCGCGGCCGAATCTAAAAGATTTCTAGAAGCAAAATTCAATCTGCCATAAAAATTTTGTATAATCATCCACAAATTCAAACCATGAGTAGGGAAATTACGTATCATTAATTTCATCCTCTCCCAAGCTTGTGCAACATGTTCATGATCAAGTTGCTGAAAATTCATAATATCGTTTCTAAGGGAGATGATCTTAGCGGGAGGAAAATACTTAAAGATAAAAGCATCTTTGCACTTATTCCAAGAATCAATACTATTTTTAGGCAAAGATGAAAACCAAGCTTTAGCACGATCTCTAAGCGAAAAAGGAAATAGCTTCAATTTAACAATATCGTTATCCGCATCTTTCTTCTTTTCCATATCACACAAATCAACGAAGCTATTTAGATGGGTAGCGGCATCTTCACTAGGAAGGCCGGAAAACGGATCTTTCATGACAAGATTTAGCAAAGCGGCATTAATTTCACAAGATTCAGCATCGATAAAAGGAGCAATCGCAATGCTAATAAAATCATTGTTGTTGGTATTGGTGAAGTCACACAATTTAGTGTTATCTTGAGCCATCGTGACAAGCAAGAAATCCAACACACAAGCAAACAAAAAGCTAGCAGGCAAAAAGAGGCAAATAGAGAAAGAGAGGGAGGATAGAGAGAGAGGGCGAATAAAACGGCAAGGGTGAAGTGGGGGAGAGGAAAACAAGAGGCAAATGGCAAATAATGTAATGCGGGAGATAAGGATTGTGATGGGTACTTGGTATATTGACTTTTGCGTAGACTCCCCGGCAACGGCGCCAGAAATGGCCAGTTGTCGAGAGTCAAATCTTGACTTGCGCAAAACTCCCCGGCAACGGCGCCAGAAATTCTTCTTGCTACCTCTTGAGCACTGCGTTGGATTTCCCCGAAGAGGAAAGGATGATGCAGCAAAGTAGCGTAAGTATTTTCGTCAGTTTTTGAGAACCAAAGTATCAATCCAGTAGGAGGCTACGCGCGAGTCCCTCGTACCTGCACAAAGCAAATAGCTCCTCGCAACCAACGCGATAAGGGGTTGTCAATCCCTTCACGGTCACTTCTGAGAGTGAGATCTGATAGATATGACAAGATAATATTTTTGGTATTTTTATGATAAAGATGCAAAGTAAAATAAAAGCAAAGTAAATAACTAAGTATTGGAAGATTAATATGATGAAGATAGACCCGGGGGCCATAGGTTTCACTAGTGGCTTCTCTCAAGAGGTATTTTACGGTGGGTGAACGAATTACTGTTGAGCAATTGACAGAATTGAGCATAGTTATGAGACTATCTAGGTATGATCATGTATATAGGCATCACGTCCAATACAAGTAGACCGACTCCTGCCTGCATCTACTACTATTACTCCACTCATCCACCGCTATCCAGTATGCATCTAGAGTATTAAGTTCATGAAAACAGAGTAACGCCTTAAGCAAGATGACATGATGTAGAGGGATAAAATCATGCAATATGATGAAAACCCCATATTGTTATCCTCGATGGCAACAATACAATACGAGCCTTGCTTCCCCTACTGTCACTGGGAAAGGACACCTCAAGATTGAACCCAAAGCTAAGCACTTCTCCCATTGCAAGAAAGATCAATCTAGTAGGCCAAACCAAACTGATAATTCGAAGAGACTTGCAAAGATAACTAATCATACATAAAAGAATTCAGAGAAGATTCAAATATTGTTCATAGATAGACTTGATCATAAGCCCACATTTCATCGGTCTCAACAAACACACCGCAAAAAGAAGATTACATCGAATAGATCTCCACAAGAGAGGGGGAGAACATTGTATTGAGATCCAAAAAGAGAGAAGAAGCCATCTAGCTAATAACTATGGACCCGTAGGTCTGAGGTGAACTACTCACACTTCATCGGAGGGCTATGGTGTTGATGTAGAAGCCCTCCATGATAGATGCCCCCTCCGGCGGAGCTCCGGAACAAGCCTCAAGATGGGATCTCGTGGATACAGAAAGTTGCAGTGGTGGAATTAGGGTTTTGGCTCCGTGTTTGGGGGTACGTAGGTATATATAGGAGGAAGGAGTACGTCGGTGGAGCAACAGGGGGCCCACGAGGGTGGAGGGCGCGCCCGGGGAGTAGGCGCACCCCCTACCTCGTGGCCTCCTCCTTTGTTTCTTGACGTAGGGTCCAAGTCTCCTGGATCATGTTCGGTGAGAAAATCACGTTCCCGAAGGTTTCATTCTGTTTGGACTCCGTTTGATATTCCTTTTCTTCGAAACCCTAAAATAGGAAAAAACTGCAATTCTGGGCTGGGCCTCCGGTTAATAGGTTAGTCCCAAAAATAATATAAAAGTGGATAATAAAGCCCAATAATGTCCAAAACAGTAGATTATAGCATGGAGCAATCTAAAATTATAGATACATTGGAGACGTATCACTTTACACCAATATGACTTAAACGGTAGTGCCACAAATAAGTTGCACTATCATTATCAACTCTGCATCTTTTGGCTTCAATATTATGAATATGTGTATCACTACTATCGAGATTCATCAAGAATAGACCACTCTTAAAGGGTGCATGACCATAAAAGATATTACTCATATAAATAGAACAACCATTATTCTCAGATTGAAATGAATAACCGTCTCGCATCAAACAAGATCTAGATATAATGTTCATGCTCAACGCTGCACCAAATAACAATTATTTAGGTCTAAAACTAATCCCGAAGGTAGATGTAGAGGTAGCGTGCCGACAATGATCACATCGACTTTGGAACCATTTCCCACGCGCATCGTCACCTCGTCCTTAGCCAATCTTTGCTTAATCTGTAGTCCCTGTTTCGAGTTGAAAATATTAGCAACAGAACCAGTATCAAATACCCAAGTACTACTGCGAGCATTAGTAAGGTACACATCAATAACATGTATATCACATATTCCTTTGTTCACCGTGCCATCCTTCTTATCCACCAAATACTTGGGGCAGTTCCGCTTCCAATGACCAGTCCCTTTGTAGTAGAAGCACTCAGTCTCAGGCTTAGGTCTAGACTTGGGCTTCTTCACTTGAGCGGCAACTTGCTTGCCGTTCTTCTTGAAGTTGTCCTTCTTCCCTTTACCCTTTTTCTTGAAACTGGTGGTCTTGTTAACCATCAACACTTGATGCTCCTTCTTGATTTCTACCTCCGCAGCCTTTAGCATCGCGAAGAGCTTGGGAATAGTCTTATCCATCCCTTGCATATTATAGTTCATCACGAAGCTCTTGTAGCTTGGTGGCAGTGATTGAAGAACTCTGTCAATGACACTATCAACTGGAAGATTAACTCCCAGCTGAGTCAAGTGATTGTGGTACCCAGATGTTCTGAGTATATGCTCACTCACAGAACTGTTCTCCTCCATTTTGCAGCTATAGAACTTATTGGAGACTTCATATCTCTCAATCTGGGCATTTGCTTGAAATATTAACTTCAACTCCAGGAACATCTCATATCTCCATGACGTTCAAAACATCGTTGAATTCCCGGTTCTAAGCCGTAAAGCATGGCACACTGAACTATCGAGTAGTCATCAGCTTTGCTCCGCCAGATGTTCATAACATCTGGTGTTGCTCCTGCAACGGGTTTGGCACCTAGCGGTGCTTCTAGAACGTAATTCTTCTGTGCAGCAATGAGGATAATCCTCAAATTACGGACCCAGTTCGTGTAATTGCTACCATCATCTTTCAACTTTGCTTTCTCAAGGAACGCATTAAAATTCAACGGAACAACAGCACATGCCATCTATCTACAACAACATAGACATGCAAAATGCTATCAGGTACGAAGTTCATGATAAATTAAAGTTCAATTAATCAAATTACTTAAGAACTCCCACTTAGATAAACATCCCTCTAAGCATCTAAGTGATCATGTGATCCACATCAACTAAACCATGTCCGATCATCACGTGAGATGGAGTAGTTTTCAATGGTGAACACAGCTATGTTGATCATATCTACTATATGATTCACCCTCGACCTTTCAGTCTCAGTGTTCCGAGGCCATATCTGCATATGCTAGGCTCGTCAAGTTTAACCTGAGTATTCTGCGTGTGTAAAACTGGCTTGCACCCGTTGTATGTGAACGTAGAGCTTATCACACCCGATCATCACGTGGTGTCTCGGCACGACAAACTTTCGCAATGGTGCATACTCGGGGAGAACACTTATACCTTGAAATTTAGTGAGAGATCATATTATAATGCTACCGTCGATCTAAGCAAAACATGATGCATAAAAGATAAACATCACATGCAATCAATATAAGTGATCTGATATGGCCATCATCATCTTGTGCTTGTGATCTCCATCTCCAAAGCACCGTCATGATCACCATCGTCACCGGCTTGACACCTTGATCTCTATCAAAGCATCATTGTCATCACGCCAACTATTGCCTCCACGACTATCGCTACCGCTTAGTGATAAAGTAAAGCAATTACATGGCGATTGCATTTCATACAATAAAGCGACAACCATATGGCTCATGCCAGTTGCCGATAACTGTGTTACAAAACATGATCATCTCATACAATAAAATTCAGCATCATGTCTTGACCATATCACTTCACAACATGCCCAGCAAAAACAAGTTTGACGTCCTCTACTTTGTTGTTGCAAGTTTTACGTGGCTGCTACGGGCTGAGCAAGAACCGATCTGATCTACGCATTAAAAACCACAACGCGGTATAGTGATTGCTTTTTGATCTTCAGAAAGAACATTGTTCATTCAATCCGATTCAACTAAAGCTGGAGAAACAGACACCCACTAGCCACCTGTGTGCGAAGCACGTCGATAGAACCAGTCTCCCGTAAGCGTACGCGTAATGTCGGCCTGGGCCGCTTCATCCAACAATGCCGCTGAATCAAGAATCAACTAGTGACGGTAAGCAATATGTATATACCCACGCCCACAACTCCTTTGTGTTCTACTCGTGCACATAACATCTACGCATAAACCTGGCTCGGATGCCACTGTTGGGTAACGCAGTAATTTCAAAAAAATTCCTACACACACGCAAGATCATGGGGATGCATAGCAACGAGAGGGGAGAGTGTCGTCCACGTACCCTCGTAGACCGTAAGCGAAAGTGTTATGACAACGTGGTTGATGTAGTCGTACGTCTTCACGGTCAACATATCCTTGTACCGAACGTACGGCACCTCCACGATCTGCACACGTTCAGCTCGGTGACGTCCTACGAACTCACGATCCAGTAGATCTTCGAGGGTGAGTTCTGTCAGCACGACGGCGTGATGACGGTGTTGATGAAGCTACTGACGCAGGGCTTCGCCTAACCACCGCTACGATATGACCGAGGTGGATTATGGTGGAGGGGGGCACCGCACACGGCTAAAAGATCAATGATCAACTTGTGTGTCTAGGGGTGCCCCTGGCCACGTATATAAAGGAGTGGAGGAGGGGGGAGGGCCGACCCTCCTATGGCGCGCCCTGGAGGAGTCCTACTCCCATCGGGAGTAGGAGACCCCCCCCCTTCCCTAGTTGGACTAGGAGAGAAGGAAGGGGGAGAGAGGGAGGAAGGAAAGGGGGGCGCCGCCCCCCCATCCTAGTCCAATTCGGACCAGAGGGAGAGGGGGCACGCGTCCTGCCCTGGTGTCCTCTCTCTCTCTCTCCACTATGGCCCAATAAGGCCCATACATTTACCGGGGGGTTCCGGTAACCTCCCTGTACTCCGGTAAAATCCCGATTTCACCCGGAACTATTCCGATATCCAAATATAGGCTTCCAATATATCGATCTTTATGTCTCGACCATTTCGAGACTCCTCTTCATGTCCGTGATCATATTCGGGACTCCGAACTACCTTCGCTACATCAAAACACATAAACTCATAATACCGATCGTCACCGAACGTTAAGCGTGCGGACCCTACGGGTTCGAGAACTATGTAGACATGAACGAGACACATCTCCGGTCAATAACCAATAGCGGAACCTGGATGCTCATATTGGTTCCTACATATTCTACGAAGATCTTCATCGGTCAAACCGCATAACGGTATACGTTGTTCCCTTTGTCATCGGTATGTTACTTACCCGAGATTCGATCGTCGGTATCTCAATACCTAGTTCAGTCTCATTATTGGCAAGTCTCTTTACTCGTTCCATAATGTTACATCCCATAACTAACTCACTAGCTACATTGCTTGCAAGGCTTATTGTGATGTAAATTACCGAGAGGGCCCAGAGATACCTCTCCGACAATCGGAGTGACAAATCCTAATCTTGATCCATGCCAACTCAACAAACACCATCGGAGACACCTGTAGAGCACCTTTATAATAACCCAGTTACGCTGTGACCTTTGGTTGCACACAAAGTGTTCCTCCGGTATTCGGGAGTTGCATGATCTCATAGTCATAGGAACATGTATAGTTATGGAGAAAGCAACAGCAATAAACTAAACGATCATTGTGCTAAGCTAACGGATGGGTCAAGTCAATCACATCATTCTCTAATGATGCGATCCCGTTAATCAAATGAAAACTCATGTCTATGGTTAGGAAACATAACCATCATGATTAAACGAGCTAGTTAAGTAGAGGCAAACTAGTGACACTCTGTTTATCTATGTATTCACATATGTACTAAGTTTCCAGTTAATACAATTCTAGCATGAATAATAAACATTTATCATGATATAAGGAAATATAAAAAACAACTTTATTATTGCCTCTAGGGCATATTTGCTTCATAAATAAACACAAAAGTTTTTGTCAAACCACATTTTTATCATGATTTATTAGCTTAAGTGTTGTGTCATGAAAACCAGGGTGTGACAACTAGACAGTAAGACCAGCAACTAACACGATGACGCAATCGATAATTCAACTATGCAAGCATTGAAAAGAAAATTGTAAAGGCTCAGACTGGCTTGGACAAAAGATGGACATATCTAACTTTTTATGGCTTTTTCTTGAACAATAGGTAAGAAAATAATTATAATCTAGGGATAACTAGAAATTCTCATCGAGCAACCGAGAAGCTAATACCACTTGATAGAGCACTACTGCAGGATCCTGCTAACGGACACTACGATCAGAGACCCTTCGACAAAACTGTGCGGGATGCAATAATCGCAAACGGTGGTGTAAAAACCCGTCAAAAAAGGTGCAAAACGTTTGCGATGGAGGATGCATCAAACATGGTTCAGATTTTAGTTGCGTGTGCGATGCAGGGCATACGGTTCAATTCAATTAACTGTGTGCAATGAGAAGGAACAAAAGAAACGGGAAGCCAGATGAAGGTGTGTGCGATATACAACATACGGTTCACTCGGATGAACTGTTTGTGATTAGGCAACACAAAAGAAACAGTCAATCAGATCAAGGTGTGTGCAATATGCGGCATGTGGTTCACTCAGATGAACTTTTTGCGTTGAGACAAGAGAATTGAAACGGTTCAATATATCAAGATGTGTGTGATACGCGGCAAATAGGACTGTAATCAGAAATGTGTGCGAAGACCGATAATAACACAGACGATTGCTTCTAATAAGATGTATGTGATATGCTCTGTCTACACAACATCTATTGGCCATTGGGGGACGGGCGGTCATCCGGATACGCCATAAGGATGAGGAGAGGCATCCTATATCAGCAAGGACTAGTTGTTCTACCAGTAGCTCATGTAAGAGAACTCTCAAGTTAAGTGTGCTCAGGCTGGAGCAGCCATCAAATGGGTGACTGGATGCGAAGTTGTGTCGATGTTAAATTAACTGATAGGATGGGTCGTATTTGTCAAATTAAATGACTGATACGACCCAGCCCATGAGTTAATTTAGCCTCGAGGCCTTGTTTTTTAAACACATGTTAAAGAAGGTCTACCGCATTACTTTTTGATGATGTGCGATACGTGGCATACAGTTGATACATCTGACCTGTTTGTGATGGAATAAGCCATGTGTGTTGTGGGCAAACGCTTGCTAGTATTCAACCATTTGCGATTGATGAATTCATCACCGACGGGTTCCCTAGTGTGGTCCATGTTCATCTGATCATCATCTACTCTTGTGCTAGCTTGATGTTCCTTCTATGCTAAGTTTACAATAATTGATGGCGTTTTATGAACATGCCACCATTTCCCGCCATTTCCTCACCTATTTCCCGTCACCCAGTGATATTTTGCCTAAACCTAGGCGGCGCGCGATGCATGGAGGCGGCAAGCGCAGCTTGTAGCACATCCACCTTTTCCAAGCATGCCAACCCACCAAAGCGCCGCCTCTGCCATCAACCTCATCGATGAGGAAAACGAGCAGGCGCCACGGCCTGTCGAGGCCGAGGCGCTCCCCGGCAACGCGATGGACGACACCGTGATGTGCGCCATCGCTAGGGTTGAGCAAACCTTCGGCGCAAGGCGCTTGAGCGCCGCGGATCAAGATAGGCATGTCAACGCTAACAAGCTGCAGCTCGCCGCACAACATGATCAATGGCGCGCCACAGAGCAAGCTAGGCGCATCCGCGCCAATAGGCTGCGGCTAGCCACACGGCGAGACCGTTGGAGCACCGCAGAGCGAGAGGCGTGGCACGCCGCATAGTACAAGCGGTTCCATCACCGCTTGCCTGCTGTCGACACGTCGTCGCAGTTGGGTACACGTCCCGTCAGTACCCCCATTCCTCACCAGGAGTGGGCAGAGGCTCTCAGCGCCGTACTTGCACCAAAGGCCGGTTGCGTCGTACTTGCACCGGACGCCCGCCGCGCCGTTCGCCATGGGTCGCGTCGTTCGCCTTGTCCGCGGCCTGCTGGATGCCAACGTGCTGGTCCGTAGGCTCAACCGCCTCCTTGGTCCAGGTGTTCACCTGGGCGCAGTAGAGGAACATGGCCGTCGCATCCTCGAGTTGGTGATCTCCGATGAAATATCCAATTTGGAGATCGAGATCGTGCTCCAAATGTAATGCGAGCGTATCGACCGCTTGGACGAATGCCTGCACGAGTTCAGGCAGAGCCAAGAGCTACCATAGGCAAGGGCTGCTGGTCATGGTCTCATGGACGCATTTTATTTTGTTGAGTCGTTTCGATGTGGATATCTATGTATTCACAGCAATCATAGTATTTCTCTGTTTATTCCTCTGTTTCAATGTGTGTACTCTATTTGCCGTTCTTATATGTTCTGTTTCAATGTGTGTGTATACGCTTTCCATTCTGTATATGTGGATGATAACAGCTAGATTCAAATTAGTATACAAAAATAGATAGAAAATGGAATTCATAGGGCCAGTTTGGGACTACTCCGCTTCACAAAAATCAGTTTCGCTCCACTAAATTCACTTTGGAGCAGTTTCATTTAGAAGTTGTAGTACTACCAAAGAGAATGTTTGGCTGCCATCTAGCTCCAGCTTCAAGAATGAGAAATTTGGTGGAAAGGATCTATTTGATTGGTTGAGGGATAAGAAACGAAGGGGTATCCACTTACTGGTGGCTGTGGTGGGTAATTTCCACCTAACTCCAACTTCTAGAGTTTTTTGGAGCACCCCCTGAAGAGCTTCATAAAAAACTAGGAGTTGTACCCCAGATTCTAGTTTTTTTGCGGAGCGGCATATCATGGAGCTACCCCATTTGGCTTGTGTTTTCTGGAGCGAAGCTGGATTTTAAGGAGCAGAGCAGTCCCAAACATGCTCATAATATATATATACTAATTGTTCATTAGTTCATCACAGAATATATATATATATATATAATATCATCACATATGTGTGATGATACTTAACTACTAGGTACAATGCATAAAATTGAAAAGGAACAATACTAAAACTAATAACCCCTCCTGGGGCAAGTATTCCGACAGCCCCTCGCCAGCAGCTCCCTGGTGCGTGGCGTCTTCCCAGTGCGGAGGCAGTACTCCACCTCCTCCTTCTTGCAGCGCTTGACGTACCGATCTCCCTCTTACTGGCAGACGCGTGCAAACAATCTTGCCATTTCATTGGGCGCCCACGGGAGCTCCTCGTCGGTGGCACACTGGAGCTTATCAGCCCAGCTCCACGAAGCGACGAGGCACCCAGCGCCTATGACCTTCCTCGCGAAATACCCGTCTTCGTACACCTCCTCCGCACGAGGACGCGTCCGCCCCCATAGCTCTGCCACCTCCTTTTTCCAGGCGGCATCACGGGCTTCACAGGCCGCCTCGTGCCTGGCTTCCTCCTCCGCCATCTCCTTCTTGAGCGTCACTTGCCTGGCTTTCTCAGCCGGCGGCAGCGAATTCCACAGAAAAAGATTGTACTGGCCCCAAAACCAATCCAAAGTTGGGGGGTCCGGCGCAACCTCGTCCGGCGGCGCGTAGGGGTCCTCATCGCTGCTATTCGAGTGAGCGTCCTCTGGGGGCCGGTACTCCTCGCGGTGCATGGGCAGACCGGCGGCGCCATGGCAGAGATTTGAGAGAGAGAGAGGGCGAGCGAGGGGAGGATGTAGATGAGAATACAGGCGGGACGCCGTGAGCAAGGTAGTACTTATTGGCGGCCGGAATCTAGATTGACGAGAACAATACACACGCCGGTCGCCGGAATTTACGAGTACTGTAGTTTGAATTAGACATGATTCCCGCAGCAAAATCCGTGTGTGAACATAATAGCTAACGGTTTCCATTACAGAACCGTGTCTGATTAATGATCCCCGCCACTCACCTACCAAACCTCGAGCCGCGAGATAGAGTGCAAATCGTGTGGGGGGCGGTTGTCTTGCCAGATCTTTACATTTTCTTTTTTGAACACTAGATATTTACAACGTCTGATGATTTTTTAACTCGCACACAAGTACACAAAAATATGATTTTTCAAACCATTATGGTTAGCCGTTGCATGTAGATGTAGTTCAAATTTGAATTACAGTCATTAAATGGCTAGAAAATCACTTAAATGTCTTTAAAATGTCAAATGACCCCTGAAATTTTCCAAATTTTCACATGACAGTTGTATTAGTGCATGTTAAACATAGAAAAAAATTGAAGGCCATAAGAGGAAGCTATCCCCGTTCGTCATCAAACATGCATTGTTCCCTCTCGGAACCACGAACCTTCTAGTGAGTTGCTCCGGTTTGTGAGGGGTGTGTGTCCAAACTTTCGTCAAATAGGCCAATTTTTTACCACATCATATTGGTGGCATGACATTACATCAAGCAACGTTTCATATTTTTTTGATCATTTTTTAATTTTTTGGAATTAAAATGCCATGGCACTCCATGCATGTGCCATTGTCGTGAGACCAATATGTTTGAAAATTCCTTCTAGTTTACTACACATGGAATTAACTCTCACACAAGTACACAAATAAGATTATTTTTTCAAACCGTTATGGTTAGCCGTTGCATGTAGATGTAGTTCCAATTTGAATTATAGTCATTAAATGGCTAGAAAGTCACTTAAATGTCTTTAAAAGGTCAAATGACCGCTAGAATTTTCCAAATTTTCACAGTACAGTTGTAGTAGTGCATGTTAAGCGTAAAAAAATGAAGGCCATAAGAGGAAGATATCTCCTGTTCGTCATCAAACATGCATTGTTCCCTCTTGGAACCACAAACCTTCTAGTGAGTAGCTCCGGTTTGTGATGGGTGTGTGTCCAAACTTTCGTCACACAAGCCAAATTTTTTACCACATCATCTTGGTGGCATGACATTACATCAAGCAAGGTTTCATGTGTTTCTAATCATTTTTTAATTTTTGGAATTAAAATTCCATGGCACTCCATGCATACATATGCATGTGTCCATGTCATGAGACCAGTATGTTTGAAAATTCCTTGTAATTTACTGCACATGGAATTAACTCGCACACAAGCACACAAATATGATTTTTAAAACCACTATGGTTAGGCGTTGCATGTAGATGTAGTACAAATTTGAATTATGGTCATTAAATGGCTAGAAAATCACTTAAATGCCTTTAAAAGGGTAAATGACCCCTAGAATTTTCCAAATTTTCACATTACAGTTGTAGTAGTGCACGTTAAACGTAGAAAAAATTGAAGGACGTAAGAGGAAGCTATCTCCCATTAGTCATCAAACATGCATTGTTCCCTCTCGGAACAACGAGCCTTCTAGTGAGTTGCTCCGGTTTGTGAGGGGTATCTGTCCAAACTTTCGTCAAACATGCCAATTTTTTTACCACAACATCTTGGTGGCATGACATTACATCAAGCAAGGTTTCATGTGTTTCTAATCATTTTTTAATTTTTTGGAATTAAAATGCCATGGCACTCCATGCATACATATGCATGTGTCCATGTCGTGAGACCAATATGTTTGAAAATTCCTTCTAATTTACTGCAGGTGGAATTAACTCGCACATAAGTAGACAAATATGATTTTTCAAACCGCTATGGTTAGGCGTTGTATCTAGATGTTATACTGCATTCCCCAACAGTGGCATCCGAGCCAGGTCTATGCGTAGATGTTATATGCATGAGTAGAACACAATGAGTTGTGGGCGATAATAGTCATACTACTTACCAGCAACGTCTTACTTTGATTCTGCGATATTGTTGGATGAAGTGGCCCAGACCGACATTACATGACTGCGTTCATGAGACTGGTTCTACCGATGTGCTTCGCACACAGGTGGCTAGCGGTGAAGGAAATATGCCCTAGAGGCAATAATAAAGTTGTTATTTATATTTCCTTATTTCATGATAAATGTTTATTATTCATGCTAGAATTGTACTAACCGGAAACTTAGTACATGTGTGAATACATAGACAAACAGAGTGTCACTAGTATGCCTCTACTTGACTAGCTCGTTATCAAACATGGTTAAGTTTTCTAGCCATGGACATGTGTTGTCATTTGATGAACGGGATCACATAATTAGAGAATGATGTGATTCACTTGACCCATCCGTTAGCTTAGCACTATGATCGTTTAGTCTATTGCTATTGCTTTCTCCATAACTTATACATGTTCCTATGACTATGAGATTATGCAACTCCCAAATACCGGAGGAACACTTAGTGTGCAATCAAACGTCACAACATAACTGGGTGATTATAAAGATGCTCTACAGGTGTCTCCGATGGTGTTTGTTGAGTTGACATAGATCGAGATTAGGATTTCTCACTTCGATTGTCGGAGAGGTATCTCAGGGCCCTCTCGGTAATGCACATCACTTTAAGCCTTGCAAGCAATGTGAATAATGAGTTAGTTATGGGATGATGCATTAGGGAACGAGTAAAGAGACTTGCTGGTAATGAGATTGAACTAGGTATTGAGATACCGACGATCGAATATCGGGCAAGTAACATACCGATGACAAAGGGAACACCATATGTTGTTATGCGGTTTGACCGATAAAGATCTTCGTAGAATATGTAGGAACTAATATGAGCATCCAGGTTCCGCTATTGGTTATTGACCGGAAGTGAGTCTCGGCCATGTCTACATAGTTCTCGAACCCGTAGGGTCCGCATGCTTAACGTTCGATGACGATCGTTATTATGAGTTTATGTGTTTATATGTACCGAAGGTAGTTCGGAGACCCGGATGTGATCACGGACATGATGAGGAGTCTCGAAATTGTCGAGACGTAAAGATTGATATATTGGACGATGTTATTCAGACACCGGATGAGTTCCGAGGGTCACCGGATAAATATTGGAGTGCCGGGGGATTATCGGGACCCCCAGGGGAACTAATGGGCCAACATGGGCCTTGTGAGAGAGAGGAGAGGGCCCAGGGCTGGCTGCCCCCCCCCCCCTTGAGGAGTCCGAATTGGACTAGGAGGGGGCGGCGCCCCCTGTCCTTCCTTCTCCCTCTCTCCCTCTCCGTCCTTCCCCCTCTCTTCCTTGTTGGAAACCTACTAGGAATAGGATTCCTATTCCTAGTAGGAATCCTACTTGGGGCGCGCCCCTATAGGGCCGGCTGGCCTCCCCCTTTCTCCTTTATATACGGGGGCAGGGGCACCCTAGAACACACAAGTTGACAGTTATCTTAGCCATGTGCGATGCCCCCCTCAACAGATTTCCACCTCGGTCATATCCTTGTAGTGCTTAGGCGAAGCCCTGCGCCGGTAACTTCATCATCACCGTCATCACGCCATCATGCTGACGAAACTCTCCCTCGGCCTCGGCTGGATCAAGAGTACGAGAGACGTCACCAAGCTGAACATGTGCAGATCGTGGAGGTGTCGTGTGTTTGGTACTTGGATCGGTTGGATCGCGAAGAAGTTCGACTACATCAACCGCATTACTGAACGCTTCCGTTTTCGGTCTACGAGGGTACGTGGACACACTCTCCCCTCTCATTGCTATGCAGCACCTAGATGGATCTTGCGTGTGCGTAGGCAAATTTTTTGAAATACTACATTCCCAACAATGGCATCCGAGCCAGGTCTATGCATAGATGTTATATGCACGATGTGGCACCCCGATCCGCATGGAGCAGGGGGTCCTTCGCATGTCAGCCCAGGATAACACCTGACGCACGACAGGTCCATGATACAGCATTCCAGGTACAAGATTATTCATCAAACCCATGTGTATATGATTACATCATTGATGAATACAATTATCATGCATAGCCCTAAGGCTATTTAAATGGCGGTGAAAGTCCATTTAAATGGTGGCCGAAGTCTTGGTTTTACAGCATAACAACTCTGGCTGGGCTCCACAACTCACAAGACTGGCAAGATTACGGCCTAGCACGACGGAACAAGCGAATAACCTGGGAACGACCTACAAAATTTGCATGACACGCCGGGTCGGTACATTGAATGTACTTGCAAGACAACCAAATACATAGCATCCAAACAAATAGATGATAAAGCAGGAACCAAGCATATGCAACAATCTAATCCAACACTACTTCTAAGCATGGCATAATATTAACAAGAATCATAAATAAAACTAAGCATGAACAACATCATAGCATCTAGTAGCATGGCATATCAAACTTACTTCTAACATAACAACAGCAAAGCATAGCATATCAAAACATGGCATGGCATCATGAAAGTATGCTAAAAATAAACTATCAGTTACCTCCCGAGAAGACATATTGTATTAACCTCATGTAACAATCACTTACTCTGCCATGTCTCCTCGAAGCGAACTCATGACTTACCGAGACCTCGTCTCATGGTCGTATCAACACATCATCATGACCTCTCATGATTTTCTCATAGTCCAAGTCACCACATTGTTTATCACATCTTAGTTATCACAATGGTTATTAGCAGATTTATCCTCCATTTCGACCAAGACCCAATAGTGTGACCTACTACGAACTGTGCCCATGACCGAGGACGCGGCTATCGATAGATTAGGCACACACACTCTGCAGAGGTAGCGCACTTTAACCACACCACATAACCCATGGCCTCGCACTCCCATTCGGGTGGAACAACGATGTTCCGACAAAACCGACCTACTGCCATGACACTCTCCCGGCCACTCTGACTAACTCCCCTTTGGGCTAAGTCATGGGTGGCCCGTGCCTACCAAAGGCACCAATGGCCACCGTCGTGGCAAAACAAAAATGGTCCCAAACGGGGACATGTGCACATAACGAAACTCGGGCTCACAAGGCTTATGTCCGCCTACCTGACCAGGGTAGCGCGCGCCCATAACCTTCCCTAGTTGGAGGCACCGGCGAGAGGCATGAAAGTAGATCCAGCTAGGACCCCCCATAAAGGTAAATGTGGTTGCATTGGAGAAAGCTCGATTTGGTGGCACTATGACTCGATCCCATCGATGACGGAGGAGGTTTATTATTAAGCCATGTTATTAACTTCTACACCATCATTAACATTATGAGCATATTTAATAAGGATACAACAATGAGCATGCAGCAAACACATGCACTAACAAATATGAGGCTTTTCGAGTGAGCAGGTATAGCATATGAAACATGACAATACCGGGTACTAGCTTATCGACGGTGTAACCAAAATCATCATAGCACCGATACTACTGTCATGAAACTAACCAAACACAAGTATGATATTAACAACAATATAACTAGCATGGCAAGTGCTATCATGAAAGGCAAGCATGACGTGGCAAGCAGTGCTAACATAAGGCACAACTGAAAACATGGCAGACGAAACAGACGAGGACTACTGTAACTAAGCACACACACGAGGTACCAGCAAAGTCAACATGCAAGTTCGGGGCTCATGATAAGAGGTTGGCATGCCTGGGGTCGACAAATACTCGAGGAAGAAATGAGAAACGGTCGCGGAAAAATTTGCCGAAAACAGTTCTCTCTCGGAGGGGGCTGTTTACGGGCAAGGGCAAAATGGTCATTTTCACTATGCAAAAACATTATGAAAATGGTACCAATGGAAAGAGCTCAACGAACAGATAACGTGAACGCTGAAATCACCTTAATCGGAGTCACGGTTGAAAAGTTGTAGTCATTTGAAGTCCGGGGACCAATTTGTAAAGATTGTATTCGCAAACAGGCCCCTAGCGGCTGGACTGGAAGCACCTTAGGGGAGATTACGTTTTCTTTAAAAGAAGGCGTACTTTCAGCCGAAGTAGAAAGGGAATACGCCTTCAGACAAGAAACATGTATTGTGCACAGAGGCCGCAGTGATTTACGCCTTCACTAACTGAAAACGTAAACACTGGAAACACGTTTCCACTTATCCCGTGTGACAGTGGGTCCGGGGCGATGCGCGGCTGACAGTGGGGTCGGGAAGAGGTGCGGGGCCCACCTGGCCTTCATCTTCTTCCTCCTTCCTCTGTTCCGATCGAGAGAGAGAAGGAGCGTGGCACCAGCGACAAGCTTGGTGGCTCCGACCACCTCCAGCCCAGGGGAAACGCTGACGGGCTCAGGGAGGAGCACTGCATCCACATGACGCCTTAGCAGCACCTGGGAGTGGATGGGATGTGGGCGGCGCGCGGGGACAGAGAACTCTTGGCGGCGTCCTGACTAAAGGACTCGCGGCCACGAGCACTCCGGCGCCGAACTGAGGAGTGGAGGAGGGGTGCAGGACTACGAGGAGTCTCCTGGTGGTGGAAGAACAGAGGGAGGGGCGCGACATCGTCAGAATCGAGCAGGACCCGAGGCGGCGGCCATGGCGATGGTGGGGGTCAGGGAGAGCTTCTCCGGGTCGCTGGAGTGGTTAGGGAGGGTTGTGGACTGCGAGGAAGCTCAGGGGCATGCTTAAATAGCCGCGGGGAAGACTCGACAAGAGAGGGGGAGGTGGCACGCAGCAGGCGACGTGTCCGTGCGTCAGCGATGGGCGCAGTGTCGGCAAGCGCGACCAAAGCTCGCGAGAAGCGGCGGGAAGGCGACGAGAAGGACGTGGACGAGCGCCAGGGGGGTCATGGAGTTGAGCGGCGCTTGGGGACGAAAGGAAGAAGAGGACAGGAGCGAGGAAGACGACGAAGCTCATAGACACGCACTGTTCGGTCGTTGGCACCACTCGTCGGAGAAGAAAACGGAGGGGGAAAGGGGTCCAGGCGCACGGTGACGATGATGCTGAGCTGGTTGACAAGCTGGGACGAGCCAGAGCCAGCCGGAGCTACTCTGCTGAGGCCAACAGTGCGCAGACCACCGTTTTGGCCGGCTTCACTCGTGATCACCACGGGCACTGCACGCTCTGGCCTCCTACTTAGTGCCAAACCTTGTCATAAGTGGAGTCCATCCAAGGCTAATTCAAGATGAGGTGATAGAACAGGCAGAAGTGTAGGGAGTAGAGGGAAACAAGCTCGACAAGTTTGTTGTTGCAAACTTGGCCACATCTTGGTGATCAAAACGGTGAGCTTAAGGGCTAAACTTGATGTCTGGGATGCTTAGGGAAGAAAAAACTATAGTCCTAGAAAGTTGGAAGGGATTTGGGCAAGTATTTAACATAGCTGCAGTGCAACTGTCAAATATGGCTCGGAAAACGAATGAGGAAGGAGCACTCACTAGGAGTGTTGTAAAAGGCTACCACTTGGCAATTCTCCATGATTTCGTCATATGTAGATGCTGCAAAAAGATCATACCAAATGGACTTGCCAAATTGGTACTTGTTTCACAAACATCACTTCTGACCAGAAACTTGGGAACATTCTAGGAAAATATTGGCTACATGAAATGAGCCAAAATCTTGGGTAGGTGGGTTATATGGATAGGATAAGGCTTGGAAATATTTTCAGCCATAATGGAGCAATATAAAATATACTTGCTTCACAAACTGAAAATTTGGACAGAAAACAAGAATTGCTCCTGTGCTCACATAGATTAATGAAATGAGCTGAATTTTGGTGGAGGCTAATTATTTGGAATACTGGAGAGGATGGAAAAGTTTCATCCCGTTTGCAAACTCTATGAAGGTACTTCCTTCACAAAGTTGCATTCTGGTCAGAAACTTTGAAAAAATGCACAGCCAGCTAGGATAAATGGATTGAGCTCATCTTTTGTATCCATGTGTGGTTTATCAATTTTAATCACCCTGCCAAATTTCAGCTCAATAGGAATTAGGAATAAGGCACTTCCTTTGCAAAATTTCAGAGAAGGCGGAAACTTGCATTGGATCATCTGCCCAATTTTTATCTGTGGAACATGAAACAAGAATGGAACTAGTGATTATATAGAAAGGAAAAGCTCCACAATTTTTGTGGGAATTTTATCTACTATAAAATAGTAGTTCCTTTAGAAAATGGCAGAAATGCAATATTGGTATTAAATAGGAAAAGGCAATTTTCCTTATTTAATTATGGCCAATATATTTGACAGAGCTTGGATTAGGCATAAATATCAACTCCACCAATTCACATGAATTTAGGAGATGGCTAACCATGCCTTTGGATTTTTTTCCTCAAAAAGGCAAGAAAAGGAATAAATCATAATTCAAAAATATTGCATGGGACTTGGCAATATTTTTGCATATCCAAGGTTTACAAGGATAGGAGGGTCTCTGGGAACAGATGGGTTGATCAACAGCTCAAGGAAAATGATAGCTCCTTTGTAATCACAAAGGCCATATTCAGATTCCAAAAATTTGGAATTAGGTGTTGAGAGGGTTTGAGCTGATGCAAATGAGGTCTTGCCCACTGACAAAGACAGGAGCAAGGTTTTGAAAGGTTGAAAAGGATAAGAAGTCTCAGAGTCATCCAACAAACTCAGGAGAAAGATTCTGAAAATGAGTGCTAGGAAGGAATAACAGCACAAAAATTGATAACCCAATTTTGGGGCTGTTACAACTCTTCCCCCTTAAAAAGAATCTCGTCCTCGAGATTCCTAGGGTTACAGCACAATTGCAAAGATAACCACTCCAGGGAAAAACCTCTGGGTTAATTTTAACCCTTTGGTCAAATTCGAACGAGTTGGGGGCACCGATAATTGGTACACCCGGAGAGATATGGGCAAACACGGTTATCCACAGCTAGGGGCACTCAAGATCAAACTCTCGAAAAAAATTGCTAGATGCACCCTAGTGAACAGTGGATTCACCTGCTGACACGTGGATCCAGGGCCCACTGGCAGCCTCCTTCTTCTACCTCCGGCTTGCTACTTCTCCTACGCTGCTGCTCCGTGTGCGGCTTGGCGCAGCGTGCATCTAGCTACTAGGGCGATGAGGACCCTAGTGCCGTAGTGCATGGCGTGCACGGCACCGGTGAAGCGAGCACTCACGTCGCGGACTAGTACCTTGTCGGCACTGCACGCGGATTTGCCTCCTGGACACCGGTGATCGAGTGATGAGCGGTTCTCCTGGACCTCGCTCACTGTACACCGGGGTTGGGCTATAAAAGACGGCAGTGTGGCGCTCCTTCAATGCATAAACAGGATGCCGCTCCACTACCTCTTCGGTTTGGACGAGATCGAGCCGAGCTCCTTCAGCGAGGAAATGTTCTTGGCGGCGCTACGGTTGTTCCTCGCCGCGCTGCTGGGCACGCTGATCGGCTCGTCGATCCTCCTTCTAATTCTCATTAGGAATGATCGTGTTCGGGACGACGCGCGACTGGGTGCGGTGGCTCGAGGTGTGGAAGAAGATGGTGCATGGGGTGGTCCTCCGCCACGCTTGATCCTCCGTCACTTCACGCCGGCGGAGTAATCGCGCGCTGCGGTGGAGCGGTGGTGGCGACTGGCCGACGCCACACAAGGCAGTGATGATGATGGGGTTCAGATGCGGGTGAGGTGGCTGCGTCCGCTCAGGAGTCAGGCTAGGGCACGGGAAAAATTTTGCGGATAGCTCCACAAAATGTAGGTGTCGAGGTAGAATCGGAGTTGAAATCTGTATCAGGGAGTTGTACTGGATCGAGGGAAATAAAGCTGGCAACGTTTCTCCGGAAATGCAATTGGGTTAACAAAAAAGAATTAGGGATGAGAAATGGCTAGATGAAAATGTCTCCTCGAGGTTCTCGGTTTGAAAATCTGGCACACGGGGTATGCACAGATAGAGATAGGGATGTGACTTTGCATTCCCCCGAGTACTGCCTAAAATGTACTCGTGGGTGAACCAGGTATGTGTGCAGTATGCAGTATAATCTAAATTAGCAAACAGACAGAGGCAATAAACATGCAACGGAAAAACACACCAGAAAAATCATACTAAAGTGTTTTAATGCTAGTGGTTATATGTAATCCTGGTATACATATACCTACACCAGCGCACATTTTATTATAAACTCGAGACGAGTCAATGTTATTTAGTGTATGTGATCTACTGATTAAAATCTTGTTAACAACACAGTGTCAACCCTGTCAAACATTTCTGCTTGACAGAGAGACAAGCAAAAACAACACAAAAACCAAAAGCACGAAAACATACATAAACACAGGGGTTACAACAGTACCAGCATACAACACAAAGGAGTTGTGGGCGTGGGTATATACATATTGCTTGCCGTCACTAGTTGATTCTTGATTCAACGGTATTGTTGGATGAAGCGGCTCAGACCAACATTACGCGTCCGCTTACGCGAGACTGGTTCTACCGACGTGCTTCGCACACGGGTGGCTAGTGGGTGTCTGTTTCTCCAACTTTAGTTGAATCGGATTCAATGAACAAGGTTCTTTCTAAAGATCAAAAAGCAATCACTATACCACGTTGTGGTTTTTGATGCGTAGGTAAGAAGGTTCTTGCTAAGCCCGTAGCAGCTACGTAAAACTTGCAACAACAAAGTAGAGGACGTCTAACTTGTTTTTGCAGGGCATGTTGTGATGTGATATGGTCAAGACGTGATTATATAAATTGTTGTATGAGATGGTCAGGTTTTGTAACACATTTATCGGCAACTGGTAGGAGCCATATGGTTGTCGCTATATTGTATGAAATGCAATCGCCATGTAATTGCTCTATTTATCACTAAGCGGTATTGATAGTCGTGGACGCAATAGTTGGCGAGACGACAACGATGCTTCGATGGAGATCAAGGTGTCAAGCCGGTGACGATGGTGATCATGACAGTGCTTTGGAGATGGATATCAAAAGGCACAAGATGATGATGGCCATATCATATCACTTATTTGATTGCATGATATGTTTATCCTTTCTGCA
Organism: Triticum urartu; assembly: GCF_003073215.2. Lineage (NCBI taxonomy): Eukaryota > Viridiplantae > Streptophyta > Magnoliopsida > Poales > Poaceae > Triticum > Triticum urartu. The sequence continues at coordinate 269,576,589 of NC_053022.1, forward strand.
TCTTATTTTGCTTAGTTTGGCGGTAGCATTATAAGATGATCTCTCACTAAATTTCAAGGTACAAGTGTTCTCCCTGAGTATGCACCGTTGCTACAGTTCGTCGTGTCGAGACACCACGTGATGATCGGGTGTGATAAGCTCTACGTTCACATACAAAGGGTGCCAGTCGGTTTTGCACAAGCAGAATACTCGGTTAAACTTGACGAGCCTAGCATATGTAGATATGGCCTCGGAACACTGAGACCGAAAGGTCGAGCATGAATCATATAGTAGATATGATCAACATAGTGATGTTCACCATTGTAAACTACTCCATCTCACATGATGATCGGACATGGTTTAGTTGATATGGATCATGTGATCACTTAGATGATTAGAGGGATGTCTATCTAAGTGGGAGTTATTAAGTAATATGATTAATTGAACTTTCATTTATCATGAACTTAGTACCTGATAGTATTTTGCATGTCTATGTTGTTTTAGATAAATGGCCCGTGCTATTTTTCTGTTGAATTTTAATGCATTCCTAGAGAAAGCTAAGTTGAAATATGATGGTAGCAACTACACGGACTGGGTCCATAACTTGAGAATTATCCTCATTGCTGCACAGAAGAATTACGTCTTGGAAGCATCGCTAGGTGCCAAACCCGCTGCAGGAGCAACTCCAGATGTTATGAACACCTGGTAGAGCAAAGCTTATGACTACTTGATAGTTCAGTGTGCCATGCTTTACGGCTTATAACCGGGACTTCAACGACGTTTTGAATGTCATGGAGCATATGAGATGTTCCTGGAGTTGAAGTTAATATTTCAAGCAAATGCCCGGATTGAGAGATATGAAGTCTCCAATAAGTTCTATAGCTGCAAAATGGAGGAGAACAGTTCTGTCAGTGAGCATATACTCAGAATGTCTGGGCACCACAATCACTTGACTCAGCTGGGAGTTAATCTTCCAGTTGATAGTGTCATTGACAGAGTTCTTCAATCACTGCCACCAAGCTACAAGAGCTTCATGATGAACTATAATCTGCAAGGGATGGATAAAACTATTCCCGAGCTCTTCGCAATGCTAAAGGCTGCGGAGGTAGAAATCAAGAAGGAGCATCAAGTGTTGATGGTCAACACGACCACCAGTTTCAAGAAAAAGGGTAAAGGGGAGAAGGGGAACTTCAAGAAGAATGGCAAGCAAGTTGATGTTCAAGTGAAGAAGCCCAAGTCTGGACCGAAGCCTGAGACTGAGTGCTTCTTCTGCAAAGGGACTGGTCACTGGAAGCGGAACTGTCCCAAGTATTTGGTGGAGAAGAAGGATGGCAAAGTGAAAAGTATATTTGATATACATGTTATTGATGTGTACCTTACTAATGCTCATAGTAGCGCCTGGGTATTTGATACTGGTTCTGTTGCTAATATTTGCAACTCGAAACAGGGGCTACAGATTAAGCGAAGATTGGCTAAGGATGAGGTGATGATGCGCGTGGGAAATGGTTCCAAAGTCGATGTGATCGCCGTCAGCACGCTACCTCTACATCTACCTTCGGGATTAGTTTTAGACTTTAATAATTGTTATTTGGTGCCAGCGTTAAGCATGAACATTATATCTGGATCTTGTTTGATGCGAGACAGTTATTAATTTAAATCAGAGAATAATGGTTGTTCTATTTATATGAATAATATCTTTTATGGTCATGCACCCTTGACGAGTGGTCTATTTTTACTAAATCTTGATAGTGGTGATACACATGTTCATAGTATTGAAGCCAAAAGATATTAGTTTAATAATGATAGTGCAACTTATTTGTGGCACTGCCGTTTAGGTCATATTGGTGTAAAGCGCATGAAGAAACTCCATGTTGATGGGATTTTGGAATCACTTGATGCTTGCGAACCATGCCTCATGGGCAATATGACTAAGACTCCGTTCTGCGGAACAATGGACCGAGCAACGGACTTATTGGAAATAATACATACTGATGTATGCGGTCCGATGAGTGTTGATGCTCGCGGTGGGTATCATTATTTTCTGACCCTCACAGATGATTTGAGTATATATGAGTATATCAACTTGATGAAACATAAGTCTGAAACATTTGAAAAGTTCAAAGAATTTCAAAGTAAAGTGGAAAATCATCGTAACAAGAAAAATAAAATTTCAGCGATCTGATCGTGGAGGAGAATATTTGAGTTACGAGTTTGGTCTTCATTTGAAACAATGCGGAATAGTTTCGCAACTCACGCCACCTGGATCACCATAGCGTAATGGTGTGTCCGAATGTCGTACCGCACTTTATTAGATATGGTGCGACCTATGATGTCTCTTACTGATTTACCGCTATCGTTTTTGGGTTAGGCTTTAGAGACAGCTGCATTCACATTCAATAGGGCACCATCAAAATCCGTTGAGATGACACCTTATGAACTATGGTTTGGCAAGAAACCCAAGTTGTCGTTTCTTAAAGTTTGGGGTTGCGATGCTTATGTGAAAAAGCTTCAACCTGATAAGCTCGAACCCAAATCGGAGAAATGTGTCTTCATAGGATACCCAAAGGAAACTGTTGGGTACACCTTCTATCACAGATCCGAAGGCAAAATATTCATTGCTAAGAATGGATCCTTTCTAGAAGGAGTTGGAGGAATGTAAAACTTGATGAGGTAATTGTACCTTCTCCCGAATTGGAAATTAGTTCATCACAGAAATCAGTTCTAGTGATTCCTATGCCAATTAGTGAGGAAGCTAATGATGATGATCATGAAACTTCAGATCAAGTTACTACCAAACCTCGTACGTCAACTAGGGTATGGTCCACACCAGAGTGGTACGGTAATCCTTTCTGGAAGTCATGTTACTAGACCATGACGACGAGGAAGCGGTGATGAGCCTAGATTCCGCAAAATGGCTTGAGGCCATGATATATGAGATGGGATCCATGTACAAGAACAAAGTGTGGATTTTGGTTGACTTGCCCAATGATCGGCAAGCCAATGAGAATAAATGGATCTTCAAGAGGAAGATAGACGCCGATAGTAGTATTACTATATACAAAGCTCGAATTGTCGCAGAAGGTTTTCGACAAGTTCAAGATATTGACTACGATGAGATTTTCTCACTCGTAGCGATGCTTAAGTCTGTCCGAATCATGTTAGCAATTGCCACATTTTATGAAATCTGGCAAATGGATGACAAAACCGCATTCCTTAATGGATTTCTTAACGAAGAGTTGTATATGATGCAACAAGAAGGTTTTGTCGATCCTAAAGGTGCTAACAAAGTGAGCAAGCTCCTACGATCCATTTATGGACTGGTGCAAGCCTCTCAGAGTTGGGATATACGCTTTGATAGTGTGATCAAAGCATATGGTTTTATACAGACTTTTGGAGAATCTTGTATTTACAAGAAAGTGAGTGGGAGCTCTGTAGCATTTCTGATATTATATGTAGATGACATATTGTTGATTGGAAATGATACTGAATTTCTGAATAGCATAAAAGGATACATGAATAAGAATTTTTCAACGAAAGACCTCGGTGAAGCTGCTTATATATCGGGCATCAAGATCTATAGAGATAGATCAAGACGCTTAATTGGACTTTCACAAATCACATACCTTGATAAAGTTTTTAAGAAGTTCAAAATGGATCAAGCAAAGAAAGGGTTCTTGCGTGTGTTATAAGGTGTGAAGTTGAGTCAAACTCAATGCCCGACCAGTGTAGAAGATAGAGAGAAAATGAAAGTCATTCCCTATGCTTCAGCCATAGGTTATATCATGTATGCAATGTTGTGTACCAGACCTGATGTGTGTCTTACTATTAGTTTAGCAGGGAGGTACCAAAGTAATCCAGGAGTGGATCACTGGACAGCGGTCAAGAATATCCTGAAATACCTGAAAAGGACTAAGGATGTGTTTCTCGTTTATGGTGGTGACAAAGAGCTCGTCGTAAACGGTTACGTCGATGCAGCTTTGACACTGATCTAGATGACTCTAAGTCAAAAACTAGATACGTATTTTTATTGAATGGTGGAGCTGTCAATTCGTGCAGTTCTAAGCAAAGCGACGTGGCAGGATCTATGTGTGAAGCAGAATACATAGCTGCTTCGGAAGGAGCAAATGAAGGAGTCTGGATGAAGGAGTTCATATCCGATCTAGGTGTCATTCCTAGTGCATCGGGTCCAATGAAAATCTTTTGTGACAATACTGGTGCAATTGCCTTGGCAAAGGAATCCAGATTTCACAAGAGAACCAAGCACATCAAGAGATGCTTCAATTCCATCCGCGATCAAGTCAAGGAGGGAGACATAGAGATTTGCAAGATACATACGGATATGAATGTTGCAGACCCGTTGACTAAGCCTCTCTCACGAGCAAAACATGATCAGCACCAAGACTCCATGGGTGTTAGAATCATTACAGTGTAATCTAGATTATTGACTCTAGTGCAAGTGGGAGACTGAAGGAAATATGCCCTAGAGGCAATAATAAAGTTGTTATTTATATTTCCTTATTTCATGATAAATGTTTACTATTCATGCTAGAATTGTATTAACCGGAAACTTAGTACATGTGTGAATCATAGGCAAACAGAGTGTCACTAGTATGCCTCTACTTGACTAACTTTTTAATCAAAGATGGTTAAGTTTCCTAGCCATAGACATGAGTTGTCATTTGATGAACGGGATCACATCATTAGAGAATGATGTGATTGACTTGACCCATCCGTTAGCTTAGCACTATGATCATTTAGTTTATTGCTATTGCTTTCTCCCTAACTTATACATGTTCATATGACTATGAGATTATGCATCTCCCGAATACCGGAGGAACACTTAGTGTGCTATCAAATGTCACAACGTAACTGGGTGATTATAAAGATTCTCTACAGGTGTCTCCGATGGTGTTTGTTGAGTTGGCATAGATCGAGATTAGGATTTGTCACTCCGATTGTCACAGAGGTATATCTGGGCCCTCTCGGTAATGAACATCGCTATAAGCCTTGCAAGCAATGTGACTAATGAGTTAGTTATGGGATGATGCATTACGGAACAAGTAAAGTGACTTGCCGGTAACGAGATTGAACTAGGTATTGAGATACCGACGATCGAATCTCGGCCAAGTAACATACCGATGACAAAGGGAACAACGTATGTTGTTATGCGGTTTGACCGATAAAAATCTTCGTAGAATATGTAGGAACCAATATGAGCATCCAGGTTCCGCTATTGGTTATTGACAGGAAGTGAGTCTTGGCCATGTCTACATAGTTCTCGAACCCGTAGGGTCCGCACGCTTAACCTTCAATGATGATCGGTATTATGAGTTTATGTGTTTTGATGTACCGAAGGTAGTTCGGAGTCCCGGGTGTGATCACGTACATGATGAGGAGTCTCGAAATGGTCGAGACGTAAAGATTGATATATTGGACATGTTATTCGGACACCGGGTGAGTTCTGGGGGTCACCGGATAAATATCAGAGTGTCGGGGGTTATCGGAACCCCGGGGGGGGGAACTAATGGGCCAACATGGGCCTTGTGAAAGAGAGGAGAGGGCCTAGGTTTGGACGCCCCCCCCCCCCTTGAAGAGTCCGAATTGGACTAGGAGGAGGCGGCGCCCCCCTCTCCATCCTTCTCCCTATCACCCTCTCCTTCCTCCCCCTCTCTTCCTTGTTGGAAACCTACTAGGAATAGGATTCCTATTCCTAGTAGGAATCCTACTTGGGGCGCACCCCTATAGGGCCGGCCGGCCTCCCCCTTGCTCCTTTATATACGGGGGCAGGGGCACCCTAGAACACACAAGTTGACAGTTGTCTTAGCCGTGTGTGGTGCCCCCCTCCACAGATTTCCACCTCGGTCATATCATTGTAGTGCTTAGAACAAGCCCTGCGTAGGTAACTTCATCATCACCATCATCACGCCGTCGTGCTGACGAAACTCTCCCTCGGCCTCAGCTGGATCAAGAGTATGAGCGACGTCACCGAGCTGAACGTGTGCAGATCGCGGAGGTGCCGTGCGTTCGGTACTTGGATCTTTTGGTTCGCGAAGACGTTTGAGGGAGTCCTGGATTAGGGGGTCCCTGGACAGCCGGACTATATTCTTTGGCCGGACTGTTAGACTATGAAGATACAAGATTGAAGACTTCGTCTCGTGTCCAGATGGGACTCTACTTGGCGTGGAAGGCAAGCTAGGCAATACGGATATGTATATCTCCTCCTTTGTAACCGACCTTGTGTAACCCTAGCCCTCTACGGTGTCTATATAAACCGGAGGGTTTTAGTCCGTAGGACAACATACAATCATACCATAGGCTAGCTTCTAGGGTTTAGCCTCTCTGATCTCGTGGTAGATCTACTCTTGTGTTACCCATATCATCAATATTAATCGAGCAGGACGTAGGGTTTTACCTCCATCAAGAGGGCCCGAACCTGGGTAAAACTTCATGTCCCCTGCCTCCTGTTACCATCCGCCTAGACGCATAGTTCGGGACCCCCTACCCGAGATCCGCCGGTTTTAACACCGACATTGGTGCTTTCATTGAGAGTTCCTCTGTGTCATCGCCGTTAGGCTTGATGGCTCCTTCTATCATCATCAGCGATGTAGTCCAGGGTGAGAATTTTCTCCCTGGACAGATTTTTGTATTTGGCGGCTTTGCACTGTGGGCCAATTCGCTTGGCCATCTGGAGCAGATTGAAAGCTACGCCCCTGGCCATCAGGTCAGGTTTGGAAGCTTAAACTACACGGCCGATATCCGCGGAGACTTGATCTTCGATGGATTCGAGCCTCTGCCTTGTGCGTCACGCGGTCATGATGAGTATGATTTAGCTCTACCATCCGACAGTGTTCAGGAGATCGCACCGGTAGCCGCTCCGACCCTCAATTCGGAGCCAGTTGCGCCGTCCATGGATGGGTGGATGGACCCCGCCACGGAGGTCTTACCCTCATCGGCGATCGAGCCGAACATCGACCTTACTCTGCACGAGAGCCATGTTGACAAACTACCGGATCTCTCTCCGGCCACGGACTCCGAACTGCCTGCGCCCGTTCCTAGCGAATCTGATTGGGCTCCGATCATGGAGTTTACCTCCGCGGATATTTTTCAGCACTCGCCCTTTGGCAACATACTGAAGTCATTAAGTGTTGGAAATATGCCCTAGAGGCAATAATAAATTAGTTATTATTATATTTCCTTGTTCATGATAATCGTTTATTATCCATGCTAGAATTGTATTGATAGGAAACTCAGATACATGTGTGGATACATAGACAACACCATGTCCCTAGTAAGCCTCTAGTTGACTAGCTCGTTGATCAATAGATGGTTACGGTTTCCTGACCATGGACATTGGATGTCATTGATAACGGGATCACATCATTAGGAGAATGATGTGATGGACAAAGACCCAATCCTAAGCCTAGCACAAGATCATGTAGTTCGTATGCTAAAGCTTTTCTAATGTCAAGTATCGTTTCCTTAGACCATGAGATTGTGCAACTCCTGGATACCGTAGGAGTGCTTTGGGTGTGCCAAACGTCACAACGTAACTGGGTGGCTATAAAGGTACCCTACAGGTATCTCCGAAAGTGTCTGTTGGGTTGGCACGAATCGAGACTGGGATTTGTCACTCCGTGTAAATGGAGAGGTATCTCTGGGCCCACTCGGTAGGACATCATCATAATGTGCACAATGTGATCAAGGAGTTGATCACGGGATGATGTGTTATGAAACGAGTAAAGAGACTTGCCGGTAACGAGATTGAACAAGGTATCGGGATACCGACGATTGAATCTCGGGCAAGTATCGTACCGCTAGACAAAGGGAACTGTATACGGGATTGATTAAGTCCTTGACATCGTGGTTCATCCGATGAGATCATCGTGAAACATGTGGGAGCCAACATGGGTATCCAGATCCCGCTGTTGGTTATTGACCGGAGAGTCATCTCGGTCATGTCTGCATGTCTCCCGAACCCGTAGGGTCTACACACTTAAGGTTCGGTGACGCTAGGGTTATAGAGATATTAGTATGCGGTAACCTGAAAGTTGTTCGGAGTCCCGGATGAGATCCCGGACATCACCAGGAGTTCCGGAATGGTCCGGAGGTAAAGATTTATATATGGGAAGTCTTGTTTTGGTCGCCGGAAAAGTTTCGCGCATTATCGGTATTGTACCGGGAGTGCCGAAAGGGGTCCGGGGGTCCACCAAGGGGGTCCACCTGCCCCGGGGGGCCACATGGGCTGTAGGGGTGTGCGCCTTGGCCTATATGGGCCAAGGGCACCAGCCCCAAGAGGCCCATGCACCAAGAGATAAGGGAAAGGAAGAGTCCTAAAGGGGGAAGGCACCTCCTGGGTGCCTTGGGGAGGATGGACTCCTTCCTGGCCGCACCCTTCCTTGGAGGAAGGGCCAAGGCTGCGCCCCCCCCCTCCCTTGGCCCTATATATAGTGGGGGGAAGGGAGGGCAACAACACCTAAGCCCTGGCGCCTCCCTCTCCCTCCCATGACACATCTCCCTCCTCCCGCAGCGCTTGGCGAAGCCCTGTTGGAATCCCGCTACTTCCACCACCACGCCGTCGTGCTGCTGGATCTCCATCAACCTCTCCTTCCCCTTGCTGGATCAAGAAGGAGGAGACGTCGCTGCTCCATATGTGTGTTGAACGCGGAGGTGCCGTCCGTTCGGCGCTAGGATCATCGGTGATTTGGATCACGACGAGTACGACTCCATCAACCCCGTTCTCTTGAACGCTTCCGCGCGCGATCTACAAGGGTATGTAGATCCACTCCTCCCTCGTTTCTAGATGACTCCATAGATAGATCTTGGTGACACATAGGAAAATTTTGAATTTATGCTACGTTCCCCAACATTAAGGTCTCTCTCCTTGTTAGGAGGATCCTAGCCGAACTATGTCCGGCAGGATTGGGATGCGGACGACGAAGAAATTCGCGGCCCGCCCACCACCCACTTAGTAGCCACTCTCGATGACTTAACCGACTTGCTCGATTTTGACTCCGAAGACATCGACGGTATGGACGACGATGCGGGAGACGAAGATGAACCACTGCCCATAGGGCACTGGACAGCCACCTCATCATACGATATATACATGGTGGACACACCCAAAGAAGGCAATGGCGACGAGACAGCGGAGGATGACCCCTCCAAGAAGCAACCCAAGCGCCAACGTCAGCGGCGCCGCTCTAAGTCCCGCCAACGCAAAAGTGGTGATACCGGCACACGAGATAATAACACTCCGGATAGTGCCGAAGATAACAACAATCCCCTCCAGCAAGATTTAGAGCAGGAGGATGGAGGAGCCAGCCCTCCTGAGAGAGCGGCATATGGAGAAGCGGAGGATGATAATTACATGCCCCCCTACGAAGACGAGGCAAGCCTCGGCGATGACGAATTCGCCGTGCCAGAGGATCCCGTCGAACAAACGCGCTTCAAGCGCCGGCTTATAGCCACGGCAAATAGCCTTAAGAAAAAGCATCAGTAGCTTCAAGCTGATCAAGATCTGCTAGCTGACAGATGGACTGAAGTCCTCGCGGCCGAGGAATATAAACCCGAGCGCCCCTCCAAGAGTTACCCAAAATGCAGGTTGCTACTCCGACTGGAGGAAGAAGCGTATGACGCGGCTGATCGGCCACCTCGTGGCCGCGATAGAGAGGCATTCCAGCCAAAAACTCAGCCTGCACCCTGACGCCATTCAAATAAAAAGGCATGGGGAAATACGCCAGACCTGCGAGACGTATTGGAGGACAAAGCAAAACATGCAAGATCGATCTACGGATCACGAGGGTGCGCCACTATGCGAGACGATAAACGTCACGCCGGATACAGTAAAAGTCAATCCGGTCGGGCCAAACACAGCGGGCAAGACCCATTCGAGCTACATCATGATATAGCCCAATACAGAGGTGCCGCACACCCCCCTATGCTTCACAGACGAAGTAATGGATCATCAAATCCCATAGGGTTTCAAACCCGTAAATATTGAATCATACGACGGCACAACAGATCCTGCGGTATGGATCGAGGATTTCCTCCTCCACATCCACATGGCCCGCGGCGATGACTTACATGTCATCAAATACCTCCCACTAAAGCTCAAAGGACCAGCGCGACATTGGCTTAACAGCTTGCCAGTAGAGTCCATTACCTGTTAGGAAGATCTGGAAGCCGCATTTCTCGACAACTTTCAGGGCACTTATGTGCGACCACCAGACGCCGATGACTTGAGCCACATAATTCAGCATCCAGAAGAATCGGCCAGGAAATTCTGGACACGGTTCCTAACAAAGAAAAATCAAATCGTCGACTGTCCAGATGCAGAGGCCCTAGCAGCCTTTAAGCATAACATCCGCGACGAGTGGCTTGCCCGGCACCTTGGACAGGAAAAGCCGAAATCTATGACAGCCCTCACGACACTCATGACCCGCTTTTGTGCGGGAGAAGACAGCTGGGTGGCTCGCAGTAACAACATATCAAAAAACCATGGTACTTCGGATACCAAGGACGGCAATAGCAGGTCATGTTGCAACAAACATAAGCGCCGCATTAACAGCGATAATACTGAGGATACGGCAGTAAATGCCGGATTCAAAGGCTCTAAACCGGGTCAGCGGAAAAAGCCATTTAAAATAAGCACTCTGGGCCCGTCCAGTTTGGACCGCATACTCGATCGCTCGTGTCAAATACACGGTACCCCTGACAAGCCAGCCAACCACACCAACAGGGAATGCTGGGTGTTCAAGCAGGCTGGCAAGTTAATTGCCGAAGATAAAGATAAGGGGTCACACAGCGGTAACGAAGAGGAGCCCCGGCAGCCGAACACCGGAGGACAGAAGAGGTTCCCCCCACAAGTGCGGACGGTGAACATGATATACGCAACCCACATCCCCAAGAGGGAGCGGAACCGTGTGCTCAGGGACGTATATGCGTTGGAGCCAGTCGCCCCAAAGTTCAACCCATGGTCCTCCTGCCTGATCACCTTCGATCGCAGGGACCACCCCACTAGTATCCGTCACGGCGGATTCGCCGCACTGGTCTTAGACCCAAACATTGACAGATTTCACCTCACTCGAGTCCTTATGGATGGCGGCAGCAGCCTGAACCTGCTTTACCAGGACACAGTGCGCAAAATGGGTATAGACCCCTCAAGGATCAAACCCACAAAAACGACCTTTAAAGGCGACATTCCAAGTGTAGAGGCCCATTACACTGGCTCAATTATACTGGAAGTGGTCTTCGGATCCCCGGATAACTTCCGAAGCAAAGAATTAATCTTCGATATAGTCCCATTCCGTAGTGTCTATCATGCACTGCTCGGGCGAACCGCATTTGTGAGATTCAATGCGGTACCGCATTATGCATACCTCAAGCTCAAGATGCCAGGACCCCGGGGGGTCATCACAGTTAACGGAAACACAGAGCGCTCTCTCCGCACGGAGGAGCACACTGCAGCCCTCGCAGCAGAAGCGCAAAGCAGCCTCTCAAGGCAATCCACCAGTTCGGCGTTTCAAGACCCGGACACCTTCAAACGCGCTCAGAGTAATCGGCAACTAGACCACCTGGCACGGTCTAAGCTCGCGTAGCAATGCAGCCCCCACCCCGGCCCAAGCCAAACGGCGAAATCCGTGCCACGCGTACATAATTACGCATTAAAAATACCATGGGCACAGGTGGGGAGGGGGCACATCTACGGCATGCTCCAAGACTTCCCGCTTTGTTATTTTTCTCTTTCAGGACTTTAATCTCTGGAAACCTTGTCTGGCAGCATGATTGTCGAACATATGATGCAGCAACCAAGAGAGGCAGAAAGCTACGTCACACCACGGAACTCCCAGGTGGATTACGATAATGAGTGAAATGTTTGCTTTAATACTATTCCTCAGCTTGCCCTTGGAAGGGACATAGTCCTACTTTTTGCTTATCGCACTATCTGTATCATTCTGCTTTAACGCACCTCTTTGAATAAACAACGCATAATATTACGACTATTATTGCATTCTTGTTTTATATATATATATATATATATATATATATTCATTAATGACGCCTTGCAACCGTACACTTTGGTACGGCCAACACACCAGGGGCTTAAGTACCCCACAATATATGGTGTGAGATGTCCGAACACTTTCACAAGTGCGGCACCCCGAACTTATAGCATTATATGCATCAGCTCTGAATCATGTCTTTGGTCAAATGTTGGGTTTGCCCGGCTCCTATGTTTTGGTACCTTACGTTCTGCTCTATCGGCTAAGGTAGCGCTAGGAGAACTACTGCGATTGTGCCCCGGTTCTGCTGGGCTAAGCACCTCGGTAGAGAAAGCTAAAACTGACTGTCATGATAAGGCGAGAGACTGGTCGCTGTTCAGCGAGGTTTCGAGTCCCTAAAGACTTATGCCGCTTAGAGCAAGGAGTCAGTCCTGTCCGGCTTAAAGGCGTGTATCGCGCCCCGAATTCGGCCTTGCGAATACTAGGGGCTTCGCCGAAATTTAAAATTATAGAATTCTATGGCTAAGTGAGAGTGATAAAGCATTATTAGTCCGGTTGCCTTGTTCGCTGTGCTGAGCACCTCCCTCGAAGGACCCAACAATGGGAACAAGAGTGCTCAGGTTTATCCCGAACACCCCAACACTCACGGCATGGGGGCAGAAGCCGAGGACTAGCCATCTCTCAGATTGGATAAACAGCCAAACAGAAGGTAATATTTTAAATTCAAACAAGCGTTGCATAGCGCATATGAAACAAGTTTTCATCATAGAGGATCACACGAGCAAGTTTACTCATATATTACATCCTTTGAACATTCGTCCGCTACAAGACGGGCACCCTTCAAGACACCCTCATAATAAATTTCGGGGGTGCGATGCTCCTTGCCCTGCGGCGGTCCCTCCTTAATCAGCTTCACGACGTCTAGCTTGGCCCATTGCACCTTCACGTGGGCGAAATCCCGGCGTGCACCTTCGATGCAGACAGACCGCTTGACGACCTCCAGCCGTGGGCAGGCGTCCACAAGCCGCCTCACCAGGCCGAAGTAGCTGTTCGGAAGGGCGTCGCCAGGCCACAGCCGGACTATAAAGCCCTTAATGGCATGTTCGGCCGCTTTGTGTAGCTCAACCAGCTGCTTCAGCTGGTCGCTCATTGGCACCGGGTGTTCGGTCCCAGTATACTAAGACCAGAACAACTTCTCTATTGAGCTTCCCTCCTCGGCCTGGTAAAACTGTGCGGCATCCGACACGCTGCAGGGCAAATCGGCGAATACTCCTGGAGAGCTCCGGATTCGAGTAAGTAATAGGTAATTTACTTTCACATGCTTGCTTTGCATATAGAATGCCTTACCCGCCGCTATTTTCTTCATTGCGCCAATCTCCTGGAGGGCCTTTTGGGCTTCGGCCTTGGCACTTTTTGCGCTCTCGAGGGCCGCGGCAAGCTCAGACTCTCGCGTCTTCGAGTCAAGCTCCAACGCCTCGTGCTTCGTCACGGGAGCCTGGAGCTCTTGCTGCACCTCGCCCACCCGAGCCCCTTGTCTTTCCCGCTCGGTGCGCTCCTTGGCCGCTTTATCTTCGGCCTCGGACATCGCTTGCCTTAGGGTCGCCACTTCGGTCGTGGCCCCTGGCAAATTCATGATGATCCTATCATTTCGCAATCGCATTCTTTTTATACATATCCATAAACTAGGTATTACTTACCTTTGTTCTCCTCGAGCTGCCTCTTGGCAAGGCCGAGCTCGTCCTTGGACACTTTAAGGTCCTGCTTCAGTGCGGCGACCTCCGCAGTCAGTGCGGCAGATGCCAGTAGCGAAGCCTGCATATGCATATTGACATACTTATATTAGACTCCTGCGATGTTGTTTGATCCTCTGTTCGGCTTTCCTTTGTGAACACTGAACAGAGCATCAGGGGCTACTGTCTATGCGGTAATATTTTTCCTATATTCTAAACACTTACCTCAAAGCCTGTTAGAAGGCTGGCACAGGCTTCGGTCAATCTGCTCTTGGCGGACTGAACGTTCTGGACCACTGCACTCATAATAGTACGGTGCTCCTCGTCGATGGAAGCGCTGCGAAGCGCTTCCAGCAGATTGTCCGGTGCCTCGGGATGGACAGAGGTCACCGGCACAGGCGTCTCGCCCCTCTTAGAAGGAGGCCACCTGCCCGAGTCCAAAACCGCTGGAGGTTCCGGCGCGGTGTTCGGTTGAGGGCCGAACTCGAGGCCCTCAGGGGCCTTGTCCCCTCTGCTCCTGGAGTCCGGAAGGTCGCCTTGAGGCACCTCCGGGACTGTCTCCCCTCGACCCGGTGCCTCCTGAGACAACACCTCGGCGTCGTCCGCAGGGCAAGGGGAGGTGGCGGTCGAAAGCGGATCGCTATCCATATCCGACGAGCCCAGGGAGCCGTCTGACGATACATCGATACGGGCTCGTGGCGGCCTGCATAATCATATTCGGCGTTAGGGAAAGTAGTGCGACAAAGGAATGCTATGAGTTACTCTAGTATCCAAATACTTACGACCTCCCCAGGGGCTTGGCCCTGGGCAACCACTCGTCTTCGCCTTCGGCGGCGGCGGTGGAGCTGTCCGGAAGGAGAGTCCTTCCCTTCTTGGACCCTTCGCCCCCCCAGTTGGGGCGGCCTTCCTTTTCTTGTCTCCCCCGCCTGGAGGGGGAGCATCTTCTTCTTCCTCCTCGTCTTTGGGGGAGGAGTGTGCCGTAGAGTCATCAGACGGTGAGTCCGATGACGCCTAGCGTCGGGAACTCTTTCGGGTTCCCTAGGCCTTCTTGGTCTTCTCTGGCACCGTATAAGGAGCCGGAGTCAGCATCTTCACCAGGAGAGCATCTGTTGGGCCTTCGGGCAAAGGAGCCGGACAATCGATCTGTCCGGCCGTCTCCTGCCAGTCTTGTCAAAGGTACGGGAGCTTAGATCCCGCATAGAGTCAAACTATGGAAAACAAGTATCCTGTGAGAGGTAAAACAGCTTACCGCGCTGGCTTGGCGCTTCGCGCAGAATCCGCGGTCCTCGGTAGTGGGAGGGGGAACCTCGGCGCTCTTGAACAACACCTACCAGGCATCTTTGTAAGTTGTGTCGAAGAGCCTGTTCAGAGTTCGGTGCTGGGCCGGGTCCAACTCCCACAAGTTGAAGGCCCGTTGTTGGCACGGGAGGATCCGGCGGATGAGCATGACCTGGACCACGTTGACAAGTTTGAGCTTCTTGTTCACCATGTTTTGAATACATGTTTGGAGTCCAGTCAGCTCTCCCGAACTACCCCAGGACAGGCCCTTCTCTTGCCAGGCGGTGAGCCGCGTGGGGAAGCCAGATCGGAACTCGGGGGCCACTGCCCATTTAGGGTCGCGCGGCTCGGTGATGTAGAACCACCCCGATTGCCACCCCTTTATGGTCTCCACGAAGGAGCCCTCGAGCCATGTGACATTGGGCATCTTGCCCACCATGGCACCTCCGCACTCCGCTTGGCGGCCGCTCACTACCTTCGGCTTGACGTTGAAGGTCGTCGGCCATAAGCCAAAGTGGGGCTTGATGCGGAGGAAGGCCTCGCAAACGACGATAAACGCCGAGATGTTGAGGATGAAGTTTGGGGCCAGATCGTGGAAATCCAGGACGTAGTAGAACATGATCCCCCAGACGAATGGGTGGAGAGGGAATCCCAGTCCGCGGAGGAAGTGGGTAAGGAACACTACCCTCTCATGGGGCCTGGGGGTGGGTATGAGCTGCCCCTCATCTGGGAGCCGGTGCGCGATGTCGTCAGGCAGGTATCCGGCTCTCCTCAGCTTCTTGATGTGTCCCTCCGTGACGGAGGAGACCATCCACCTGCCTCCCGCTCCGGACATGGTTGGAGAAGGTCGAGGTGGGAAATGCGGACTTGGGCGCTGGAGCTCAAGTGTGAGAAAGTGGATGAGCAAAGGAGGAAGAAGGCGTGGATGAAGAGGTGAATCCTTATCCCTTTATATGGGCGGACGAAACTATGCGTCCCCACTAGCCTATCCTCCAAGTGTCGTAACCGATGGCACGGTTGGGTTACCCATGCCCGTATTGATGAGAATCCCGTAATAAGGGGAACACGATCTCTGCTTTGACAAGACGTGTCAAAAAACTGCCCCACGTTATATGCGGGGCTAGTTAAAGGAAACGTTTCAAATAATTACCGGGCCATGGCATAATGTCGTGTTTCCAGATTAGATTTGTGGAAATATTATTCTCTCTACGGTGGTATGTGGAAACTTATTTTGCAGGGTCGAACACTATCCTTGTATTCAAATTCTTCCGTGATGTATTCGGAGGAGGAACCCGCCTTGCAATGCCGAAGACAATACTGTGCGCCGGACTCATCGTCATTGAAGCTTGGTTCAGGGGCTACTGAGGGAGTCCTGGATTAGGGGGTCTCCGGACAGCCGAACTATATTCTTTGGCCGGATTGTTAGACTATGAAGATACAAGATTGAAGACTTCGTCTCATGTCCGGATGGGACTCTACTTGGCGTGGAAGGCAAGCTAGGCAATACGGATATGTATATCTCCTCCTTTGTAACCGACCTTGTGTAATCCTAGCCCTCTCCGGTGTCTATATAAACCGGAGGGTTTTAGTCCGTAGGACAACATACAATCATACCATAGGCTAGCTTCTAGGGTTTAGCCTCTCTGATCTCGTGGTAGATCTACTCTTGGACTACCCATATCATCAATATTAATCGAGCAGGACATAGGGTTTTACCTCCATCAAGAGGGCCCGAACCTGGGTAAAACTTCGTGTCCCCTGCCTCCTGTTACCATCCGCCTAGACGCATAGTTCAGGACCCCCTACCCGAGATCCGCCGGTTTTGACACCGACAATGTTCGACTACATGAACCGCGTTACTAAACGCTTCCACTTTCGATCTACGAGGGTACGTGGACACAATCTCCCCTCTCGTTGCTATGCATCACCAAGATGGATATCCCGTGTGCGTAGGCAATTTTTTTGAAATACTATGTTCCCCAACAAGCAGGTGTCTATTTCTCCAGCTTTAGTTGAATCGAGTTTGATTATGCCCGGTCCTTGTTGAAGGTTAAAACAACACACTTGATGAAAAATCATTGTGGTTTTGATGCGTAGGTAAGAACGATTCTTGCTAGAAGCCCATACAAGCCACGTAAAACTTGCAACAACAAAGTAGAGGACGTCTAACTTGTTTTTGCAGGGCATGTTGTGATGTAATATGGTCAAGACATGATGAGATATAAATTGTTGTATGAGATGATCATGTTTTGTAACAGTTATCGGCAACTAGCAGGAGCCATAGGGTTGTCGCTTTATTGTATTAAATGCAATCGCCATGTAATTGCTTTACTTTATCACTAAGCGGTAGCGATAGTCGTAGAAGCAATAGTTGGCGAGACGACAACGATGCTACAATGGTGATCATGACGGTGCTTTGGAGATGGAGATCGAAGGCACACGATGATGATGGCCATATCATATCACTTATTTTGATTGCATGTGATGTTTATCCTTTATGCGTCTTATTTTGCTTAGTACGGCGGTAGCATTATAAGATGATCCCTCACTAAATTTCAAGGTATAAGCGTTCTCCCTGAGTATGCACCATTTCTACAGTTCATCGTGCCGAGACACCACGTGATGATCGGGTGTGATAAGCTCTACGTTCACATACAACATGTGCAAGCCATTTTTGCACACGCGGAATACTCGGGTTAAACTAGACGAGCCTAGCATATGCATATATGGCCTCGGAACACCGAGTCCAAAAGGTCAAACGTGAATCATATAGTAGATATGATCGACATAGAGATGTTCACCATTGAAAACTACTCCATCTCACGTGATGATCAGACATGGTTTAGTTCATATGGATCACATGATCATTTAGATGACTAGAGGGATGTATATCTAAGTGGGAGTTCTTAAGTAATATGATTAATTGAACTATAATTTATCATGAACTTAGTCCTGGTAGTATTTGCAAATTATGTTGTAGATCAATAGCTCACGTTATAGCTCCCCATTTATTTTTGATATGTTCCTAAAGAAAAATAAGTTGAAAGATGATAGTAGCAATGATGCAGACAGAATCCGTGATATGAGGATTATCCTCATTGCTGCACGAAAGAATTATGTCCTTGATGCACCGCTAGGTGACGGACCTATTGCAGGAGCAGATGCAGACGTTATGAATGTTTGGCAAGCTCAGGATGATGACTACTTGATAGTTTAGTGCGCCATGCTTTACGGCTTAGATACGGGACTTCAAAAACATTTTGAATGCCACGGAGAATATAAGATGTTCCAAGAGCTGAAATTGGTGTTTCAGACTCATGCCCGAGTCGATAGGTATGAGACTTCTGACAAGTACTTTGTCTACAAGATGGAGGAGAATAGCTTAACCAGTGAGCATGTGTTCAGAATGTCTGAGTACTACAATCGCTTGAATCAAGTGGGAGTTAATCTTCCAGATAAGATAGTGATTAATAGAGTTCTCTAGTCACTATCACCAAGTTATTGGAACTCCATGATGAACTATAATATGCAAGGGATGACGAAAACGATTCCCGAGCTCTTCGCGATGCTAAAGTCAGCGAAGGTAGAAATCAAGAAAGAGCATCAAGTGTTGATGGTTAACAAGACCACTAGTTTCAAGAAAAGGGGCAAATGAAAATAAAGGGAACTTCAAGAAAGAATGGCAAGCAAGTTGTCGTTCCCATGAAGAAACCCAAAGCTAGACCTAAGCCTGAAATTGAGTGCTTATACTACAAAAGGAATGGTCACTAGAAGCGGAACTACCCCAAATATTTGGCGGATAAGAAGGATGGCAAAGTGAAAGGTATATTTGATATACATGTTATTAATGTGTACCTTACTAATGCTCGTAGTAGCGCCTGGGTATTTGATATTGGTTCTGTTGCTCATATTTGCAACTCGAAATAGGGGCTATGGATTAAACAAAGATTGGCTAAAGGACAAGGTGACGATGCGCGTGGGAAATGATTCCAAAGTCGATGTTATCGTCGTCGGCACGCTACCTCTACATCTACCTCCGGGATTAGTTTTAGACCTAAATAATTGTTATTTGGTGCTAGCGTCAAGCATGAACATTATATATGTATCTTGTTTGATGCGAGATGGTTATTCATTTAAATTAGAGAATAATGGTTGTTCTATTTATATGAGTAATATCTTTTATAGTCATGCACCCTTGATGAGTGGTCTATTTTTATTGAATCTCGATAGTAGTGATACAGATATTCATAGTATTGAAGCCAAAAGATACAAGTTTAATAATGATAGCAACTTATTTGTGGCACTGCCGTTTAGGTCATATTGGTGTAAAGCGCATGAAGAAACTCCATGCTGATGGACTTCTTGAATTGATACATCTCCAATGTATCTATAATTTTTGATTGTTCCATGCTATTATATTATCTGTTTTGGATGTTTAATGGGCTTTAATATACCTTTTTATATTAGTTTTGGGACTAACATATTAACCAAAAGCCGAGTGCAAATTGTTGTTTTTTGCCTATTTCAATGTTTCGCAGAAAAGTAATATCAAAAGGAATCCAAACGGAATGAAACCTTTGCAAGGGTTTTTTTTGGAACAAACACAATCCAGGAGACTTGGAGTGGACACAAGGAAGCAATGAGGAAGCCACGAGGCAGGAGGCC
This sequence comes from Triticum urartu, assembly GCF_003073215.2. NCBI lineage: Eukaryota > Viridiplantae > Streptophyta > Magnoliopsida > Poales > Poaceae > Triticum > Triticum urartu. The sequence continues at coordinate 269,596,243 of NC_053022.1, forward strand.
GCGCCCCCCACCTCATGGGCCCCTCGCAGCTCCACCGACCTACTTCTTTCACCTATATATATTCTTATACCCTGAAACCTTCGGGGAGAGCCACGAAACACCTTTTCCAGCGTCGCAACCTTCTGTACCCGTGAGATCGCATCTTGGGGGATTTCCGGTGATCTTCGGAGGGGGATTTGATCATGGAGGGCTTCTACATCAATACCATAGCCTCTCCGATGATATGTGAGTAGTTTACCATAGAAGTTCGAGTCCATTGTTATTAGCTAGATGGCTTGTTCTCTCTCTTTGGATCTCAATACAAAGTTCTCCTCGATCTTCTTAGAGATCTATTCTATGTAACTCTTTTGCGGTGTGTTTGCCAAGATCCGATGAATTGTGGGTTTATGAACTTGATTATCTATGAATATTATTTGGTTCTTCTCTGAATTCTTATATGCATGATTTGATATCTTTGCAAGTCTCTTCGAATTATCGGTTTAGTTTGGCCTACTAGATTGAACTTTCTTGCAATGGGAGAAGTGCTAAGCTTTGGTTCAATCTTGCGGTGCTCGATCCCAGTGACAGAAAGGAAATGACACGTATTGTATTGTTTCCATCGAGGATAAAAATATGGGCTTTATATCATATTGCTTAAGTTTATCCCTCTACATCATGTCATCTTGCCTAATGCGTTACTCCATTCTTATGAACTTAATACTCTAGATGCATACTGGATAGCGGTCAATGTGTGGAGTAATAGTAGTAGATGCAGAATGTTTTGGTCTACTTGTCACGGACGTGATGCCTATATGCATGATCATTGCCTTAGATATCATCATAACTATGCGCTTTTCTATCAATTGCTCGGCAGTAATTTGTTCACCCACCGTAATACATGCTATCTTGAGAGAAGCCACTAGTAAAACCTATGGCCCCCGGGTCTACTTTACATCATATAAGTTTCCAATCTACCATTCTAGTTTACTATTTTTTTGCAATCTTTATTTTCCAATCTATACCACAAAAATACCAAAAATATTTATCTTATTATCTTTATTAGATCTAAGTTTTGCAAGTGGCCGTGAAGGCCCCTTTATCGCGTTGGTTGCAAGGTTCTTATTTGTTTGTGCAGGTACTAGGTGATTTGCGTGGTCTCCTACTTGATATATACCTTGGTTCTCAAAAACTGAGGGAAATACTTACGCTACTTTACTGCATCACCCTTTCCTCTTCAAGGTAAAACCAACGCATGCTCAAGAGGTAGCAAGAAGGATTTCTGGCGCTGTTGCTAGGGAGATCTACGCACAAGTCAAGACATACCAAGTACCCATCACAAACTCTTATCCCTCACATTACATTATTTGCCATTTTCCTCTCATTTTCCTCTCCCCCACTTCACCTTTGATGTTGTATTCGCCCTTTGTCATTTGTCTCTTTTTGCTTGCTTCTTGTGTGTGCGTGGGTTAGATCGTTTGTTTTGCCGTTATGGCTAGTCCTTCTATCATTGTTAGTACTCCCGATCATGAAGTTCTTAATTTTAAACAAAGGGAGGGAGAAAATCTAAAAGATGCTTGGCATAGAATTTGCAATGCTCAGAATAGATCTACTAGGAAGCAATCTACTTCCATTCTTCTTCGCAATTTTTATGTAAGCATCACTCCTTGGAACAGATATATTCTTCATACCATTACCGGAGGGAATTTCTCGGGTAGCCATACTTTTGATTCTTATAATGCTATGTTAGATTTGTTCGGCCCACCACCTCTTTTGGTCAATGGAACTATTTTAACTTTGGAACATGTGATGCAAAGGCTTGAAAGTATCAAAAATAAAGTTGCCACTATAGAGTTGATTGAGAATTTGGATAAAAAGATCCACAACCAAATTACCCAATATGGATCTAAGGTAGGAGTTACTCTGAAAAATTTTCAACAAAAAGAACCCATGGTTAATGAAAAGATAGATCAAGATTCCACTAGAATTGATAAACTTGAGGATATTATTACCAATTTAGGGTCTGCCTTTTCTGCCGTAAGAAACACTTCAAATCCTCCTACTACCAAAGTTGCCAAATTTATGTATGTTCCTAAAAATAAGGGTGAATCTTCTAGTAAGGAAAATGTGGATCTCAAATCAATAAGTGTTCACCTCAACTTTTTCGCTATCATTAAGGAACCTTTCGCTACAAATGAATGTCTTCATTTCTTGCCTAGGAGTTTGATCATTAATAAAAAGGAAACTCCTAAGGGTTATAAGTGTTCAATTGAAGAATTGCATACCAAAGATGATAATACCTAGATCTATTCTTGTTTTTATGCCTAGCTAGGGGCGTTAAACGATAGCGCTTGTTGGGAGGCAACCCAATTTTATTTTTATTCCTTGCTTTTTGTTCCTGTTTAGTAATAAATAAATCATCTATTCTCTGTTATTATTGTGTTTTTTATGTTTTAATTAGTGTTTGTGCCAAGTAAAGCCTTTAGGATCTTCTTGGATGATTGTTATTTGATCTTGCTGAAAAAACAGAAAGTATGAACTCACGAGAATAATTTTCATTTTTTACCAGAGAGTGGTAAAATACCAATTCCAACTTCAATAGATCAATATACAAATTACTTAGCACGTCCTAATTTCTCAGGTTTTTTGGATTTACATAAGTATTCGAAACCTACAGATTACTACAAATTGTTCTGTTTTTGACAGATTCTATTTCTCGTGTGTTGTTTGCTTATTATGATGAATCTATGGCTAGTATCAGCGGGTATGAACCATAGAGAAGTTGGAATACAGTTGGTTTAACACCAATATAAATAAATAATAAGTTCATTACAGTACCTTAAGGTGGTTATTTATTTTCTTATACTAACGGAGCACATGAGATTTTCTGTTGAGTTTTGTGTTGTGAAGTTTTCAAGTTTTTGGGTACAAATTTGATGGATTTTGTAACAAGGAGTGGCAAGAGCCTAAGATTGGGGATGCCCAAGGCACCCCAAGGTAAAATCCAATGACAACCAAAAGCCTAAGCTTGGGGATGCCCCAGAAGGCATCCCCTCTTTCGTCTTTGTCTATCGGTAACTTTACTTGAGGCTATATTTTTATTCACCACATGATATGTGTTTTGCTTGGAGCATCTTGTATGATTTGAGCCTTTGCTTTTTAGTTTACCACAATCATCCTTGCTGTATACACCTTTTGGGAGACACACACATGAATCGGAATTTATTAGAATACTCTATGTGCTTCACTTATATCTTTTGAGCTAGATAATTTTGCTCTAGTGCTTCACTTGTATTTTTTAGAGCACGGTGGTGGTTTTATTTTGTAGAAATTATTGATCTCTCATGCTTCACTTATATTATTTTGCGAGTCTTTTAGAACAGCATGGTAATTTTCTTTGGCTATAAAATTAGTCCTAATATGATAGGCATTCAAGATGGGTATGATAAAAACTTTCATATAGAGTGCATTGAATACTATGATACTTGATAGATGTTTTGAGATATAAAGGTGGTAATGTTAGAGTCATGCTGGTTGGGTAATTGTGAAATTGCGAAATACTTGTGTTAAAGTTGGCAAGTCTCGTAGCATGCACGTATCGTAAACATTTTGTGACAAATTTGAAGCATGGGGTGTTCTTTGAGTGCTTTCCTTATGAGTGGCGGTCGGGGATGAGCGATGGTATTTTCCTACCAATCTATCCCTCTAGGGGCATGCGTAGTAGTACTTTGCTTCGAGGGCTAATAAACTTTTGCAATAAGTATATGAGTTCTTTATGACTAATGTGAGTCCATGGATCATACACATTCTTACCTTTCCGCAATTTGCTAGCCTCTACAGTACCGTGCATTGCCCTTTCTCACCTTGAGAGTTGGTGCAAACTTCGCCGGTGCATCCAAACCCCGTGATACGATACGCTCTATCACACATAAGCCTACTTATATCTTCCTCAAAACAGCCACCATACCTACATATTATGGCATTTCCATAGCCATTCCGAGATATATTGACATGCAACTTTCCACCGTTCCGTTTATTATGACACACTCCATAATTGTCATATTGCTTTGCATGATCATGTAGTTGATATCGTATTTGTGGCAAAGCCACTTTCATAATTCTTTCATACATGTCACTCTTGATTCGTCGCATATCCCAGTACACCGCTGGAGGCATTCACATAGAGTCATATTTTTGTTCTAGTATCGAGTTGTAACATTGAGTTATGAGTAAATAAAAGTGTGATGATCATCATTATTAAAGCATTGTCCCATGTGAGGAAAGAAGGATGGAGACTATGAAAAAAAAGAGGCCAAAGAAGCCCAAATAAAAAAATGAGAGAAAAAGAGAGAAGGGACAATGTTACTATCCTTTTTCCACACTTGTGCCTCAAAATAGCACCATGATCTTCATGATAGAGAGTTTCTTATTTTGTCACTTTCATATACTAGTGGGAATTTTTCATTATAGAACTTGGCTTGTATATTCCAATGATGGGCTTCCTCAAAATGCCCTAGGTCTTCGTGAGGAAGCAAGTTGGATGCACACCCACTTAGTTTCTTTTGATGAGCTTTCATACACTTATAGCTCTAGTGCATCCGTTGCATGACAATCCCTACTCCTCGCATTGACATCAATTGATGGGCATCTCCATAGCCCGTTGATTAGCAGCGTCAATGTGAGACTTTCTCCTTTTTGTATTCTCACATAACCCCCATCATCATATGCTATTCCACCTATAGTGCTATATCCATGGCTTACGCTCATGTATTGCGTAAGGGTTGAAAAGCCTGAAGCGCGTTAAAAAGTATGAACCAATTGCTCGGCTTGTCATCGGGGTTATGCATGATGGGAACATTTTGTGTGACGAAAATGAAGCATGGCCAAACTATATGATTTTGTAGGGATAAGCTTTCTTTGGCTATGTTATTTTGATAAGACATAATTGCTTGGTTAGCATGCTTGAAGTATTACTATTTTTATGTCAATATTAAACTTTTATCTTGAATCTTTTGGAAATTATGCCACAATAAAGAGAATTACATTGAAAATTATGTTAGGGAGCATTCCACATCAAAAAATTTGTTTTTATCATTTACCCACTCGAGGACGAGCAGGAATTAAGCTTGGGGATTCTTGATACGTCTCCAACGTATCAATAATATTTTATTGTTCCATGCTATTATATTATCTATTTTGGATGCTTAATGGGCTTTAATATACCTTTTTATATTATTTTTGGGACTAACCTATTAACCAAAAGCCAAGTGCAAATTGCTGTTTTTTTTGCCTATTTTAGTGTTTCGCAGAAAAGGAATATCAAACAGAATCCAAACGGAATGAAACCTTCGCGAGGATCATTTTTGGAACAAACGCAATCCAGGAGACTTGGAGTGGACGTCAAGGAAGCAGTGAGGAAGCCACAAGGCAGGAGGGCACGCCCCCCACCCTCGTGGGCCCCTCGCAGCTCCACCGACCTACTTCTTTCGCCTATGTATACTCTTATACCCTGAAACCTTTGGGGAGAGCCACGAAAAATCTTTTCCACCGCCGCAACCTTCTGTACCCGTGGGATCCCATCTTGGGGCCTTTTCCGGCAATCTGCCGAAGGGGGATTCGATCACGGAGGGCTTCTACATACACACCATAGCCTCTCCTATGATGTGTGAGTAGTTTACCACAGACCTTTGGGTCCATAGTTATTAGCTAGATGGCTTCTTCTCTCTCTTTGGATCTCAATACAAAGTTCTCCTCGGTCTTCTTGGAGATCTATTCGATGTAACTCTTTTGTGGTGTGTTTGTCGAGATCCGATGAATTATGGGTTTATGAACTTGATTATCTATGAATATTATTTGATTCTTCTCTAACTTCTTATATGCATGATTTGATATCTTTGCAAGTCTCTTCGAATTATCGGTTTAGTTTGGCCTACTAGATTGATCTTTCTTGCAATGGGAGAAGTGCTTAGCTTTGGGTTCAATCTTGCGGTGCTCGATCCCAATGACAGAAAGGGAAACACCACGTATTGTATTGTTGCCATCGAGGATAAAAAGATGGGGTTTATATCATATTGCTTGAGTTTATCCATCTACATCATGTCATCTTGCCTAATGTGTTACTCCGTTCTTCTGAAATTTTACTCTAGATGCATGCTGGATAGCGGTCGATGTGTGGAGTAATAGTAGTAGATGCAGAATTGTTTTGGCCTACTTGTCACAGACGTGATGCCTATATTCATGATCATTGCCTTAGATATCATCATAACTATGCGCTTTTCTATCAATTGCTCGGCAGTAATTTGTTCACCCACTGTAATACATGCTATCTTGAGAGAATCCACTAGTGAAACCTATGGCCCCCGGGTCTACTTTACATCATATAAGTTTCCAATCTACAATTCTAGTTTACTATTTATTTTGCAATCTTTATTTTCCAATCTATACCACAAAAATAACAAAAATATTTATCTTATTATCTTTGTCAGATCTCACTTTTGCAAGTGCCTGTGAAGGGATTGGCAGCCCCTTTATCGTGTTGGTTGCAAGGTTCTTATTTGTTTGTGCAGGTGCTAGGCGATTTGCGTGTAGTCTCCTACTGGATTGATACCTTGGTTCTCGAAAACTGAGGGAAATACTTACGCTACTTTGCTGCTTCACCCTTTCCTCTCCAAGGGAAAACCAACGCATGCTCAAGAGGTAGCAGGAATCACTTGATTATGAATCACTTGATGCTTGCGAACCATGCCTCATGGGCAATATGACTAAGAATCCGTTCTCCGGAACAGTGGAGCGAGCCACTGACTTATTGGAAATAATACCGATGTATGCGGTCCGATGAGTGTTGAGGCTCGCGACGGGTATCGTTATTTTTTGACCTTCACGGATGATTTGAGTAGATATGGGTATATCTACTTAATGAAACACAAGTCTAAAACATTTGAAAAGTTCAAAGAATTTCGAAGTGAAGTTGAGAATCATCATAACAAGAAAATAAAGTTTCTACGATCTGATCGCGAAGGCGAATATTTGAGTTACGAGTTTGGCCTTCATTTAAAACAATGTGGAATAGTTTCACAACTCACGCCACCTGGAACACCACAGCGTAATGGTGTGTCCGAACATCATAACTGTACTTTATTAGATATAGTGCGATCTATGATGTCTCTTACTGATTTACCACTATCGGGTTATGCATTAGAGACAGCTGCATTCATGTTAAATAGGGCACCATCTCAATCCGTTGAGACGACACCGTATGAACTATGGTTTGGCAAGAAACCTAAGCTGTCATTCTTAAAGTTTTGGGCTGCGATGCTTATGTGAAAAATCTTCAACCTGATAAGCTCGAGCCCAAATCGGAGAAATGCGTCTTCATAGGATACCCAAAGGAAACTGTTGGGTACACCTTCTATCATAGATCCGAAGGCAAGATATTCATTGCTAAGAATGGATCCTTTCTAGAGAAGGATTTTCTCTTGAAAGAAGTGAGTGGGAGGAAAGTAGAACTTGATGAGGTAATTGTACCATCTCTCGAACTGGAAAGTAGTTCATCGCAGAAATCAGTTCCGGTGATTCCTACACCAATTAGTGAGGAAGCTAATGATGATGATTATGAAACTTTAGATCAAGTTACTACCGAACCTCGTAGGTCAACCAGAGTATGGGCCGCACCAGAGTGGTAGTAATCCTTTCTGGAAGTCATGTTACTAGACCATGACGAACCTACGAACTATGAGGAAGCGATGATGAGCCCAGATTCCGTGAAATGGCTTAAGGCCATGAAATCTGAGATGGGATCCATGTATGAGAACAAAGTATGGACTTTGATTGACTTGACCGATGATCGGCGAGTCACTGAGATTAAATGGATCTTCAAGAGGAAGACGGATGTTGATAGCAGTGTTACTATCTACAAAGCTCGAATTGTCGCAAAAGGTTTTCGACAAGTTCAAGGTGTTGACTACGATGAGAGTTTCTCACTACTATCTATGCTTAAAGTCTGTCTGATTCATGTTAGCATTGCCGCATTTTATGATTATGAAATTTGGCAAATGGATGTCAAAACTGCATTCCTTAATGGATTTCTTAAAGAAGAGTTGTATATGATGCAACCAGAAGGTTTTGTCAAATCCTAGAGGTACTAACAAAGTGTGTAAGCTCCAGCAATCCATTTATGGACTAGTGCAAGCATCTCAGAGTTGGAATGTACGCTTTGATAGTGTGATCAAAGCATATAGTTTTATAAAGACTTGCGGTGAAGCATGTATTTACAAGAACGTGAGTGGGAGCACTATAGCCATTCTAATAAGTATATGTGAATGACATATTGTTGATCGGAAATGATGTAGAAATTTCTGGAATACATAAAGGAGTGTTTGAAAGGAGTTTTTCAAAGAAAGACCTCGGTAAAGCTACTTACATATTGGGCATCAAGATCTATAAAGATATATCGAGATGCTTGATAAGACTTGCGATGAGTACATGCATTGATAAGATTTTGAAGGAGTTCAAAATGGATCAGTCAAAGAAGGAGTTCTTGCCTAAGTTGTAAGGTGTGAAGTTTAGTAAGACTCAAAAACCAACCACGACAGAAGATAGAGAGAGAATGAAAGTCATTCCCTATGCCTCAGCCATAGGTTCTATAAAGTATGCCATGATGTATACCAGATCTATTATGTACCTCGCCATGAGTTTGGCAAGAGGGTACAATAGTGATCCACGAGTGGATCGCTGGACAGCGGTCAAAATTATCCTTAGTGCAATAAGGGCATGTTTCTCGATTATGGAGGTGACAAAAAGTTCGTAGTAAAGGGTTACGTCGATGCAATCTTTGACACTGATCCAGATGACTCTAAGTCTCAATCTGGATACATATTGAAAGTGGGAGCAATTAGCTAGAGCAGCTCCGTGCAGAGCATTGTAAGACATAGAAAATTTCCAAAATACATACGGCTCTGAATCTGGCAGACCCATTGACTGAACTTCTCTCACAAGAAAAATATGATCACACCTTAGTACTCTTTGGGTGTTAATCACATAGCGATGTGAACTACATTATTGACTCTAGTAAACCCTTTGGGTGTTAGTCACATGGAGATGTGAACTAATCACATAAAGATGTGAACTATTGGTGTTAAATCACATGACGATGTGAACTAGATTATTGACTCTAGTGCAAGTGGGAGACTGAAGGAAATATGCCTTAGAGGCAATAATAAAGTAGTTATTTATATTTTCTTATATCATGATAAATGTTTATTATTCATGCTAGAATTGTATTAACTAGAAACTTAGTACATGTGTGAATACATAGACAAAATAGAGTGTCCCTAGTATGCCTCTACTTAACTAGCTCATTAATCAAAGATGGTTAAGTTTCCTGACCATAGACATGTGTTGTCATTTGATGAACGGGATCACATCATTAGAAAATGATTTGATGGACTAGACCCATCTGTTAGCTTAGCATAATGATCGTTTAGTTTTATTTCTATTGCTTTCTTCATAACTTATACATGTTCCTTTGACTATGAGATTGTGCAACTCCCGAATACCGGAGGAACACCTTGTGTGCTATCAAACGTCACAACGTAACTGGGTGATTATAAAGATGCTCTACGGGTGTCTCCGTGTAACAACCTGGATTTTGGCCCTTTTCTTTTTCTTTTTGATTTATTGGTTTTTGCTCTGTTTTCTTTTTTGGAGTGGTTCTGTGGCCTTGTCACCTGGGGGATCATCCTCTTTTTCCCTCCCAAGTGGCTCATCATTCTCAAAACCTTGCCAAGATCATGTCACTCCACTGCTTGACCAAACTCTAATTTCTTTTTCTTAGGAATATTCCTTTTTCTATTAAAAGAATAACCCTGTCTGCCCTAGGTTGTGAAGCGACCTTTATTTCCATCACTCCTAAAATTCCCAAATAATTCTCATAAATTTTTTGGATCATATATTTCCCAAATATGGAAAAATATTTCATTTGTCATGTTTATCACCATGCTCAAATAATTAATTTCCTATTCTGCCCTAAATGGCACATTGTGAAGCAAGTGCTATTTTCCTTTTCCCAATTGACCTCAAACTCCTTGAACACCTTTTCATGTCCATATAATTACCAAATGCCAAAGTGAAACCTCATTTTCCTAGTAATTATTTAATTATGATTTTCCAAAATTCCTGTCTGAGGGAAGTGGTTGTGAAGGAAGTACAAGCTAGGCATATCCAAATGAGTTTCTATTTTGCATGATCCCTCATATCATAATATAATATACCTTTACCAAAGTAGAGCTCATTTCATGCCTGCATGAGAACTCACCTTCAATTCTTTGATTCTGTCCAAATTTTCAGTTTGTGAAGAAAGTATATTTTATCTTGCTCCATTATGTCTTCCAATTTTTCTAGGACTTTTATTATCCATATAACCTACCTCAACCAATTTTGGGCATGTTTCATTAAGCCATTTTTCCTATAGCATTTTTTCAAGTTTCTGGTCAGCAAGGATGTTTGTGAAGCAAGTGCCATTTTGGTGAATCCAATTGGTATGAAACTTATACAGCATCTTTATATGATCAAATATTGAATCCTTGCCAAACTTGAGATCAGGTGGTTACTCCATGTGAGTGCATCATCCAAATCTTGATTCTGGACACATAATGTGAGTTACAAAGCAACTATGTTAGTTTGTGCTCCATTATGCCTCAAAAGCTCCAGGATCATAGTCCCTCCTTAGCTAATCACCCCAGACATAACATTTGACCCATAGCATCTCTCTGTTGATCACACTTAGTTGATCAAGTTTATTGCAGTAAACTTCAGAGGTTGCTTACCTTTTAACCAGAGCCGTTTTCACAGAACTACCACCACGGTTGAGGCCTCCCCTGGATAAAGTACTCACTAGACAACATTTTCAATCCCCTCTCCCCCACTACATGCCAGTGCACATGGTGACCACGACAATGGCATGCCTGTGCACGCGCTCTGTGTGCAGTGCGCGTGTCCAGTGGCTGTTTGTGCTGGACCCCCTCCTCCTCTCGTCGCCTTCGCGCGCGTGATCATGTCCCACAGCTGGCTCACGTCGTCGCCGTCCTCCTGGAGGCCTCTACCCCTCCGTCAGCCCCTCCGTCAGCTCTCGTCGCCGCGCGCCCACGGGCGAGCTGTAGCCGACCGAGGCTTTGATGGCGTTCGGCTCCTTCTCCTCTTGTCCTCGAGCTCTCCCTCGTCTCCGTGAGCCCTGCCCCTCGTCTGTTCCCTCTCCATCGCCTTCGCCGAGCTCATGCGCGAGCACACGCGTCCGCGGCGACGCCAGCTCGGCCTCCTCGCCCCGCGGCTATTTAAGCCCTCCCCCAAGTCATTCGAGCACCTCATCAGCCTCCCCTCACTCATAGCTCACTCCCCGTCCACTCGCCTGAGCTCCAGAAGCTCTTCTTGCCACTCATCACCGCCATGGCCGCCCCTGGCCTCCGCCTAAATTCGCAGCAACCCGAGCCCTTCTCCTCTCCTAGCTACAACCAGAGAGCCCCTATACCTCCCCGAGCTTTCCCCGCCCTCCTCCTTACCCTCTGGTGGCCTCTCGCCATGCTTCCCATCACCGACCAAAGCTGTCGTCCGCCGTGGTCGCGGCCCCGCTCGTCCCCGCGTTCTCCGGTGAGCGTGCTGCCCCCAGTCGGGTGCGCCTCTCCGCACGGAGCATTTCGGTGGCCGGGGCGTCGCCTGAGTCGTCCCGAACCGGCCGGACGAGCACCGGCGCCGTGCTCCTCCTCTGTTCTGCGGGCGCGCCGTCGGGATGGAGAAAGAAGGGAAGGGAGGAGAGAGAGAGAGGGAGTGGATAAGGCGGGCCCCACCAGTCAGCCACACCGGAGCCGCCCCCGCGTTGACCCCAGGTGCCGACGTGGATAAGTGACGGGTCCCACCCCGCGGGACCCGCACGTCAGCGACCCACGCCTGGCCCCGCCACTGTCCACGTGGTTAAGTGGAAACGCATTTCCCAGAGTACTTTTACTTCCGATGAAAGCGTATTCATCCTTTCTTTTATCTAAAGTATGTTTCCCTTCTGGAAAGCGTATTCCTCTCTTCTGCGGCTGAAAAGGCGTTTTCTTTACAGAAAACATATTCAACCCGAAGGCGCTCTCTGTTTTTCTGTCCAGGCCCAGATTTTGAAGTTTTTCATTACAGATGGGTCCCTGGCAGAAAACACCTCATATCTTTTTAACCACAACTCCAAATGAGGTGATTCCAAAGCCCACTTCTTCGTTCCATCGAGCCCGTTCTGATGGAACCATTTTCACCATGTTTTGACATTCTGAAAATGACCATTTTTCCCCTGCCCTTATTCAGCCCCCTCCGAGAGAGAACGTTTTCGGACGATCCTTTCCGCGAGTTTCTCGCACTTTCTCCCGGTGATTTCTTCCACCCCAGGCAAGCCACACCCTCCATTTGCATGATTGCAATGCAGTGACATGGTTTAAATTATTTGAACTTGTTTAAAATATTGCTTTAGCTACATGACTTTGTGCATGGCAATTTCTCGGAGTTGTATTTTGATCTTGTTATTGCCATGATGTTGCTGGGAGTTCTAGGACTTTTATTTTGCATCTTATATGGTTGACATGTTGCCATTGGATTATTAGTGGCTTATGTTATGATGGTGGTGTTGGGTATGATATTTTTGGAGTATTTGCTTTGGATGTCATACTGCCTTTGGATTATTAGTGGTTAGTATGATTATTTTCATGATGGTACCTGTCATTATATTTTGGAGTATTACTTTGGATATCATACTGCCTTTGGATTATTAGTGGTTAGTATGATTATTTTCATGATGGTACCTGTCATTATATTTTGGAGTATTACTTTGGATATCATACTGCCTTTTGATTATTAATGGTTAGTATGATTATTTTCATGATGGTACGTGTCATTATATTTTGGAGTATTACTTTGGATATCATGCTGCCTTTGGATTATTAGTGGTTAGTATGATTATTTTCATGATGGTATCTGTTATTATATTTTGGAGTATTACTTTGGATGTCATGTTGCCTTCAGAGTATTAGTGGCTTTTATGATTAGTTTCATGGTGGTTTTGGATATATCTTGGAGTATTTGTGATGTAGGGTAGAGACCCTAATCGCCCGATCTTTCACGAAAGGAGCGGATCCCGGGGAAAACGCGAAGAACACGGGGATGAACGGAAGGAAAACACAAGAGGAAAACACTATACCGACATGAATAAGTCACACATGGGCTAGATCCTCGAGTACATAGGACGATACACGAATCCACGGACAACTAGGGACGATACACGGTAACCGGTTCTTCTCCGTGAGGAGGTCTTGAATCCACAAGGGGATCTTCCCGTAAAGGGGTCTTGAATCCAAGGTGGATCTTCTCCGTAGAGGAGCCGCGGTCTCTCTCGTGGAGTAGATCCGATATGGATGAGCAATGCTCTATCTCTCAAATAAGCTAAACCAATGCTAACCCTAGAAAGTTGTACAGTATAGAGTATTTATAGTCTAGGTAACGAAAGGGTACACGGGCCCTGGCCCAAGTGACTGCGCGCAGGCAGGGCCGGTAGTACCGGTCAAGGGGGCGGTTGTTCTGCTGGGAGCTCATGCATGGCGGAAGTACCGGTCCTGGAAGGCGGTAGTTCCGCTGGGAGGTCTGGCGTTGGCTTGCGGAGATGGACGTCGAAGGGGCCAGCGGTTGTACTGGTTGTCGGGGCGGCAGTACCGGTCTTTTGGTAGTTACCGGCACATCCGGTGTAGTGCCGGCCTTGCACCGCTCGATCACAGAAGGTAGACCGGTTGTTGGGCGGTAGTCGGGTGGTTGTTCCGCCCGGGCGGTGGTCGGGCGGTTGTTCCGGTCCTTCAGGGCTGGGCAGAATGTCTCCATGCTCTTGATGTCCATCTTGCACCGTTCCATCTCCTTGGTTGCTTACATGGTACCTAAGCACACAAAGCAACTCCGATTGAGGTAGTAGCCATGTCTCACATGGGTCAAAGGGAAGTTCAACAAGGAGAGAGTTAACCTCGTTCTCGATGGCTCTCGCACGGGCTCTTGTCATGGGTCCAAGTGGTGTCGTGGGAGATGTAGGTAGGTCCATGGGGATGGCCTTGGGATGCTCCGCGTCATCTCCCCTCCCTTGGGGAAGATCCGTCCTTGGATCAAATTCTTCATCACCATGGGAGGGAAAGAGATCTTTGACGTTGAATATGTCGCTCATGTTGTACTTGTCGCGCGGGAGGTCGATCTTGTAAGCGTTGTCGTTGTAGCGTGCAAGCACCTTGAAGGGTCCATCCGCTCATGGTCGAAGCTTGGACTTGCGTTCTTGTAGAAAGCGGTCCTTGCGAAGGTGTAGCCACACGAGATCACCAGTGTTGAAGACCATAGGTTGCTTGTTGACGTTGAGCTTGGTCGCAAGGCGTTGTACTTGGCGCTCGATGGTGTTTCTTGTATCTTCATGCACCTTCTTGATATGGGTCGCTCGTGCACTTGCGTCCAAATTGATTCGCTCTTGGAGTGGTAGAGGTAGAATGTCCAATGGTGACAAAGGGTTGAATCCGTAGACGACCTCGAAAGGGGACTTGCCGGTTGTTGAGTGTCTTGCTCGGTTGTAGGCGAACTCGGCGATGGGTAGACACTCCTCCCACTCCTTGATGTTCTTCTTGATGAGTACTCGAAGTAGAGTGGAGAGTGTGTGGTTTGTCACCTCCATTTGGCCGTCGGTTTGAGGATGGTATGCCGTGGAGAAGAGTAGCTTGATTCCGAGCTTGGCGCATAGGGTCTTCCAAAAGTAGCTAAGGAACTTGACGTCACGGTCCGAGACGATAGTCTTTGGCACACCATGTAGACGCAATGTTTCCCTACAAAAGAGATTAGCCACATGTGAAGCATCGTCTATCTTGTTACAAGGAATAAAGTGTGCCATTTTCGAGAAACGGTCCACAACGACAAATATGGAATCTTTCCCATTGCGAGTCCTAGGCAAACCAAGTACAAAGTCCATGCTAATGTCTTCCCAAGGTTGGTATGGAATTGGTAAAGGCATATAGAGACCATGAGATTGAGCTTTGGACTTAGCTTTGCGACATGTAGAACACCGGTTGGTGAAGCGATTGACGTCCCGAAACATCTTTGGCCAAAAGTAGCTCTTTGAGAGCATGGCGAACGTCTTGTCGCGTCCGAAGTGTCCCATTAAGCCGCCTCCATGAGATTCCTGCAAAAGCAACAAACGAAGAGAGGACTCAGGAATGCAAAGTTTGTTAGCTCTCATAAGGTAGCCATCTTTGATGTAATAGCGTTCCCAAGATGTATTCGACAAACACTTGGCATAAGGAATGACAAAAGTCGTATCATGCTCATATAAGTCTTTGATATGCTCGAAGCCAATGACATCTAACTCAAGTTGCGTGACAAGCATGCAAATGCGGGAAAGCGCATCCGCCACAACATTTTCTTTACCCTTAATGTACTTGATGACATAAGGAAAAGACTCAATAAATTCACTCCATTTAGCATGACGCTTGTTCAACTTAGTCTGTCCCTTAAGATACTTGAGAGTCTCATGATCGGTATGAATGATAAACTCACGAGGACGAAGGTAGTGTTCCCATTCATGCAAAATGCAGACTAAAGCATATAGCTCTTTGTCATAGATGGGGTAATTGAGGTGCGCTCCGGAAAGTTTCTCACTAAAGTAAGCTACGGGGCGCTTCTCTTGCGTTAACACACCTCCTATGCCATTACCACTAGCATCGCAATGAATTTCAAAGGGTTTGTCGAAGTTGGGTAAAGCAAGCACGGGAGCATGAGTAAGCAAATTCTTAAGCTCATTGAATACGGTATCTTTGGATGGTCCCCAAATAAAAGGCGCATTCTTCTTGCTCAAAGCATGCAAAGGCGAAGCAATGGTGCTAAAACCCTTTACAAAGAGACGATAGAAGCCCGCAAGGCGAAGGAAACTACGCACTTGATGCAAGTTGGTTGGTTGCGGCCAAGTCTTAATAGCATCGATCTTGGACTCATCTACATGAACACCCTTAGAAGAGACAACAAATCCTAAGAAAATGAGCTTATCAACACCAAAAAGGCATTTCTCCATATTACCATAGAGACGCTCTTTCCTAAGAGTTTGCAAAACGGTGCGGACATGGGTGGCATGCTCTTGTATAGATTTGCTAAAGACAAGAATGTCATCGAAGTAAACCACAACAAATATACCAATGTAAGGGCGAAAGACATGATTCATAAGGCGCATAAAAGTGCCCGGTGCTTCCGAGAGACCCATAGGCATGACTAACCACTCATACAAACCAAACTTGGTTTTGAAGGCGGTTTAACATTCATCGCCCTCTTGTATGCGGATTTGATAGTAACCACTCTTAAGATCAATTTTGGAAAATATAGTGGCACCGCTAAGCTCATCTAGCATATCATCTAGGCGTGGAATGGGATATCTATAACGAACGGTGATAGCATTGATAGGTCTACAATCGGAGCACATGCGAAAACTACCGTCACGTTTTGGCACAAGAATGACCGGAACGGCACAAGGGCTCAAACTTTCATGCACATGTCCATGGTCTATGAGATGTTTTACTTTCCTTTGAATTTCTTTGGTTTCTTCGGGGTTGACGCGGTAGGGAGCTTTGTTCGGAAGCGGTGCTCCGGGGATGAGGTTGATTCGGTGCTCAATGCCTCGGAGAGGAGGTAGTCCCGGAGGTAGCTCATCGGGAAAAACATCTTGAAATTCCTGCAAAAGAGAAGACAACACTAAAGGAAGAGTGTGAGAGGTGTTAGTTTGTGGTGCATTGTCCTTGCACACGAGGACGTAGTGTAGGACACTAGATGGGTTCTCACACACTTCTCTCATCTCACGTTTTGTGGCAAATAGAACGAAGTTCTTGTTTTCGCTCATCGTGGAGGCACTCAATTTGGGCTTGTCGCGCTCACTCTTTTTGGTGGCTCACTCTCTCACCATTCTCTCCACGATGGGTGGTATGTTTGTCGGCGATCACTTGACTTGGCGACATTGGACGGAGGACGTACTCCTTGCCCTTCATCTTGAAGATGTAGTGGTTCGTTCGACCGTTGTGGATGACTCCTCTATCGAATTGCCATGGCCGTCCAAGGAGAAGATGACAAACGGTCATTGGAACAACGTCACACTCCAAGGTGTCTTCGTATGCGCCGATCTTGAAGGAGACTTGTACTCGGTGCTCGACTTGGATGGTGCCGGAGTCACTAAGCCATTGCACTTTGTAAGGATGTGGATGCTTCGTCTTGGGCAATTGGAGCTTGGAGCAAAGTTCTTCAGTTGCGAGATTGTGACAACTCCCTCCATCGATGATGACCTTGACGGATCGTCCATTGATGCCGGCCTTGGTGTGGAATATGTGGCATCGTTGGTCTTCTTCTTGGTGATGTTGGAGAGTCAAGACTTTGGAGACAACAAGTGCGGGACTCGAGTCTTCATCACAAAAGACTTGTTCTTCTTCATTGTTCACTTGGCGGTGCATGGCGACTTGCTCAAGTGCTTCCATTTCACCTTCACTCATGGAGTCATAAGTGCCATCGTCGTTGAAGACCATGGTCCGCTTGTTGGTGCACTCGTAGGACTTGTGGCCTCGGCCTCCGCAAGTGCAACACTTGAAGGAACTTGTCTTGACGGTCTCATCGGTTGGGGTTGATGATGATGAAGCTCTCGGCTGGAAGTTGCTCGTAGGAGGATGACTTGTAGTTGACGAAGCTTTCTTGGAAGTCGGCTTGTCGGTGTTGGAAGTAGACTTCTTGTAGTCGGTGTTGGAGTCGTTGAAGCTTGGTTATTGGAGAAGCCGTAGGACTTGGATGAGAACTTGGCGTACTTGAAGTCATCTTGCACTTGGCGTTCCGCTTTGGTAGTTTGGTGCACGAGCTCGATGAGATTTGAGTATGGTTGGAAGTCGGCGATCTTCTTGATAGGGTGATTGAGTCCATTCAAGAAACGTGCCATAGTTTGCTCATCATCTTCCGTCACATTGGCTCTTATCATTGCAATCTCCATCTCCTTGTAGTAATCTTCAACGCTCTTTGTTCCTTGCTTGAGTTGTTGGAGTTTCTTGAAGAGGTCGTGGTTGTAGTAGGTAGGCACGAAGCGTGCTCTCATGACATCCTTCATTTGTGCCCAAGTAGTGATGGGTGGATCACCTCTTGCCTCGCGGCGCTCAATGACTTGTTCCCACCAAATGAGGACATAGTCTTGGAACTCAAGGGATGCCATCATGATCTTCTTCTCTTCTTCATAATTGTGCAAACGGAAGATCTTGTCAACTTTCAATGCCCATGAAAGGTATTCTTCAGGATCGTTGCTTCCGTTGAACTTGGGCATGGTGAACTTGATCTTGCCGTAGCGTTGCTCTTCATTGTGTTGGGGTCGGGGATGATGACGCCGATGTTGTAGATGATTGTTCAACTCATGGTGCTCTTGTCGCGGAGGGTTGTCAACCTCGTGTTGCTCTTGTCGCGGAGTATTCCCAGTGTTTTCATGCTCTTGATGAACTTGATGGTCTTGGCGAGCTTGTGGAGGAGCGCGTCGAGCTCGAGGAGGAATTTGACGATTCATGCAAGCTTGAAGTCGTCGTTCGAGAATTTCTTCGCGAAGTGCTTCCTCTTCTTCACGGGCTTGACGGCCTCGGTCGGCAACGGCTCGACTCGCCTCGCGTAGAGCTTGTTGCGCCTCAAGTGCTTGAGCGTCATGGATTTGTTGTTCTTTACGTTGAGCCTCGGCATCTTGTGCATTTTGGTGTAGATGCGCACGTTCTTCCTCTTCATGTTGGCGTTGTTGTTGCCGTTCTCGAGCTAGCGCAAAGGCTTCTTCGGCTTGACGTCGTCGGCGCTCTTGAGAGTCGGTGTCTCGAAGTGGATTGAGGTTTGCTTGACGGTCGGTGCGCGCGGCTTGACGAAGAGTGTTCGATGTCGGTGTACTTGAGCCGGAGAGGATAAAGTCGGAATGGCGACTTGAATGGCTCCTTGAAGTGGAGGAAGAGCGGTTGAGCAACAAAGCGCGAATTTCGTCCATCCTTGCATCATTCTCTTGCTTGTGATCATCGAGCTTGTTGTCAAAGTAGTCCCTCGTACGTTGCTCGGAGAGTCATAAGTCGGCGGCAAGGTTGTCGATGCGTTCACTCATAGCTTGTTGCCCTTGATGTAAAGCACGTTGTGCACCAAAGAGGTGACTCTTGGTGACGAAGGAGTTCATGTCGTCGTCTTGCTCCATGAAGAGTGGGTTGGTAGAAGTACTTGGCCTATCCATCATTCCAAGACAAATGTGAGTGGTAGAAAGAGAAGAACGAATACCAAATGTACCTTGACCGAAGTTGAAAGTGAATCGATGATCACTCCAATATAGGACAAGGAAATAGCCCAATTGGTATGAATTCTCGTCGGTTTCTCACACCTACACAAGTAAAAGCTTATGGTGGAGCTTGGTTAGGATGGTGGCACAAAAATTTGATGCAATTTGTAAGTGAGCTTCAATAATGTTGGAAAAGATTCGCAAGATGCAATGTAACAAGTAGACCAAGCATATAAGGTACACAGAAACACACGCGCAAAAAGATAAGTGGGGTTGTGCAACCAAGGGTGAGCCAAAGTGTGGAATCCACAAAAATGCTCTTGTTGCACAACACTAGAGAGACGCTAGCACGATTGCACGATAGGCGGATACAAAAACTTGTGCACAACCTACTTAGCAAAAATGCAACGACTTCTATCCCAAATATTTTGTATGCAAGGTGTGGCTATGATACGATCCAAGATGATCGAGTATGACAATCTTAATGTTGTATGATGCTATGGTTCTTGCTTAAAAGCTCTTTGCTTATCTTTCCTCTTTGCTTAAAAGCTTGTTTGGCTCTTTGATGTTTGAGCTCTTTTCTCATGCAATGCTTGATGAACCAAGATAGCAAGTTAGTATGCGATGACAATTTGGTGACACAAGAGATGATACCAATATAGGCAACAATGATGTATGTATGCTATGGGAAGTATGATCACTAATGTGCACAAGTCTCGTTGCCGGCAATACTCAATGGCTAGTCTCGATGGGTAAGCAACGCAAATGAGTAAGGCTATGATGGCTATCAATGTAATGAGTAAGGCTATGATGCTACCAAGATGAGGTTACCGTACCGGTCTTGATTCCGGTATGGTGTCAAAATGGTGGCACGAATACCAAGTTGTAGTCGAGGTGGTCGTTGTTGATGACGCGTCCGTGGCGAAGATGAGCGGCGGTGGTGTCGATCTCGAACCGTACCTAAATAGCCGAAACACAAAAGGATACGGTATCGCAACTCAAATTCTCAAACTCGAAGTGGCAACACGTGTCGGAGTGCGAAATGGGCACAAAAAAAGGGGTAGTATGCGGAAGTGGTGATGGTGTATAAGTGGTTGGCAAAGATGCCAGTCGGTTTCAACTCAACTGAAACTGGGTGGGGCAGTAGTACCGCTTGTGAAGGCGGTGGTACCGGTTGGTTCCTTAGCGGTAGTTCCGCTCGTGGGGGCAGTAGTACCGCTGGGGTCGGAAAAATCGCAAGATCTGGATCGGGGATGGGTTTTTGGGACGGAAAGGGATGATTTCGTTGTCGAAATTCGAGCGATTTCAAGGATGGAATGTGGAGAGAAATGGGGAGATGCTAGATCCACTTGAAACCAAAGCAAATCCACGGATCAGATCCAACAAAACATCAACACACCAACAAATCACAAAAAAAATTGGGGCTATTTTTGGTGGGGATTTTCGGATTAGGACGAAAAACAACAAAATTAGGCTAGAAACACAACGGGGAGGCTCCGAAATCGTGATCAACCTTGCTCATGATACCAAGATGATGTAGGGTAGAGACCCTAATTGCCCGATCTTTCACGAAAGGAGCGGATCCCGGGGAAAACGCGAAGAACACGGGGATGAACGGAAGGAAAACACAAGAGGAAAACACTATACCGACACGAATAAGTCACACATGGGCTAGATCCTCGAGTACATAGGACGATACACGAATCCACGGACAACTAGGGACGATACACAGTAACCGGTTCTTCTCCGTGAGGAGGTCTTGAATCCACAAGGGGATCTTCCCGTAAAGGGGTCTTGAATCCAAGGTGGATCTTCTCCGTAGAGGGGCCGCGGTCTCTCTCGTGGAGTAGATCCGATATGGATGAGCAATGCTCTATCTCTCAAATGAGCTAAACCAATGCTAACCCTAGAAAGTTGTACGGGATAGAGTATTTATAGTCTAGGTAATGAAAGGGTACACGGGCCTTGGCCCAAGTGACTGCGCGCAGGCAGGGCCGGTAGTACCGGTCAAGGGGGCGGTTGTTCCGCTGGGAGCTCATGCATGGCGGAAGTACCGGTCCTGGAAGGCGGTAGTTCCGCTGGGAGGTCTGGCGCTGGCTTGCGGGGATGGACGTCGAAGGGGTCAGCGGTTGTACTGGTTGTCGGGGCGGCAGTACCGGTCTTTTGGTAGTTACCGGTACATCTGGTGTAGTGTCGGCCTTGCACCGCTCGATCACAGAAGGTAGACCGGTTGTTGGGCGGTAGTCGGCCGGTTGTTCCGCCCGGGCGGTGGTCGGGCGGTTGTTCCGGTCCTTCAGGGCTGGGCAGAATGTCTCCATGCTCTTGATGTCCATCTTGCACCGTTCCATCTCCTTGGTTGCTTACATGGTACCTAAGCACACAAAGCAACTCCGATCGAGGTAGTAGCCATGTCTCACGTGGGTCAAAGGGAAGTTCAACAAGGAGAGAGTTAACCTCGTTCTCGATGGCTCTCGCACGGGCTCTTGTCATGGGTCCAAGTGGTGTCGTGGGAGATGTAGGTAGGTCCATGGGGATGGCCTTGGGATGCTCCGCATCAATTTGCTTTGTATGTCATACTGCCTTTGGATTATTAGTGGTTAGTATGATTATTTTCATGATGCTAGTTGATGTTCTGTTGCTTGGAGTATTATTTTCGGAGATGATGTTTACATGTGGATCTTTGCCGAATAGCTTTATTTCTGATATTGGAGTAGCAGTTACCACAGCTATATTTTTGGGGATAAATTCCGTCATTAAGTTGGTCAGGTGCCGCCGAACCGGGCTTTTCCAGTGCAACCACATTTGCCTTTATGGGAAGGCCCTAATGCGGTCTATTGTCGTGCCTCTCGCCGGTGCCTCCAACTAGGGAAGGTTATGGGCGTGCGTACCCTGGCCCGGTAAGCAGACATAACCTTGTGTTCCCGTAGTTGGATTTTGCGTGCGTGTCCCCGAGTGGGAGTGTTTTGACCACGATGGTGGTCGGGGTGTCTTTGGTAGACACGGGGCCACCCAGGACTAGCCCAGTTGGGAGTGGGTCGCAGTGGCCGGGAGAGCGTCATAGCAGTAGATCGGTTTTGTCGGAACACCGTTGGTCCAGCCGAATGGGAGTACGAGGCCATGGGTTATGTGGTGTGGGTACAGTGTGCTACCTCTGCAGAGTGTATTTAATCTATCGATAGTCGCGTCCGTACTAGGTCCCACCGTTTGATCAACACTCACATGACGGAATGACTTATAGGTGATTTATATGTTGATATGTTGAGCAGTACAGATTGGCAGGATGTTGATGATGAGGTTGGGGACCAAGTGTTGGTCGTGGTAGTGATCGCCGGAAAGATCACAATTTGAGACCAAGTGTTGGTCATGGTACTGATCGCCGGAAAGATCACAGTTTGGTTTTGATCACGAGGTGATCGAGATGGTATTTTGCTTGGCCGGTTAGCCAAGAGAGATATAGTTATGGAGATCTGAGATGGTGATTTATCAGTATTGTATTAGTTCATCTCATGCTTAGTAGTTGTGTCATCATGGTAGTTGTTAATTAATTAACCTGTGAATGCTATGTTATTGTCTTGCCTTGATGTTTATGGTTGTTGTGAGCTTGCAGGTACATTCAATGTACTGACCTGGCGTGTCATGCCAGATTGTAGGTGATGTCGTGATTGCTTGATTGCTTGTCGTGGTTTCCGTTCGTGCGAGCTAGATCATGTCCCAGCCAGAGTCCCTGCGGAGTGGAGTTCACCACCTTCGTCGTTGTTCCGCTGCTAGAAGTTTTCCGCTGCCATGATATGTTCCGTTGCTAGCATAGAGCAAGTGTAGTATCGCAGGCACAGTGTCGCCATGCCGATGTGATCATTGTAACATCTGACCCGTGTAATTATTATCCTTGTAATGAGAGCTGATTTGTTCTATGTCAAGCAGTGCCGTATTCCAGAGACTTCTCCTCGATCTATGGGCTGGAATACGGGGCATTCTGGTTTCTCTGAGCCGGGGTGCCACACTCCGATGGTGTTTGTTGAGTTGGCATAGATCGAGATTAGGATTTTTCACTCCGTGTATCGGAGAGGTATCTCTGGGCCCTCTCGGTAATGCACATCACTATGAGCCTTGCAAGCAATGAGTCTAATGAGTTAGCCACGGGATGATGCATTACGGAACGAGTAAAGAGACTTGCCGGTAACGAGATTGAACTAGGTATGATGATATCGACGATCGAATCTCGGGCAAGTAACATACCGATGACAAAGGGAACAGCGTATGTTGTTATGCGGTTTTGACCGATAAAGATCTTCGTAGAATATGTAGGAACCAATATGAGCATCCAGGTTCCGCTATTGGTTATTGACCGAAGATGTGTCTCGGTCATGTCTACATAGTTCTCGAACACGTGGGGTCCGCACGCTTAATGTTCGATGACGATTTGTATTACGAGTTATGTGATTTGATGACCGAAGGTTGTTCGGAGTCTCGGATGAGATCACGGACATGACAAGGAGTCTTGAAATGGTCGAGAGGAAAATATTCATATATTGGAAGGTTACATTCGGACATCGGAATGGTTCGGGTTGTTTCAGATAAGTTTCGGAGTGCCGGGGGTTACCGGAACCCCCCCCGGAAGGTCATGGGCCTTAGTGGAAAGGAGAGAAGGGCCAGAAGGGAGCCCCCCCTGACCAGTCCGAATTGGACTAGGGAGGGGGGCGGCACCCACTCTTTCCTTCTCCCCTCTCCTCCTCCCCTCTCTCTCCCTCTCTTGGAAAGGAAGGGGACTCCAACTAGGATTGGGAATCCTAGTTGGACTCCCCATGGCGCGCGCCCCCCTTGGGCCGGCCACCTCTCCTCCCCCCTATATATACGTGGGAGGGGTGCACCCCAAATCAACTTGAACCCCAAAGGCACACCAAGTCTTCTCTTAGCCGTGTGTGGTGCCCCCCTTCACAGTTACACACCTCGGACATATCGTCGTAGTGCTTAGGCGAAGCCCTGCGCCGGTAACATCATCATCACCGTCGCCATGCCATCGTGCTGACGGAACTGTCCCTCGGCCTCAACTGGATCAAGAGCTCTAGGGACGTCATCGAGCTGAACCTGTGCTGAACGTGGAGGTGTTGTACGTTCGGGGCTTGAATCGGTTGGATCACAAAGACGTTCGACTACATCAACCGTGTTACTAAACGCTTCCGCTTTCAGTCCACGAGGGTGCGTGGACACACTCTCCCCGCTCATTGCTATGAATCTCCTAGGTAGATCTTGCGTGATCATAGGTAAAAAAATTGAAATACTGCATTCCCCAACATGACTGTGTGGGATGTACAAAAGAACGGAAACGTATTCCTTGGATTGACTGTGTGTGATATACATACCTACGGAAATGTTTTTCTGGGATTCACCATGTTGTTATATTATCAATGTTGGATGTTTTATAATCATTTTATAGTCATTTTACATCATTTTTTGGTACTAACCTATTGACATAGTGCCAAGTGCCAGTTGTTGTTTTTTTTCCATTTTTTTACATCGCAGAAAATCAATATCAAACGGAGTCCAAATGCCACGAAACTTTACGGAGAATTTTTATGGGCCAAAGGAACACAACGGGGCCTGGCTGCGCCTAGGGGGTGCCCCAAGGGAGGCACAACCCACCAGGGCGCGCCAGGAGGCCCAGGCACGCCCTGGTGGGTTGTGCCCACCTCGGGTGCCCCCCGGACCACCTCTTTGCTCTATAAATACCCCAATATTTCCATAACCCTAGGGGAGTCGATGAAATATTCATCCAGCCGTCGCAGAGTCCAGAACGACTAGATCCAATCTAGACACCATCTCAGTTGGGGTTCACCACCTCCATTGGTGCCTCTCCGATGATGCGTGAGTAGTTCTTTGTAGACCTTCGGGTCCGTAGTTAGTAGCTAGATGGCTTCATCTCTCTCTTGATTCTCAATACAATGGTCTCTTGGAGATCCATATGATGTAACTCTTTTGCGGTGTGTTTGTTGGGATTGATGAACATTGAGTTTATGATCAGATCTATCTTTTTATATCCATGAAAGCGTTTGAGTTTCTTTGATCTCTTTTATGCATGATCTCTTATAGCCTCGTATTTCTTCTCTGATATTTGGGTTTTGTTTGGCCAACTTGATATATTTATCTTGCAATGGGAAGAGGTGCTTTGTAGTGGGTTCGATCTTACGGTGCTTGATCCCAGTGACAGAAAGGGAACCGACACGTATGTATCGTTGCTACTAAGGATAAAACGATGGGGTCTATCTCTACATATATAGATCTTGTCTACATCATGTCATCGTTCTTATTGCATTACTCCATTTCTCCATGAACTTAATACACTAGATGCATGCTGGATAGCGGTCGATGTGTGGAGTAATAGTAGTAGATGCAGGCAGGAGTCGGTCTACTAATCTTGGATGTGATGCCTATGTAATGATCATTGCCTGGATTTCTTCATGAGTATTTGAAGTTCTATCAATTCCCCAACAGTAATTTGTTCACCCATCGCTTTGCTATTTTTCTTGAGAGAAGGCACTAGTGAAACCTACGGCCCCCGGGTCTCTTTCTCATATTATTTGCCTTTGTGATCTATTTTATTTGCCATTTCTTTTTAGATCTATTAATCCAAAAACCCAAAAATACTTTGCTGCAATTTATTCTTATTTATTTGTTTTGCGTTCGATCTATCAATCTACTACAAATTTACCTCACATCCGTTTGCCTATCTTGAGGCGCCGTACCCCGGAAGGGATTGACACCCCTTTAACACGTCGGGTTGCGAGTTTTATTTGTGTGCAGGTGTTGTTTATGTTGTGTTGCTTGGTTATCCTACTAGTTCGATAACCTTGGTTCGATATCCGAGGGAAATACCTACCGCCGCTGTGCTGCATCATCCCTCTCTTTGGGGAAATACCGACGTAGCTTCAAGCGACATCAAAAGGAATTTCTAGCGCCGTTGCCGGGGAGGATCAAGTCAAGATAGTCTCCCAGCCACATGCCAATTTCAGTCGCTGTTGCCGGGGAGGATCTTCAACATATACTAGGTTCCTAATCACAAATCTCATCTCCTTGCAATTTACATTATTTGGCATTTGCCTCTCGTTTTCCTCTCCCCCACTTCACAAAAAATTGCCGTTTTATTCGCCCCTCTTTTCCGTTTGTCGTATTCTTACCCGATCTATCCATGTTCTTGCTTTTCTAGTCATAATGGCTAGCGTGCCTACCCCTCCTTTGTCACCAGATTTTGAAGTACTTTACTTCAAGCAAAGGCAAGGAGAAAATTTGAAAGATGCTTGGTATAGGCTTATGGAATCGTATCGTATTTCCAATTTAAAGGGGGACGCTAAGGTCTTGCTTCGTAATTTTTACATAGGATTGGCTTTGCATCATAGACAACTCCTAGATTTTGCCGCTAAAGGGAATCTTATTGAGCTTGATGCCAATGTTGCCTATGAAATTTTAGAAGTAAATTTGGGGATTCGACCTCAAAAGAAGGGGTTTACTTTCACCCCAGAGGGAGTTCAAATGCTGGAAAAACTTGGTGATTTGCATAAACATATGGTTGAATTACAAAAATATAACGAACCCCCTCAAACATCTCGATGGTAGTATCAATCGCATGAATACCTTGATTACTCTTTGCAACAAGCGATTGGATATTTTGGATATAAAGATGGTTTCTTTTCCGGAAAATTTAGGAAAGTGTAAAGAGCCTCCCTAGTTTGAGAAAACCCTTATAGAAGTTGCCAAAATGTCGGAAGACAAAACTTAGATCATTGCTTTATGCCTAGCTAAGGGCGTAAAACAATAGCGCTTGTTGGGAGGGCAACCCAATGAATAAAATTTATTTTTGCTTTTTGCTTCCTATTTTTGTGTGTTACCACAATTATGCTACTGATATGATTGTGTTTTTTGTGTTTTAGTTAGTGTTCGTGCCAAGTAAAGCCTTTAGGATCTTCTTGGGTGATAGTTGTTTGATCTTGCTGAAAAAACTGAAACTTTTACGCTCATAAAATTAATTTTCATTGTTTACTAGAGAGCGATAAAATAACCATTCCACTTGCAGTAGATCAATTTACAAATTTCTCAGATCTTCCTAATTTTTCAGAATTTTTGGAGTTACAGAAAAATTAGAAATAGTCAGATTGCTACAGACTCTTCTGTTTTGACAGATTCTGTTTTCTTTGTGTTGTGTGCTTATTTTGATGGCTCTATGGTTTTCTTTGATGAGTTTTTTGCCATAGAAAAGTTGGAATACAGTAGATATAATACAAGAACAAAATATGAATTGGTTTGATACAACACTTATAGTAGTGATTTATCATTCTTATACTAATGGATCTCACAAAGGTTTTGTTGAGTTTTGTGTGATTGAAGTTTTCAAGTTTTGGGTTATCTTACGATGGATGAAGGAATAAGGAGTAGAAGAGACTAAGCTTGGGGATGCCCCAGCATCCCAAGCTATTATCCAAAAATAAGCAACCGACTAAGCTTGGGGATGCCCCCGAGTGGCATCCCCTCTTTCTTCTAACGACCATCGGTATTTTACTCGAAACTATATTTTTATTCGTCACATACTATGTGTTTTTCTTGGAGCGTCTTGTATGATATGAGTCTTTGCTTGTTTTATTTTGTGTTTTTAGTCTTGATCCCTTGATGGACACACCTATTTGAGAGAGCCAAAATTATGTCATGACTTGTTAGAATTGCTCTCTATGCTTCACTTCATTTTTTATGAGCTATGGACTTGCTCTAGTGCTTCACTTATATCTTTTTGAGCACAGTGTGCTTAGTATTTTTAAAGAAATGCTCTTTTGCTTCACTTAGATTTATTTGAGAGTTAGAAATTTTTTCAAGAAATTCTCTCTTGCTTCACTTAAATTAATTTGAGAGAAAGAAATATTATGCTCATGATCTTCACTTATATTTGTTTGAGCTTATGAAAAGCAACACATGAAAATTAGTCCCAAAGTGACAGATATCCAAGAAGGATATAATAAAAACTTTCATGAAGATCATTGGATAAAATAAACTTGATTCGTAGTAATAGTTTTGAGATATGATGATGTGATATGTGAGTCATCTTGATGAGTAATTATGCTTTAGAAGGAATATTGGTGTTAAGGTTTGTGATTCCCTATGCAAGCATGAAAGTCAATAGTTATGCAATGAAATTATATCCTACTTATGGTGCAAAATTTGGTGTTAGTTATGCTTAATGCTCGCTTATGAGATTATTCGTTTCTTGTTTGGTCGCTTCCCAATCTTTTGCTAGCCTTCATTTTGCACTAAGTATGATCACTACTTGTGCATCCAAAAACCTTTAAACCAGTTTTGCCACATGAGTCCACTATATCTACCTATATGCGGTATTCTTTTGCCGTTCTAAGCAAATTTGCATGTGCCATCTCTAATTTTCAAAAATAAACTTCTCTTTTGTGTGTTTGTTTCGCTCGCGGAGCGGTGAGGGGTGGCTAATATTTTCCATGCTAGATGTGTTATTCTCAAGATGAGTGTTTATTCCCTTGTCATTGCACGAGAGTAAGGCAAAGGTATTAGGGATGCCCAGTCCCGAAATGAAAACATGAATTTACTTTATGTTGTCAAATAATAAATTCCTTGGAAATTGTTGGTATGGAGGGCAACCGTAGATACGGCTAGCCATGGAAAGTGAAAGTATGGTGGAAAAGGCAATAAACTTTATTTCCTGTTTGGGAACCACATATGATATATCTAAGCATGGAAAGTATTGGGAACTCTAAGTCATTTTCGTTGGTGGGATGGATACACCTCCCAAAATGTTTTTTCTCTAAGTTCTTTGCTTTGAGCTCTGGCACCTCTACAAATCCCTACTTCCCTCTGCGAAGGGCCTATCTTTTACTTTATGCAATTTTTATTTTGAATTTGAGTCTCCATCTTCTCTTATAAAAAGCACCAACTAGGAGGCAATATGATCGTACTCGAGTTTTGGGTGTAGCTAATATGCGAGTGTGTTTCATGAATGGATCAATGGTTGAGCATGATGGGCTAGGGATAGCTTATTTTAGCATTGATATTTTGAAAGACATGGTTGCTAATTGATATGCTTGAGTATTAAAATTATCATGTCAAAACTAGACTATTGCTTTGAACAATATAAAAGTCCGAATGTACATATAAAGAAACAAATATGATATGACATGTTAGGCAGCATTCCACATCAAAAATTCTATTTTTATCACTTCCCTACTCGAGGATGAGTAGGAGTTAAGCTTGGGATGCTAATACGTCTCCAACGTATCTATAATTTTTGATTGTTCCATGATGTTATATTATCAATCTTGGATGTTTTATAATCATTTTATAGTCATTTAATTTTTTTTTGGTACTAACCTATTGACATAGTGCCAAGTGCCAGTTGTTGTTTTTTTCCATGTTTTTTTACATCACAGAAAATCAATATCAAACGGAGTCCAAATGCCACGAAACTTTACAAAGAATTTTTATGGGCCAAAAAGAACACAACGGGCCTTGCTTCGCCTAGGGGGTACCCCTAGGGAGGCACAACCCACCAGGGCACACCAGGAGGCCTAGGCGCGCCTTGGTGGGTTGTGCCCACCTCGGCTGCCCCCCAGACCGCCTCTTTGCTCTATAAATACCCCAATATTTTCAGAACCCTAGGGGAGTCGACGAAATATTCATCCAGCCAACGCAGAGTCCAGAACCACTAGATCCAATCTAGAAACCATCTCGGATGGGGTTCACCACCTCCATTGGTGCCTCTTCGATGATGCATACATAGTTCTTTGTAGACCTTCGGGTCTATAGTTAGTAGCTAGATAGCTTGATCCCTCTCTTTTAATTCTCAATAAAATGGTCTCTTGGAGATCCATATGATATAACTCTTTTGCGGTGTGTTTGTTGGGATCGATGAACTTTGAGTTTATGATCAGATCTATCTTTTTATATCCATGAAAGCATTTGAGTTTCTTTGATCTCTTTTATGCATGATCTCTTATAGCCTCATATTTCTTCTTCAATATTTGGGTTTTGTTTGGCCAACTTGATCTATTTATCTTGCAATGGGAAGATGTGCTTTGTAGTGGGTTCGATCTTACGGTGCTTGATCCCAGTGACAGAAAGGGAACCGACACGTATGTATCATTGCTACTAAGGATAAAACGATGGGGTCTATATCTACATAGATAGATCTTGTCTACATCATGTCATCGTTCTTGTTGCATTACTCCGTTTCTCCATGAACTTAATACATTATATGCATGCTGGATAGCGATCGATGTGTGGAGTAATAGTAGTAGATGCAGGCAGGACTCAGTCTACTAATCTTGGACGTGATGCCTATGTAATGATCATTGCCTAGATATCATCATGAGTATTTGAAGTTCTATCAATTGCCCAAGATTAATTTGTTCACCCATCGCTTTGCTATTTTTCTCGAGAGAAGCCACTGGTGAAACCTATGGCCCCGGGTCTCTTCCTCATATTATTTGCCTTTGCGATCTATTTTATTTGCCATTTATTTTCAGATCTATTAATCCAAAAACCCAAAAATACTTTGCTGCAATTTATTCTTATTTATTTGTTTTGCGTTCGATCTATCAATCTACTACAAATTTACCTCACGTCTGTTTGCCTATCTTGAGGCGCCGTACCCCGGAAGGGATTGACAACCCCTTTAACACGTCGGGTTGCGAGAAGTTGTTATTTGTGTGCAGGTGTTGTTTACGTTGTGTTGCTTGGTTCTCCTACTAGTTCGATAACCTTGGTTTCATATCTGAGGGAAATACCTATCGCCGCTGTGCTGCATCATCCCTTCCTCTTTGGGGAAATACTAACATAGCTTCAAGCGACATCACATACCTACGGAAATGATTGGGTTTCGATGCCTCGCCCGATCGCACACGAGCTCATTTAGTGTCCCAGGAGGGCCTATCCCCGACGATTTCTGGGTCATGTGGGAAGGACCCCGTATCACCCACACTCACTTGGCGACGGTTACAAATGTCGTCGCGGAAAGGGGTTAAAAGTTGTTTGTAAAGCACCGACGCGTACCAGTGGAGGCGCGGGTGCTCTTATCTTTTCATGAGAGGTAGCTATCGATTTGGTGGAGCTGACTTTGACAATCCGACTACAAATGTGCACGACATTGTGCCTTAGCAATCACTAAACCAATCTCCTGGAGCTTGCTGACAATGCCGGAAGCATGATAATGAAGGAAATATGCCCAGGAGACAATAATAAAGTTGTTATTTTATATTTCCTTATTCATGATAAAGCTTTATTATTAATGCTACAATAGTGTTGATCGGAAACCTAAATACATGTGTGGATACATAAACGAATACTGTGTCCCTAGTGAGCCTCTACTAGACTAGCTCGTTGAACAAAGATGGTTAAGGTTTCCTAACCATAGACATGTGTTGTCATTTGATAACGGGATCACATCATTAGGATAATGATGTGATGGAGAAGACCCATCTGTTAGCTAGCATAATGATCGTTCAGTTTATTGCTACTGCTTTCTTCCTGTCAAATACTTATTCCTTCGACTATGAGATTATGTAACTCCTGGATACCAGAGGAATACCTTGTGTGCTATCAAACATCACAACGTAACTAGGTGATCATAAAGATCCTCTACAGGTATCTCTGAAGGTGTTTGTTGAGTTGGCATAGATCGAGATTAGGATTTGTCACTTCGAGTATTGGAGAGGTATCTCTAGGCCCTCTAGATAATACACATCATAAGCTTGCAAACAAATGACTAAGGAGTTAGTCATAAGGTGATGTATTATGGAATGAGTAAAGAGACTTGCCGGTAACTAGATTGAACTAGGTAAGAAGATACCTACGATCGAATCTTGGGCAAGTAACATACCAATGTACAAAGGGAATTACGTATGTTGTCATAATGTGTTCGGCCGATAGAGATCTTCGTAGAATATGTAGGAGCCAATATGGGCATCCAGGTCAGCTATTGGTTATTGACCGGAGAGGTGTCTCGGTCATGTCTACATAGTTGTCGAACCCGTAGGGTCCGCACGCTTAACGTTCCTTGATGATATAGTGTTATATGTTTTGGTGCCCGAATGTTGTTCGGAGTCCCGGATGAGGTCGCAGACATGACGAGGAGTCTTGAAATGGCCGAGAGGTGAAGATTGATATATAGGACGATGGTATTTGGACACCGGAAGTGTTTCGGGACATATCGGGAAGGAATCGGGTCACTGAAAGGGGTTCCGGGCACCCCCGGCAAGTTATGGGCCTTATGGGCCAAAGGAGGGGACAGACCAGCCCACAAGGTGCCTGGTGCGCCCCCTCCCTTGTTTGGCCAGCCCTAGGGAAGGAAAAGGCGGAGGGCTAGCCCCTCTTGTCTTTCCCTTTCATGGGAGAAAGGAAAGGGGGGCGCCACCCTCCCCTACCTTCCTCCCACACTCCAAATAAGGAACGGGGCACAGGGCAAGGCAGCAGCCCTAGGGCTGCCGTCAGGTCTCTTGGGGTTCCCTAGGGGCTGCCTCCTCCCCTCCCACCTATATATACATGGGGAGGGGGCGCCACACAAAGAACAGAACATTGGCTTAGCCGTGTGCGGCGCCCCCGTCCATCGTTTACTCCCTCGGTCATATTTTCATAGTGCTTATGCGAAGCCCTGCGGAGAACACATCACCATCACCATGCCGTCGTGCTGCCAAAACTCATCTACTACCTCGCTGTCTTGGTGGATCGAGAAGGCGGAGGACGTCACTGAGCTGAATGTGTGCAGAACGCGGAGGTGCCATGCATTCGGTACTAGATCGGTTGGATGATAACCAACAAGTATAGGGGATCACAACAGTTCTCGAGGGTAGAGTATTCAACCCAAATTTATTGATTCGACACAAGGGGAGCCAAAGAATATTCTCAAGTATTAGCAGCTGAGTTGTCAATTCAACCACACCTGGAAACTTAATATCTGCAGCAAGGTATTTAGTAGGAAAGTAATATGATAACAGCCGTGACAGTGGCAAAAGGTAACGGTAGCAAAAGTAATATTTTTGGGTTTTGTAGTGATTGTAACAATAGCAACGGAAAAGTAAATAAGTGAAGAACAATATAGGAAAAGCTCGTAGGCATTGGATCGGTGATGGAGCATTATGCCGGATGCGATCGATCATGTAATAGTCATAACCTAGGGTGACACAGAACTAGCTCCAGTTCATCAATGTAATGTAGGCATTTATTTCGAATATAGTCATCCGTGCTTATGGAAAAGAACTTGCATGACATCTTTTGTCCTACCCTCCCGTGGCAGCGGGGTCCTATTGGAAACTAAGGGATATTAAGGCCTCCTTTTAATAGAGTACCGGACCAAAGCATTAACACATAGTGAATACATGAACTCCTCAAACTACGGTCATCACTGGTAAGTATCCCGATTATTGTCACTTCGGGGTTAACGGATCATAACACATAATAGGTGACTATAGACTTGCAAGATAGGATCAAGAACTCTCATATATTGATGAAAATATAATAGGTTCAGATCTGAAATCATGGCACTCGGGCCCTAGTGACAAGCATTAAGCATAGCAAAGTCAAAGCAACATCAATCTCAGAACATAGTGGATACTAGGGATCAAACCCTAACAAAACTAACTCGATTACATGATAAATCTCATCCAACCCATCACCGTCCAGCAAGCCTACGATAGCATCATGAAATTGGTGATGGAGGAAGGTTGATGATGATGATGGCGACGGATTCCCCTCTCCGAAGCCCTAAACAGACTCCAGATCAACCCTCCCGAGAGAGTTTAGGGCTTGGCGGCGGCTCCGTATCGTAAAACATGATGAATCCTTCTCTCTGATTTTTTTCTCCCCGGAAGTGAATATATGGAGTCAAGGTTGAGTTCGGTGGACCGTCAGGGGCCCACGAGGCTGGGGGGCGTGCCCAGGGGGGCAGGCACGAGCCCCACCCTCGTGGACAGGTGGAGGCCCCCCTGACGTGGATTCTTCTTCCAATATTTTTTATATATTCCAAAACAATTCTCCAATTATTTTCTGGTCATTGCGAGAACTTTTATTTCTGCACAAAAATAACACCATGACAATTCTGCTGAAAATAGCGTCAGTCCGGGTTAGTTCCATTCAAATCATGCAAGTTAGAGTCCAGAACAAGGGTAAAAGTGTTTGAAAAAGTAGATACGACATAGACATATTAACTCCCCCAAGCTTAAACCTTTGCTTGTCCTCAAGTAATTCAGTTGATAAACAGGAAGTGATAAAGAAAAACTTTTACAAACTCTGTTTGCTCTTGTTGTTGTAAATATGCAAAGCCAACATTCAAGTTTTCAGCAAAGATTATGAACTAACCAAATTCACAATAACATTTAGGTCTCATGTTTACTCATATCAATGGCATAATCAACTAGCGAGCAATAATAATAAATCTCGGATGACAACACTTTCTCAAAACAATCATGATATGATATAACAAGATGGTATCTCGCTAGCCCTTTCTGAGACCGCAAAACATAAATTCAGAGCACCTTTAAAGATCAAGGACTGACTAGACATTGTAATTCATGGTAAAAGAGATCCAGTCAAGTCATACTCAATGTAAACTAATAGTAATGGATGCAAATGACAGCGGTACTCTCCAACTGGTGCTTTTTAATAAGAGGATGATGACTCAACATAAAAGTAAATGAATAGGCCCTTCGCAGAGGGAAGCAGTGATTTATAGAGGTGCTAGAGCTCGGTTTTGAAATATATATGAATAATATTTTGAGCGGTATACTTTGATTGTCAACATAACAACCGAGAGATCTCGATATCTTCCATGCTACACACATTATAGGTGGTTCCCAAACAGAATGGTAAAGTTTATACTCCCCCTGCACCAACAAGCACCAATCCATGGCTTGCTCAAAACAACGAGTGCCTCCAACTAACAAGAGTCTCGGGGGAGTTTTGTTTGCAGTTATTTTGATTTGATTTGCATAAAGCATGGGACTGGGCATCCCGGTGACCATCCATTTTCTCATGAGTGAGGAGCAGAGTCCACTCCTCTTGAGAATAACCCGCCTGGCATGGAAGATATAGACAACCCTAGTTGATACATGAGCTATTCGAGCATACAAAACAGAATGTTTATTTGAAGGTTTAGAGTTTGGCACATACAAATTTACTTGGAATGGCAGGTAGATACCGTATATAGGTAGGTATGGTGGACTCATATGGAACAACTTTGGGGTTTATGGAATTGGATGCACAAGTAGTATTCCCGCTTAGTACAAGTGAAGGCTAGAAAAAGACTGGGAAGCGACCAGCTAGAGAGCGACAACAGTCATGAACATGCATTAAAATTAATCAACACCGAATGCAAGCATGAGTAGGATATAATGCACCATGAACATAAATATCGTAGAGGCTATGTTGATTTTGTTTCAACTACATGCGTGAACATGTGCCAAGTCAAGCCACTTGAATTGTTCAAAAGAGGATACCACCCTATCATACCACATCACAACCATTTTAATAGCATGTTGGCACGCAAGGTAAACCATTATAAGCTCCTATCTAATTAAGCATGGCATAAGCAACCACAATCTGTAATTGTCATTGCAAACATGTTTATTCATAATAGACTGAATCAGGAACGATTAACTAATCATATTTACAAAAACAAGAGAGGTCGAGTTCATACCAGCTTTTCTCATCTCAATAAGTTCATCATATGATCATCATTATTGCCTTTCACTTGCACGACCGAATAGTGTGGAAAATAATAATAGTGCACATGCATTGGACTAAGCTGGAATCTACAAGCATTCAATTCAAGAGAGAAGGCAAGGTAATATGGGCTCTTTGTTAGATCAACAATAATGCATATGAGAGCCACTCAACATTTTAATCATGGTCTTCTCCTCTCAACCCCCAAAGAACAAGAAAGAAATAAAAATATTTACACGAAAAAGCTCCCAACAAGCAAAAGAAGAATGAGAAATCTTTTTGGGGTTTCTTTCTAATTACTACAAGCATGGAAAGTAAACTAGCTGAAAGCTACAACCAATTTTTTTGTTTTTTATTAAGGTTTATCAAACACACAAGAAGAAAGCATAAAAAGGAAATAAACTAGCATGGATGATAAAGTGAAAAAGTATGAGCTCCGACAACTAGCATGAGTGTGTGAACGTGAATGTAATGTCGGTGAGAAATACATACTCCCCCAAGCTTAGGCTTTTGGCCTAAGTTGGTCTATGGCCACGGCTGGCCTGGTGGATATCCAAAGTAATAGTTGGGGTCGTACTGAGAAGAGTCCCCCTGGTGCCACTGGTTGGCGATCTCTTCCAGATTCCACTTATAAACAGACCGTCGGTGAGGATCAAATTGTGGTTCCGGCTCTGGCTCTGTAGCTGGTGTGGGGTTTCGATAGGCGTGGATGGCCTCCAGCGGAACAAGGTACTTGCCTGCAGATAAGTCAAACAAGGAAGGAGCAGGCAAAGTAATAGTCTCAGGGTGATTTTTATCAAATATCATCTTGTACTTAAGCATCTTTTCCTTATTCTTAACGATAAAATCATGTGCTACCATAATCTTATAGTCTAGAAAAACAGGAGGCAACAACTTCTCTTCCTTCTCATAATGCCTAATAGGTATGTTAAAGTGTGCAACGAGGCGCGAGGCGAAGATGCCCCCAAGGACGGGGCCCTTAGTACGGTTAAGATTTAACTGCTTTGCAACAATAGCGCCCATACTAAATGTGTCATCACGGAACAAGGCATGGCACAAAATAACAATATCAGGGGCACTAAGGTTGCCACAGTTTCCGCGACTAATTAAGCATCTACTAGCAAATATTGCAAAGTAACGTAAAACAGGAAAATGTATGCTAGTAATTCTTGCATCGGAAACTTTCCTCGTTTCCCCTACAGCAATTGTATCAATAAACCCTTCTACATCGTCACGATGTGGTTCCTCTATGCTGCCCTCAAAAGGCATCAAACAAACCCGACAAAAATCATGAAGTGACATCTCCTTATGCTCATCATATAAATAAAATTCCACTATAGGTGGTGAGCTCCTAGCATGGAAATAAAAGTTTTGCACAAAGATATTGGTGAGTAAGAGATATTGTTCGCGTTGGTCGTGGAGGAAGGCGGTGAGGCCTGCATTCTCAGCCAATTCATAGAAATCATCATAAATCATGGATGCTATCAAGAAATCATCACAAGGCCATTCACACGGCCAAACCTCCGCGGTGCGAGGGAGATTATACTTGGGCTTCTTGTTCTCTTCACTTTGTTTATCCTTCGAGCTTCGGCTCGATGAGCCCCTCAAAAATATCTTCATCTTTTCTGAAAATTTCTGAAGTTTTTAGTAACTTCAAAATAAAAGTGAACCAAACTCAACAAAATATAGCAACTACTCCTACAAGTGCCTAGAGGCTATATCATGCATTAAAACTACTTTTGACCATATAAATTTGACATGCAAGCTCAAGAACTGGGTCACCTAAGCAGCAAAAATTTGCAATAAATAAAGCACTAGAACAAAAACTAATTGGACCATTGGAGGAGTCACATACCAAAGAACAATCCCTGAAAGCAGTTTTGTGAATGGAGCTTTGAACAAGGAGATCGAAAATGGCAGCAAGATGAGCTAGAACTCGTGCTTGAGCTGGTTAGTGATTTTTTTGGGAGGAAGAAGGAGTGTGTGGTGGCTGGAATAAGTGGAGGGGAGCCACCATGAGCCCACGAGGCAGGGGGCGCGCCCAGGGGGTGGGCGCGCCCTGGACCCTCGTGGACAGGTGCTTGCTCCCCCTGCTGTGTTCTCAGTGCCAGATATTCTCAAATATTCCAGAAAAATCATATTTAAATTTCAGGGCATTTGGAGAACTTTTACTTTCAGGGTATTTTTTATTGCATGGATAATTCAGAAAATAGACAGAATATACTATTTTTGCTTTATTTAATATAAATAACATAAAGTAAAAAGAGGGTACAGAGAGTTGTGTTTTCTAAATTCATCCATCTCATGCTCATCAAAAGGAATCCACTAACAAGGTTGATCAGGTCTTGTTAACAAACTCATTTCGAATAACATGGAACCGGAGAAATTTCGAATAACACTATGTTACCTCAACGGGGATATGCATGTCCCCAACAATAAGAACATCATATTTCTTCTTGATAGTAGGGAGAGGAAATTCAAAACCTCCAAATATATCGATGGAATTTTTCCAATAGAGTTTATACTATGAACTTGAGGTTGTTTCCTCGGAAAGTGTACCGTATGCTCATTGCCATTAACATGAAAAGTGGCATTGCCTTTGGTGCAATCAATAACAGCCCCTGCAGTATTCAAAAAGGGTCTTCCAAGAATAATAGACATACTATCGTCCTCGGGAATATCAAGAATAAAAAAGTCCGTTAAAATAGTAACGTTTGCAACCACAACAGGCACATCCTCACAATTACCGACAGGTATAGCAGTTGATTTATCAGCCATTTGCAAAGATATTTCAGTAGGTGTCAACTTATTCAAATCAAGTCTACGATATAAAGAGAGAGGCATAACACTGACACCGGCTCCAAGATCACATAAAGCAGTTTTAACATAGTTTCTTTTAATGGAGCATGGTATAGTGGGTACCCCTGGATCTCCAAGTTTCTTTGGTATTCCACCCTTAAAAGTATAATTAGCAAGCATGGTGGAAATTTCAGCTTCCGGTATCTTTCTTTTATTAGTGACAATATCCTTCATGTACTTAGCATAAGGATTCATTTTAAGCATATCAGTCAAACGCATACGCAAAAAGATAGGTCTAATCATCTCAGCAAAGCGCTCAAATTCCTCATCATCCTTTTTCTTAGATGGTTTAGGAGGAAAAGGCATGGGTTTCTGAACCCATGGTTCTCTTTCTTTACCGTGCTTCCTAGCAACGAAGTCTCTCTTATTATAACGTTGATTCTTTGATTGTGGGTTATCATGATCAACAGAAGGTTCAATCTCTACATCATTATCATTGCTAGGTTATCAAGATTAACTCCTAAGCCAACTCCTAACCCACAAATATACAGGATCGCAACAGTTTTCGAGGGTAGAGTATTCAATCCAAATTTATTGATTCGACACAAGGCGAGCCAAAGAATATTCTCAAGTATTAGTAGCTGAGTTGTCAATTCAACCACACCTGGAAACTTAATATCTGCAGCAAGGTATTTAGTAGGAAAGTAATATGATAATAGTGGTAATGGTGGAAAAAGGTAATGGTAGCAAAAGTAATATTTTTGGGTTTTGTAGTGATTGTAACAATAGCAACGGAAAAGTAAATAAGCGAAGAACAATATAGGAAAAGCTCGTAGGCATTGGATCGGTGATGGAGAATTATGTCAGATGCGATCGATCATGTAACAGTCATAACCTAGGGTGACACAGAA
The DNA here is from genome assembly GCF_003073215.2 of Triticum urartu. Taxonomy (NCBI): domain Eukaryota; kingdom Viridiplantae; phylum Streptophyta; class Magnoliopsida; order Poales; family Poaceae; genus Triticum; species Triticum urartu. The sequence continues at coordinate 269,635,969 of NC_053022.1, forward strand.
CTAGCTCCAGTTCATCAATGTAATGTAGGCATGTATTCTGAATATAGTCATACGTGCTTATGGAAAAGAACTTGCATGACATCTTTTGTCCTACCCTCCCGTGGCAGCGGGGTCCTATTGGAAACTAAGGGATATTAAGGCCTCCTTTTAATAGAGTACCGGACTAAAGCATTAACACATAGTGAATACATGAACTCCTCAAACTACGATCATCACCGGTAAGTATCCCGATTATTGTCACTTCGGGGTTAACGGATCATAACACATAATAGGTGACTATAGACTTGCAAGATAGGATCAAGAACTCTCATATATTGATGAAAACATAATAGGTTCAGATCTGAAATCATGGCACTCAGGCCCTAGTGACAAGCATTAAGCATAGCAAAGTCATAGCAACATCAATCTCAGAACATAGTGGATACTAGGGATCAAACCCTAACAAAACTAACTCGGTTACATGATAAATCTCATCCAACCCATCACCGTCCAGCAAGCCTACGATGGAATTACTCAAACATGGAAGTGAGCATCATGAAATTGGTGATGGAGGAAGGTTGATGATGACGATGGCGACGGATTCCCCTCTCTGGAGCCCCGAACAGACTCGAGATCAGCCCTCTCGAGAGAGTTTAGGGCTTGGCGGCGGCTCCGTATCGTAATATGCGATGAATCCTTCTCTCTGATTTTTTCTCCCCGAAAGTGAATATATGGAGTCAAGGTTGAGGTCGTTGGAGCTTCAAGGGGCCCAAGAGGCAGGGGCGCGCCCCCCACCCTCGTGGACAGGTGGAGGCCCCCTGACGTGGATTCTGCTTCCAATATTTTTTATATATTCCAAAATAATTCTCCGTTGATTTGCATGTCACTCCGAGAACTTTTATTTCTGCACAAAAATAACACCATGGCAATTCTGCTAAAAACAGCATTAGTCCGGGTTAGTTCCATTCAAATCATGCAAGTTAGAGTCCAAAACAAGGGCAAAAGTGTTTAGAAAAGTAGATACGACGGAGACATATCATTGGAGCATGAAGAAAGTTTGACTACATCAACCGCGTTGTGAAACGCTTCCGCTTACGGTCTACGAGGGTACATAGACACACTCTCCCCCTCTCGTTGCTATGCATCTCCATTGATAGATCATTGCATGTGCATAGAATTATTTTTTTTTTCCATGCAACGATTCCCAATAGTGGCATCTGAGCTGGGTCTATGCGTAGATGATATGCATGAGTAGAACACAAAGAGTTGTGGGCGGTGATAGTCATACTGCTTACCGCCAATGTCTTATTTTTATTCGGCGGTATTGTGGGATGAAGCAGCCCGGACCAACCATACATGTACACGCACATGAGACCGGTTCCACCGACTAACATGCAACTAGTTTGGCATAAAGGTGGCTGACGGGTGTGTGTTTCTCCTACTTCAGTTGAATCGAATTTGACTATGGCCGATCCTTGAAGAAGGTTAAAACAACAAACTTGAGGAATGACCATTGTGGTTTTTGCGTAGGTAAGAATGGTTCTTACTAGAAACCCGTAGCAGCCACGTAAAACTTACAACAACAAAATAGAGAACATCTAAGTTGTTTTTGCAGGGTATGTTGTGATGTGATATGGTCAAGACATGATGTGATATACGTTATTGCATATGAGATGATCATGCTTTGTAATTTATCGGCAACCAATAGGAGCCTTATGGTTGTCTCTTTATTGTATGAAATGCGATGCCATGTAATTGCTCTACTTTATCGCTATGCATTAGCAATAGTTATAGAAGCAACAGTTAGTGAGATGACCACGACACAATGATGGAGATTGCTACCTCTTGAGCACTGCGTTGGTTTTCCCCGAAGAGGAAGGGATGATGCAACAAAGTAGTGTAAGTATTTCCCTTAGTTTTTGAGAACCAAGGTATCAATCCAGTAGGAGGCTATGCGCGAGTCCCTCGTACCTGCACAAAACAAATAAATCCTTGCAACCAACGCGATAAGGGGTTGTCAATCCCTACACGGCCACTTACGAGAGTGAGATCTGATAGATATGATAAGATAATATTTTTGGTATTTTTATGATAAAGATGCAAAGTAAAATAAAAGCAAAGTAAAATCAAAAGGAAATAACTAAGTATTGGTAGATTAATATGATGAAGATAGACCCGGGGGCCATAGCTTTCACTAGTGGCTTCTCTCGAGAGCATAAGTATTCTACGGTGGGTGAACAAATTACTGTTGAGCAATTGACAGAATTGAGCATAGTTATGAGAATATCTAGGTATGATCATGTATATAGGCATCACGTCCGAGACAAGTAGACCGACTCCTACCTGCATCTACTACTATTACTCTACTCATCGACCGCTATCCAGCATGCATCTAGAGTATTAAGTTAATGAAAACAGAGTAACGCTTTAAGCAAGATGACATGATGTAGAGGGATAAACTCATGCAATATGATGGAAACCCCATCTTGTTATCCTCGATGGCAACAATACAATACGTGCCTTGCTGCCCCTACTGTCACTAGGAAAGGACACCACAAGATTGAACCCAAAGCTAAGCACTTATCCCATTGCAAGAAAGATCAATCTAGAAGGCCAAACCAAACTGATAATTCAAAGAGACTTGCAAAGATAACCAATCATACATAAAAGAATTCAGAGAAGATTCAAATATTGTTCATAGATAGACTTGATCATAAACCCACAATTCATCGATCTCAACAGACACACCGCAAAAAGAAGATTACATCGAATAGATCTCCACAAGAGAGGGGGAGAACATTGTATTGAGATCCAAAAAGAGAGAAGAAGCCATCTAGCTACTAACTATAGACCCGTAGGTCTGAGGTAAACTACTCACACTTCATCGAAGGGGCTATAGTGTTGATGTAGAAGCCCTTCGTGATCGACGCCCCCTCCAGCGGAGCTCCGAAGCAGGCCCCAAGATGGGATCTCGTGGATACAGAAAGTTGCGGTGGTGGAATTAGGGTTTTGGCTCCGTCTCTGATCATTTGGGGGTACGTAGGTATATATAGGAGGAAGGAGTACGTCGGTGGAGCAACAGGGGCCCCACGAGGGTGGAGGGCGCGCCTGGGGGGGGGGGGTAGGCGCACCCCCCTACCTCATGGCCTCCTCTTTTGTGTCTTGACGTAGGGTCCAAGTCTCCTAGGCCTTGTTTGTTGAGAAAATCACGTTCCCGAAGGTTTCATTCCGTTTGGACTCCGTTTGATATTCCTTTTCTTTGAAACCCTGAAATAGGCAAAAAACAGCAATTCTGGGTTGGGCCTCCGGTTAATAGATTAGTCCAAAAAATAATATAAAAGTGGATAATAAAGCCCAATAATGTCCAAAACAGTAGATAATATAGCATGGAGTAATAAAAAATTATAGATACGTTGGAGATGTATCAAGCATCCCCAAGCTTAATTCCTGCTCGTCCTCGAGTAGGTAAATGATAAAAACAGAATTTTGATGCGGAGTGCTACTTGGCATAATTTTAATGTAATTCTTCTTAATTGTGGTATGAATATTCAGATCCGAAAGATTCAAGACAAAATTTCATATTGACATAAAAATAATAATACTTCAAGCATACTAACAAAGCAACTATGTCTTCTCAAAATAACATGGCCAAAGAAAGTTCATCCCTACAAAATCATATAGTTTAGTCATGTTTCATTTTCGTCACACAAGAATGCTCTCATCATGCACAACCCCGATGACAAGCCAAGCAATTGTTTCATACTTTAGTAATCTCAAACATATAAACTTTCACGCAATATATGAGCGCGAGCCATGGACATAGCACTATGGGTGGAATAGAATATAATGAGGGGGGTTATGTGGAGAAGACAAAAAAAAGAAAGTCTCACATCAATGAGGCTAATCAATGGGCTATGGAGATGCCCATTGATTGATGTTAATGCAAGGAGTAGGGATTTCCATGCAACGGATGCACTAGAGCTATAAATGTATGAAAGCTCAACAAAAGAAACTAAGTGGGTGTGCATCCAACTTGGTTGCTCACGAAGACCTAGGGCACTTGAGGAGGCCCATTGTTGGAATATACAAGCCAAGTTCTATAATGAAAAATTCCCACTAGTATATGAAAATGACAAAACAAGAGACTCTCTATCATGAATATTACGGTGCTACTTAGAAGCACATGTGTGGCAAAGGATAGTAACATTGTCCCTTCGCTCTTTTTCTCTCATTTTTTCCTTTTTTTATTTGGCCTTCCTCCTTTTTTATGGCCTTTCTCTTTTTTTCTTTTTTTTAATTCCTCACTTGGGACAATGCTCTAGAAAATGATGATCATCACACTTCTATTTATTTATAACTCAATGATTACAACTCAATACTAGAACAAAAGATGACTCTATATGAATGCCTGATGACCCACGAGTATAGGGGATCGCAACAGTTTTCGAGGGTAGAGTATTCAACCCAAATTTATTGATTCAACACAAGGGGAGCCAAAGAATATTCTCAAGTATTAGCAGCTAAGTTGTCAATTCAACCACACGTGGAAACTTAATATCTGCAGCAAAGTATTTAGTAGCAAAGTAATATGGTAGTGGTGATAACGGTAGCAAAAGGTAATGGTAGTAAAAGTATGTTTTTGGTATTTTGTAGTGATGTGTGACGCCCGGATATTTAAGCTAAAGTAAACTTCTGCTAATGATGCCACGTCCCCACGATTACTGTTGCTAATCTCGCAAAGATTCAAATCCCGTCCGAATTCAAATTCAAAATCAAGTCAGACAATAAAAGTTTTCAAATGTTAAATCTAAAGTGTTCGAAATGTAGTAAATAAATTCTAGATGATTATGATGGTGAAACAACATTTTTATAAATTGTTTAAATACACTAAAATAAATAAAACAACATCTTAAACAATTAAATAAATGCCTTTTATATTTAGTAAAATACTAAACTATTTTATTTGGGTGCTATAGTTAATATGGCACTAGTATATATAGTTATACTAAATTAGGGACTACTTTTATCTTTTTAAAATAGAAAATAAATTAGAGCCTAAAAGAAAAATGGAAAAGGAAAATAAGAAAAGGTAAAACAAAATAAAACAAAAGAGAGAACCCCCTCCCCCCACCGGGCCATGGCCCAGCTGGGCCTCGAGCCAGCGCGTCGGCCCACCCCGCGCCCCTGGCCTATATGGCCCTACTCCCCCCACCCACCGAGGGAAACCCTACCCACCCCCACTACCCACTCCTCCACTCGCGCCCCACTCCCTCTCCCCCGATCCAATCGGGATTGGGCCCGACGCCGGCGCCGCCCCTCCCGCACTCCTCCGCGCCCCTTTCAGCAACTGCCGTCGCCCGGAGTGCCCTCCCTCGCCGGTGCCCGCGTCGCCGACACGCCGAACCGCCGCCTCGACCTCCCCCATCCTCGACCACCCCTCGCCAGCCGCTGCTTCCTCGTCCTCGTCGTCAACATCGCCACCGCCGCCTCGAGCCCCGTCATTGGCCGCCGTCCCAGACGCCGCGCTCCTCCGCCCTCCTCTGCCCGATTCCGCTGGATCGGGAGGGGGGCCGCCCCAACGACGCCGCCTCGTCCTCGGCTTCCACCTCGGGCCGCCGCACGCCGCCACCGACTCCGGCCTCCCCGGAGCGCTCCCTCGCCTGTCTGCTTCGTCTACGTCGACGCTCGACGTCTCCGACCACCACCCCGACCCCCGCTGCCCCATTCCCAACGAATCACGGTAGGCCAACCCCGGCCTCTTTTTCCCTCCCCGTCGGGCTCGCCGTCTCTGCCGCTAGCGCAGTCGCCGCCGCCCGGGCTCCTGCTCGCGGCCATCGCGGCCCCGGCCGAGCCCGCTCGACCCCGCGCGCGCGCCCCCGGCACCGCCCCTACCCCTGCAGCGCCATCGCGCGCCCGCTCCCGCGGACTGCTGCTGCTGCCTCACGCGCCCCCTACTCGCGATGCACACCGCGCCCGGCATGCCGAGCTGCTGCGCCGCCACTCGCCTGATCCGGCGCGCGTCTCGCCCGTTCCCCCCCCCCCCACCTCGGGTCTGGCGAGCCCGCCTCGCGTGGCTTCGCCCCTGTCGCCTCAGGCGACTGACCTCGCCCCGCTCTCCCTCAGGCGGGCTCAGCCCAGTCGGTTGCGCCCAGCGCCCGCACCCGCATCGCCTGTACGGGCAGCCCCCCCACGGCACCCGAACCCACTACCCAGAACTTTATTAAAAAAAAGAAGAAGAACTAAAAATAAATAAATAAATAATTACATTAATTAATTAATCAATAAGTGAATTAATTAAGTTAATTAATCATGTTTAATTAAGCTAATTAACTAGTTACTTTAATTAAATAGTACTTAGTTTAACTAAGACCTAATTAACCAAAACAGAGTATGACAGGTGGGTCCCACTGGACCCACGCGCCAGTTTGACCAAGTCAACTGGCTGTTGACTGCTGACATCACCCTGATGTCATGCTGACCTCATAATGGCATTTCCTAATTAAATTAATTCTGATAATTCTAAAAATGAATTAAAACTTTGAAAATTGTATAAATCATACTATATTTCACATATAAAGTTTCTGCGCGGGCACCGATCGGGGCCACTGAAAAAATAAAATCTCTATAGTCACAGTAAAGAGTGCTCATATATACGACGAGACGAATCCGGATATCGGGTGTTCGCACTCCGCGCTTCGTGCCGCGACGAGAGATGGGATCGAGCGAAACACCTCATCCTGTAATCGGATGCCACGCTGCGCGGTTAGCTGCGGCCCCGCCAGCATAGCGAGCGGAGGAGAACACCCGGAATACAAACCGTCACACGGGCATGTTAGCACTACTCGCCTGAGTGAGAGCAGCGGGCAGGGTCATCGCCTGAGCACAGCGGATCGACGCCACAGCCTAAGTATCGCACGTCTAGCCGACAACCGCGAGCCAGACCACAATGGTTGCCTGCGGCGCGCGCGTCTGACTATTTGGCGTACATTGCATTGTCTACCGGATTTATCACTATGTGGTTCCCGAGCGTCGCGTCTAGCAGCTATCGCTTCCGCGGTAGCAATATGACCGGGCGCCGCGTGGATGAGCTGCATGATGCCGGTTACCGGAGTAGGGCCTGTGATCCGAGCGCGTACATAATCGGAGCAGCGCAGCACGCCAGTCCTCGCCCGGACAACGGCCAGGCAAGCCCGCCCTTTTGATCACCAATTCGCCTACTCTGCTCTCATCTTAAGCTAGCCTGCGAGGCTGTGCATTGAGAGTGTGGAGCGAGTTAGCGCCGCGGTGCGTGATCGGAGCCTGCGAGCAGTCAGCCTCGCGCTGGTCTACTACCGGTTTTACGGCGTATTAACGTCGAGTCGCCCGAGTGCCGTATTAGGCCCTCGCGATGAGCTAAATGACCATCAGCTTGTGGCCTAACCTCTTCTTGCCGCGGCGTAAAGCCAAGCGCCTACGGCAAGAAGCCGTATACCATACTCCCGGCGGACGCGACTTACGGAGTGAGCAACAAGCACGAAGATCCAGTAGGTTTACTGGCCTCCACCACGACCGATTCTGACCTTGAGATGAATCTGGTCGGAGACGGGGGATCTGGAGTAGGGCAGGGTGGCTCGTCGACCCGGTAGAGACTGTGGGCGCGTCTGGTTGACGCCGATCAAGGACCAAGCAGACAGCGCGTCCCGCGAGCGCGCCGGCTGTACTATTGAGTGGAGCGACAGGGCAGGTTGAGAACCGTGTGCGCGGACGGCGGCCGAGGGAAAGCCGAGTGACTAGCGCGGCGTCAGAGGTAAGAGGTGGGCGGCCCCCTGGCCCTGGTCGGCGTCGCGATACTTAACATCTTAACGAGAATCTGGTATTTGAGCTCCGAGACGCGTAGGCCGAATCGTGCCAGACGGAGCACGGAGCGAGCGACAGATGCTCACGAGCGAGCGTATTGAGGAGCGATCGGTCCAATGACGTGGTATCTGCTATCCGGAGAGACCGTTCCGGTGACATCAGCGAGTATGATTGCACGAAGCGACGAGGCCGCCGGATTGACAGACGGAAGCCCGACTCCGGGTATCTAGACGAGGGGCTAGTTCGTGGCTCGCACGGATGGCGTTCGCAACAAGCAGGGTGCGAAGGGCGGCAGGGGCCCGAGCAGCCCTGTGACTGCCTAGGTTCAGACGAGCGGCTGAGCCGACTGCGTGCTGTAGGTGCTAGGGCGACGGCTGCGACGATTTTGATTTCCGAGCGCGCGAGTGGCGAACGACTGAACCGCAGGAAATGGCATTGCGCAACGATGGGACTCAGCGCGGTGTTGGGTAGTAGGTGGCGCCGCCCTGCGAGGGCGCACAGGCGTCGAGAGCGCTAGGGTCGCACACGCATAGACCGGACTCTGCTGTGAGACAGCACGAGCATGGAGGTCGGTTTGAGAGCAGCTGACACGCTGAGGAGAGCAACAGAATCGAGTATCTTAAATCCAACACACCGTCCAAGTGCCAGAGGACGAAACGATTAGACGCTACTACACGCAGTCGAGCAGGCGACCGAGGGGAGATCCGGGAGGGAGATGCCTGATAAACCGCGGATGCCGTGACTCTGCCTCTTGCATGGCCCATAAACTTGGTCCAATGGTCCCTCCGGATGGGTGGAGGGGGTCTACCTCCTCTTCTCACATGCTCACTAGCTATCAGGTTCTGTGCAGTAACGTCCGTTAAGTTGCTTCGACATAGGTTGTAACAGCTATCCCACTTTTAATCCTGCCGCCTTTGCATTGTTCCAGTCCACATATAAATCAGCCTTACTTACCATGTTGTACTACACCAATGCATTATCTCTACCAATGTATGTGTATCGCTTCCCTTTTTTGAGCGCTCAAATGCTAAGTATTCGTAATTTAAACAAAGAAGAAAAGTAGTCCTTGGCTAAGATGTACGTAAAAAATTAACTAACGTTGGGCATTATGACACTATTATGCACCCCAAATACAAACTATGTTAGTACTTTACAATGATAAAATGCACCTTTCTTCTTTTAATGGCGTCTTACAGACCTGTTGTTCCTTTCATTTCAGGTGTTATGTTCAGTCGGATAATACCATGATAATACACTTATGGTACAGTGACCAGAGAATAGGCACTATACGCCACCTTTCACCATCAATAATCGTCATAACCTAGAGATTTATACGACCAATCTCAACTCATTTATCGATAACAAGTGAAGGTTAGCATCTAACTAATCTGTAAACCACTGTGATGTCATTGTCCGCGACGACTTGATGACGTGGACACATTGTGAATTCAGTACAGGGAGTGAAAGGAAATCTGCCTGCGAGGCGGATATAGGCAACACAGGTCCAATTCGTGGGGCACGTGGTGCACTCATACTACGATGGCGTATTACCTTGCTTAAATTACTTGCCTAGTGGGCCGCGCTATACATTGTGCTAGCCAATCCATTCAAAAGGACAAAATCACCATATGAACATACATATACTTATATCTATCCGTTATCTACCTATCTCTAGACACCTAGTTATCGCTACGCATTACCGACCGAATCACAATATTGGTCTAACTTAGTCACAACATGAGCTTGCTCGTCAGGAGTATTATTCAATTTACGCACTGTGCGTTGAATGACAACTGTAAAGCTGCTAAACTGAGATTATCTTGCTCCCCTGGGTTGCACACTTCAATAAATTCGCTTGAAGAGCTTCTGTAACCCCACGATAAAACCATTTGTCGATACCGTACACTCGCGTTAGGTACACATCAGTGCATTCTATATATGAAGTCTACTTTTCGGTATAGTGAGTTGTATATGCATTGATTATATGAAATTAAAATAGAACTGTTGTACGCCCCTCAGAGCATCTTTGTACTCTTGTAGACGACAACGAATGCGTAGCAGGAGTCCCATAGTGTACTGAGGGATACAAATAAGAAGGGCGTCAAGGAGAATGACATGAAAAAGGCAAAGTAAGCAAAACGGGTGCCAAAGTAGATATAATAAAATTCGAGGAAAGCAATAGATGGAGAGAAAAGGCCGAGAAACAAAAAGGAAAAGAAACTGGAACGAGTAAGAAAAGGCGAAAGGTGAGATCTGATGTGATCGGAAGGCATATCTATGTATCGGATGAAGGTTCATCCTATGTAACAGGTCATCAACACTAGGGAGACCACCATGTAGCTTCATCTAAGTTATGCAGCCTTCCAGTTGTAATCATTATTGCGTATGATGAGATGTATTACTGAGCTTCGATTGTGATTGCTCCGAAACTAATATGAGTGTCATACGTGAACTTAATATCTTGGGAGATTTTGGAATACCATTACGCTAGAATCTTAAGGCTCATTGCATGCCAACAATTGGTGCTGCCTCCACTCAAAGTGCCCTAAGGTCTCGTGATGCCAAACCAAGTTATGCACCCATTAGCTTTTGTTGACCTTTCACCTCACAGTAATAGCTACATAGGCGCGAGGGGTCCTACACGGTTAGTACACATGGCAATTCCTACTCCTGAACGAGTAATAACCTTAAGGGCTTCTTCCTTTAATATCAGAGATCAATCCAAATGGGGCGAGCTTCCATAACACCACTAAATGCAATTAATGAGCCCCCATGATAGTCGAGGACTTAGTGTTTATAGTCCTTTCTACACATATAACCGCACTCATAATACTTTCTAATCCACCCACTAACGGCACAGTCCAGCTCCGACGCCACACATGTCGCTTAGAAAGTTCAACATTCTGTGAGAATTAACAGAAAATATGAAACATATGCTCGGCTTTCATCCGGGATTTATTGTGGTGCAATGACACGAAGCATGCTTGTGTGACGATATATATCGAGACAGGAGCTTAAAACTATGAAGACTGGATTCAATAATACGCATCATAAGAGGATGAACTCTGGCCATGGTTGATATTCTTGAAGACAATGAGTGCTAATGTGCAGTAAGTGCATGAGAATTCAATGATCATCTTCACATCAATATAAAATTGATTGAATAACATGAAATATAGGACTGAATATATCTAGCATATCAAATACATAGAAACTAACATTAAAATAGCCAAGTAGCACTCCGCATCAAACAGCGGTTTTTATCAATCTTCTCATCCATAGTCGGACGAAGCCCAGAGCATTGAGATAAGCTCATGAGGCACACCGTGCAAACAATCTCCAAGCGCAACTAATTTTTATTAACTACATCACAACATCAACATATGACATAATGTTTGGATACGTAGTGAATGGCACTCTTATGTGAATCCCCACAACCCTATAATATATATTAATATGGACTAATCCTATATAACACCGGTTCAGACCCAACTCTCACAAATCGATCGTGTATTTTTTACGCTATTCCTAAGGGTTTCAAGAGCTAAAGAACTTCAATACGGACGCTGCGATAAATCCCGAGAATGACAAATCGGCTCTCGTGACGAGATACGGATTTGATTTTCTCACTAAACAACAAGAACGGCAAACGTAGGCAGGTGACGGTTGCGACTCTCCACGTCGAAAAAAACTTGACGACTGAGAGAATGGGAGAGATGGATGTGAGCCGATGATAGTAGTGGGGGATAGGCGAGCCATGCTACTTCCCTCCCCCTCTAGCCTTCGGCAGCCCCCACCGTCTGTGGGCCGCCTGATGCTCCTCGATACGTGACATCCAGATCAGCCCCCCGACTGTAGGCTTCCTTCCTTCCTAATAGGCAGCTAACGTACGCCCGCAGATACCAGCAGAGACGTCCACGAAAACCTAATTCACATCCAGTAAAAACATAACTATCTTTCAGAAAGATCTCCTACATCTTGCGGGGCCTGCTCGCGACCGCCATGGAGGTCGTCGACAACTTGATAAGGCGCTACACAATCACATCACACACTTCAGAGAGCGAAGTTACCTTCAACCCTACGGTCTATAGTTAGAAGTCTAGCATGCTTCTTCCCTCTTGTTGGACACAACTATCATATATATCTCCCCCTCTCGATTAGAGCTAAATTTCGATGTACTTCTGTCTCAGAATTGTTGGAGCGCGGTAAGAGGTGCATCCACCGATGGGCCACGAGTAGGGGGGCGCGCCCCCCACCTCTGGAGCAAGTGGGGGAGATCGCATGATTGGGTATGACAAAGTCTCCATCTTGACAATATGAATCTTCTGTGCAATTTCTCCCTCTTGTATGCCTTATGATTATGGGTTATCTTGCAAGCTCACTCATGAATTTCAATTTGGTTGGCTTCTAGTATGATCACTTCTGTCAATGGATACTTTATGGCTGCATAGGCTATGTTTGGCTTGTAATTCATATCTCTGAAAAGGTGTGGCGTCCTTTTCCAGTCGAGAGTAGGAGGTTAGTCATAGCAGGTCGCACTATTTACTCGTGTAGCCATAACGGAGATAACGAACACGCGTGGCGTATTCACAATAAATAAGAGCATGACGATTTGAGTAACCCTCTAGGTCATTTGTATTCATTATGCAATAATGATGATCATCACACTTCTATTTATTTCATCAATCATCAATGATTACAACTCGATACTAAGAAAAAGATGACTCTATATGAATGCCTCCGGCGGTGTACCGGGATATGCAATGGACCAAGAGTGACATGTATGAAAGAATTATGAACGGTGGCTTTTCCACAAATACTATGTCAACTACATGATCATGCTAAGCAATATGACAATGATGAATGTGTCAAGATAAACGGAATGGTGGAAAGTTGCATGGAAATATATCTCGGAATGGCTATGGAAAAGCCATAATAGGTAGGTATGGTGGTTGTTTTGAGGAAGATATAAGGAGGTTTATGTGTGAAAGAGCGTATCATATCACGGGGTTTGGATGCATCGGCGAAGTTTGCGCTAACTCTCAATGTGAGAAAGGGCAATGCACGGTACCGAAGAGGCTAGCAAGGATGGAAGGGTGAGAGTGCGTATAATCCATGGACTCAACATTAGTCATAAAGAACTCACATACTTATTGCAAAAATCTACAAGTCATCAAAAACCTCGGCAATATGCGCATGCTCCTAGGGGGGTAGATTGGTAGGAAAAGACAATCGCTCGTCCCCGACCGCCACTCATAAGGAAGACAATCAAATAACACCTCATGTTTCAAATTTGTTACATAACGTTTACCATGCGTGCATGCTACGGGACTTGCAAACTTCAACACAAGTATTTCTCAATTTCACAACTACTCAACTAGCACGACTTTGATATTATTACCTCCATATCTCAAAACAATCATCAAGAATCCAACTTCTCTTAGTATTCAAAACACTCATAAGAAAATTTTACTAATCTTGAATACCTAGCATATTAGGATTTTAAGCAAATTACCATGCTATTTAAGACTCTCAAATTAATCTAAGTGAAGCATGAGAGATCAATAGTTTCTATAAAACAAATCCACCACCGTGCTCTAAAAGATATAAGTGAAGTACTAGAGCAAAACTATATAACTCAAAAGATATAAGCGAAGCACATAGAGTATTCTAACAAATTCCAAATCATGTATGGCTCTGTCAAAAGGTGTGTACAGCAAGGATGATTGTGGTAAACTAAAAAGAAAAGACTCAAATCATACAAGACTCTCCAAGCAAAACACATATCATGTGGTGAATAAAAATATAGCTCCAAGTAAAGTTACCGATAGAAGTAGACAAAAGAGGGGATGCCTTCGAGGGCATCCCCAAGCTTTGGCTTTTAGGTGTACTTAGATTATCTTGGGGGTGCCATGTGCATCCCCAAGCTTAGGCTATTGCCACTCCTTGTTCCATAATCCATCAAATCTTTAGCCAAAACTTGAAAACTTCACAACACAAAGCTCAAAGTAGAAAATCTCGTGAGCTCCGTTAGCGAAAGAAAACAAAAGACCACTTCAAGTTACTGTAATGAACTCATTATTTAGTTATCTTGGTGTTAAACCTACTGTATTCCAACTTCTGTATGGTTCATAAACTATTTTACTAGCCATAGATTCATCAAAATAAGCAAACAACCCACAAAAAACAGAATCTGTCAAAAACAGAACAATCTGTAGTAATCTGTAGCTAGCGCAAGATCTGGAAACCCAAAAATTCTAAAATAAATTGTTGGACGTGAGGAATTTATCTATTAATCATCTTGAAAAATAATTAACTAAATAGCACTTTCCAAATAAAAATGACAGCAGTTCTCGTGAGCGTTAAAGTTTCTGTTTTTAAGTTCAACAAGACTTTCCCCAAGTCTTCCCAACGGTTCTACTTGGCACAAATGCTAATTAAACACAAAAAACACAACCAAAACATAGGCTAGATAAATAATTTATTACTAAACAGGAGAAAAAAGCAAGGAATAAAAATAAAATTGGGTTGCCTCCCAACAAGCGCTATCGTTTCACGCCCCTAGCTAGGCATAACAAGCAAGGATAGATCTAGGTATTGCCATCTTTGGTAGGAAATCCATAAGTGGATCTCATAATAGATTCATAAGGTAATTTAATTTTCTTTCTAGGGAAGTGTTCCATGTCTTTACTTAATAGAAATTGGAATCTAATATTTCCTTCCTTCATATCAATAATTGCACCAATCGTTCTAAGGAAAGGTCTACCAAGAATAATAGGACATGAAGGATTGCAATCTATGTCAAGAACAATAAAATCTACGGGCACATAATTACTATTTGCAACAATAAGAACATCGTTAATTCTTCCCATAGGTTTCTTAATAGTGGAATCTGCAAGGTGCAAGTTCAGAGAGCAATCATCAAAATCACGGAAACCGAACAAATCACACAAAGTTTTTGGAATCGTGGAAACACTAGCACCCAAATAACATAAAGCATAGCATTCATGATCCTTAATTTTAATTTTAATAGTTGGTTCCCACTCATAATAAAGTTTTCTAGGGATAGAAACTTCCAATTCAAGTTTTTCTTCATAAGATTGCATCAAGGCATCAACGATATGTTTAGTAAACGCTTTATTTTGACTATAAGCGTGAGGAGAATTTAGCACGGATTGCAACAAGGAAATACAATCAATGAAAGAGCAATTTTCATAATTAAATTCCTTGAAATCCAAAATAGTGGGTTTAGCAACATCTAGGGTTTTAATTTCTTCAATCCCACTTTTATCAATTTTAACATCAAGATCTAAATACTCCGAATTCTTGGAACGCCTTCTAGGTAAAGGTGGATCATATTCAGTCCCATCATTATCAAGATTCGTATTGCAAAACAAAGATTTAATAGGGGACACATCAATAACTTTTAGATCTTCATCTTTATTTTCATAGCAATCCGGTTTAGCGGCCATCTTATTAACTAAGGTAGCCTGTCTATCCGAAATTTCGGCAGTCAATTTCTCAACATGACCAATTTGGGATCTTAAACCATCGAATTCTTTAGACATATCATCAAGCTCTTTATTCATAAAACTCATAAAACTTTTCTGTTCCTTAAGCTCGTTTCTAAAGAAACTATTATGTTCAAACTGCAAAACCATGAAACTCCTGACTTTACTTTTGATCTCTTCTAATCTTTTAAGGTGAAGGTCACCAAATTTAGGTAGAGCCATCAAGCAAGCAAACTAACACACAAGAAAACAAAAAGCAAGCAGGCAAAAAGAGGCGAATAGAGAAAGAGAGGGAGGATAGAGAGAGAGGGCAAATAAAACGGCAAGGGTGAAGTGGGGGAGAGGAAAATGAGAGGCAAATGGCAAATAATATAATGCCGGAGATAAGGGTATGTGATGGGTACTTGGTATATTGACTTTTGCGTAGACCTCCCCAGCAACGGCGCTAGAAATCCTTCTTGCTACCTCTTGAGCACTGCGTTGGTTTTCCCCGAAGAGGAAGGGATGATGCAGCAAAGTAGCATAAGTATTTCCCTCAGTTTTTGAGAACCAAGGTATCAATCCAGTAGGAGGCTACGCGCGAGTCCCTCGTACCTACACAAAACAAATAAATCCTCGCAACCAACGCGATAAGGGGTTGTCAATCCCTACACGGCCACTTACGAGAGTGAGATCTGATAGATATGATAAGATAATATTTTGTGTATTTTTATGATAAAGATGCAAAGTAAAATAAAAGCAAAGTAAAAGCAAAAGTAAATAACTAAGTATTGGTAGATTAATATGATTAAGATAGACCCAGGGGCCATAGGTTTCACTAGTGGCTTCTCTCGAGAGCATAAGTATTCTACGGTGGGTGAACAAATTATTGTTGAGCAATTGACAGAATTGAGCATAGTTATGAGAATATCTAGGTATGATCATGTATATAGGCATCACGTCCGAGACAAGTAGACCAACTCCTGCCTGCATCTACTACTATTACTCCACCCATCGACCGCTATCCAGCATGCATCTAGAGTATTAAGTTAATGAAAACAGAGTAACGCTTTAAGCAAGATGACATGATGTAGAGGGATAAACTCATGCAATATGATGAAAACCCCATCTTGTTATCCTCGATGGAAACAATACAATACATGCCTTGCTGCCCCTACTGTCACTGGGAAAGGACACCGCAAGATTGAACCCAAAGCTAAGCACTTCTCCCATTGCAAGAAAGATCAATCTAGAAGGCCAAACCAAACTGACAATACAAAGAGACTTGCAAAGATAACCAATCATACATAAAATAATTCAGAGAAGATTCAAATATTGTTCATAGATAGACTTGATCATAAACCCACAATTCATCGGTCTCAACAAATACACCGCAAAAAGAAGATTACATCGAATAGATCTCCACAAGAGAGGGGGAGAACATTGTATTGAGATCCAAAAAGAGAGAAGAAGCCATCTAGCTACTAACTATGGACCCGTAGGTCTGAGTTAAACTACTCACACTTCATTGGAGGGGCTATGGTGTTGATGTAGAAGCCCTCCGTGATCGATGCCCCCTCCGACGGAGCTCCGGAACAGGCCCCAAGATGGGATCTCGTGGATACTGAAAGTTGCGGCGGTGGAATTAGGGTTTTGGCTCCGTCTCTGATCGTTTGGGGGTACGTAGGTATATATAGGAGGAAGGAGTACATCGGTGGAGCAACAGGGGGGCCACGAGGGTGGAGGGCGTGCCTGGGGGGGTAGGTGCGCCCCCTACCTCGTGGCCTCCTCTTTTGTGTCTTGACGTAGGGTCCAAGTCTCATGGGTCTTGTTCGTTGAGAAAATCACGTTCCTGAAGGTTTCATTCCGTTTGGACTCCGTTTGATATTCCTTTTCTTCGAAACCCTGAAATAGGCAAAAATCAGCAATTCTGGGTTGGGCCTCCGGTTAATAGGTTAGTCCCAAAAATAATATAAAAGTGGATAATAAAGCCCAACAATGTCCAAAACCGTAGATAATATAGCATGGAGTAATCAAAAATTATAGATACGTTGGAGACGTATCAGAGTTCAATGTGTCGAGCTGGTGACGAGGGAGATCATGACGATGCTTTGGAGATGAAGATCAAAAGCATGAGATGATGATGGTCATATCATGTCACATATTTTGATTGCATGTGATGTTTATCTTTTATGCATCTTATTTTGCTTAGAACGACGGTAGCATTATAAGATGATCCCTTCACTAAATTTCAAGATATAAGTGTTATTCCCGAGTATGAACCATTGCGAAAGTTTGTCGTTTCGAGACTCCACATGATGATCGGGTGTGATAGACTCTACATTCACATACAACGGGTGTAAGACAATTTTGGACATGCAGAATACTTGGATTAAACTTGACGAGCCTAGCATGTACAGACATGGTCTCGGAACACTAGAGATCGAAAGGTCGAACATGAGTCATATAGTAGATATGATAAACATAGAGATGTTCACCATTGGTGACTACCCCATCTCATGTGATGATCAGACATGGGTTAGTTGATTTGATCATGTATCACTTAGATGACTTGAGGGATGTCTATTTAAGTGGGAGTTCATTAGTAATTTGATTAATTGAACTTAATTTATCATGAACTTAGTCTTGATAGTTTTGCATATCTATGTTCTAGATCAATAGCTCGCGATATAGCTCATATTTTTTTTGATATGTTCCTAGAGAAAACTAAGTTGAAAGATGATAGTAGCAATGATGCAGACTGGGTCCATGATCTTTGGATTATCCTCATTGCTACACAGAAGAATTATATCCTTAATGCACCGCTAGGTGACAGACCTATTATAGGAGCAGATGCAGACGTTATGGACGTTTGGCAAGCTCGATATGATGACTACTTAATAGTTTATTGTGCCATGCTTTACGGCTTAGAACCGGGACTTCAAAAATGTTTTGAATGCCATGGAGCATATGAGATGTTCCAAGAGCTGAAATTGGTATTTTAGACTCATGCCCGTGTCGAGAGGTATGTGACCTCTGACAAGTACTTTGCCTACAAGATGGAGGAGAATAGCTCAACCAGTGAGCACGTGCTCAGAATGTCTGGGTACTACAATTGCTTGAATCAAGTGGAAGTTAATCTTCCAGATAAGATTATGATTAACAAAGTTCTCTAGTCACTATCACCAATCTACTAGAACTCCATGATGAACTATAATATGCAAGGTATGAAGAAAATGATTCCCTCACTCTTCGCGATGGTACAAATCAAGAAAGAGCATCAAGTGTTGATGGTTAACAAGACCACTAGTTTCAAAATAAGGCCAGGGGAAAGAGAGGGAACTTCAAGAAGAATGGCAAGCAAGTTGCCGCTCCCATGAAGAAGCCCAAAGCTGGACCCAAGCCTAAAACTGAGTGCCTGTATTACAAAGGAAATGGTCACTGGAAACGGAGCTGTCCCAAATACTTGGCAGATAAGAAGGATGGCAAAGTGAACAAAGGTATATTTGATATACATGTTATTCATGTGTACCTTACTAGTATTAATAGTATCCCCTGAGTATTTGATACCAGTTCAGTTGCTAAGATTAGTAACTCGAAACAGGAGTTGCAGAATAAACAGAGACTAGTTAAGGGCGAGGTGACGATGTGTGTTGGAAGTGATTCCAAGGTTGATACGATCACCATCGCACACTCCCTCTACCTTCGGGATTAGTGAACCTAAATAAATGTAATTTGGTGTTTGCGTTGAGCATGAATGTGATTTGATCATGTTTATTGCAATACGGTCATTCATTTAGGTCAAATAATAATTGTTTTTCTATTTACATGAACAAAACCTTCTATGTTCATACACCCAATGTGAATGGTTCATTGAATCTCGATCCTAGTGATACACATATTCATAATATTCATGTCAAAAGATGCAAAGTTGATAATGATAGTGCAACATACTTGTGGCACTACCGTTTAGGTCATATTGGTGTAAAGCGCATGAAGAAACTCCATGCAGATGGACTTTTGGAATCACTTGATTATGAATCATTTGATACTTGCGAACCATGCCTCATGGGAAAGATGACTAAAACTCCGTTCTCCATAACAATGGAGCGAGCTAAAGAATTATTGGAAATAATACATACCGATGTATGCAGTCCGGTGAGTGTTGAGTCACGGTGCGGGTATCGTTATTTTCTAACATTCATAGATGATTTGAGTAGATATGGGTATAACTACTTAATGAAACACAAGTATGAAACATTTGAAAAGTTCAAAGAATTTCAGAGTGAAGTGGAGAATTACCGTAACAAGAAAATAAAGTTTCTACGATCTTACTGTGGAGGCGAATATTTGAGTTACGAGTTTGGCCTTCATTTAAAACAATGTGGAATTGTTTCATAACTCACGCCACCTAGAACACCACAGCGTAATGGTGTGTCTGAACGTCGTAACCGTACTTTATTAGATATGGTGCAATCTATGATGTCTCTTACCGATTTACCACTATCGTTTTGGGGTTATGCATTAGAGACAACTGCATTCACATTAAATAGGGCACCATCTAAATCCGTTGAGATGACACCGTATGAACTATGGTTTGGCAAGAAACCTAAGCTGTCGTTTCTTAAAGTTTGGGGTTCGACACTTATGTCAAAAGGCTTCAGCCTGATAAGCTCGAACCCAAATCAGAGAAGTGTGTCTTCATAGGATACCCTAAGGAAACAATTGGGTACACCTTCTACCACAGATCCGAAGGCAAGATCTTTGTTTCCAAGAATGGAACATTTCTAGAGAAGGAGTTTCTCTCGAAAGAAGTGAGTGGGAGGAAAGTAGAACTTGATGAGGTAATCATACCTTCTCTCGAATTGGAAAGTAGCACATCAGAGAAATCCGTTCCCATGATGCCTACACCAACTAGATAGGAAGCAAATGATAATGATCATGAAACTTCAGATCAGGTTGCTACTGAACCTCGTAGGTAAACCAGAACATGATCCGCACCAGAGTGGTATGGTAATCCTACTCTAGAAGTCATGTTATTAGACCATGGCGAACCTACGAACTATGAAGAAGCTATGATGAGCCCAGATTCCGATAAATGGCTTGAGGCCATGAAATCTGAGATAGGATCCATGTATGAGAACAAAGTGTGGACTTTGGTGGATTTGCCCAATGATCAGCAAGCCATTGAGAATAAATGGATTTTCAAGAGGAAGACACACGCTGATGGTAATATCACTATCTACAAAGCTCAACTTGTCGCGAAAGGTTTTTGACAAGTTTAAGGGGTTGACTATGATGAGACCTTCTCACCCGTAGCGATGCTAAGTCAGTCCGAATCATGTTAGCAATTGCCGCATTTTATAATTATGAAATTTGGCAAATGTACATCAAAACTGCATTCCGAAAAGGATTTCTTAAAGAAGAGTTGTATATGATGCAACTAGAAGGTTTTGTCGATCCTAAAGGTGCTAACAAAGTGTGCAAGCTCTAGCGATCCATTTATGGACTGGTGCAAGCATCTCAGAATTGGAATATATGCTTTGAAGAGGTGATCAAAGCATATGGTTTTATACAGACTTATGAAGCCTGTATTTACAAGAAAGTGAGTGGGAGATCTGTAGCATTTCTGATATTATATGTGGATGACATATTGTTGATTGGAAATGATATAGAATTTCTGGATAGCATAAAAGGATACTTGAATAAGAATTTTTCAATGAAAGACCTCGGTGAAGCTGCTTATATATTGGGCATCAAGATCTATAGGGATAGATCAAGATGCTTAATAGGACTTTCACAAAGCACATACCTTGACAAATTTCGAAGAATTTCAAAATGGATTAGTCAAAGAAAGCGTTCTTGCCTGTGTAACAAGGTGTGAAGTTGAGTTAGAGTCAAAACCCGACCATGGCAGAATATATAGAGAGAATGAAAGTTATTCCATGTGCCTTAGTCATAGGTTCTATAAAGTATGCCATGTTATGTACCAGATCTATTGTGTGCCTTGCCATGGGTTTGGCAAGGAGGTGCAAGAGTAATCCAGGAGTGAATCACTGGACATCGGTCAAAATTATCCTTAGGGGACTAAGGAAATATTTCTCAGTTATGGAGGTGATAAAGAGTTCATCGTAAAGAGTTATGTCGATGCAAGCTTTGACACCGATTCGGATGACTATGATTCTCAATCTGGATATGTATTGAAAGTGGGAGCAATTAGCTAGACTAGCTCCATGTAGAGCATTGTAGACATAGAAATTTGCAAAGTACATATGGATCTTTATGTGACAGACACGTCGACTAAACCTCTCTCACAAGCAAAACATGATCACACCTTAATACTCTTTGGGTATTAATCACATGGTGATGTGAGCTAGAGTATTTGACTCTAGTAAACTCTTTGGGTATTGGTCACATGGCGATGTGAACTATGGGTGTTAATCACATGGTGATGTGAACAAGATTATTGACTATAGTGCAAGTGGAAGACTGAAGGAAATATGCCCAAGAGGCAATAATAAAGTTGTTATTATATATTTCCTTATACATGATAAAGGTTTTTATTCATGCTAGAATTGTATTGGTCGGAAACCTAAATACATGTGTGGATACATAAACAAATACCGTGTCCCTAGTGAGCCTCTACTAGACTAGCTCGTTGATCAAAGATGGTTAAGGTTTCCTAACCATAGACATGTGTTATCATTTGATAACGGGATCACATCATTAGGAGAATGATGTGATGAACAAGACCAATCCGTTAGCTTAGCATAATGATAGTTCAGTTTATTGCTACTGATTTCTTCATGTCAAATACTTATTCCTTCGACTATGAGATTATGCAACTCCCGGATACCGGAGGAATACCTTGTGTGCTATCAAACATCACAACGTAACTGGGTGATCATAAATATGCTCTACAGGTATCTCCGAAGGTGTTTGTTGAGTTGGCATAGATCGAGATTAGGATTTGTCACTCCGAGTATCGGAGAGGTATCTCTGGGCCCTCTCGGTAATACACATCATAAGCTTGCAAACAAATGACTAAGGAGTTAGTCACAAGGTGGTGTATTACGGAACGAGTAAAGAGACTTGCCAGTAACGAGATTGAACTAGGTATGAAGATACCGACGATCGAATCTCGGGCAAGTAACATACCGATGGACAAAGGGAATTACGTATGTTGTCATAATGTGTTCGCCCGATAAAGATCTTCGTAGAATATGTAGGAGCCAATATGGGCATCTAGGTTCCTCTATTGGTTATTGACCGGAGAGGTGTCTCGGTCATGTCTACACAGTTCTGAAACCCGTAGGGTCCGCACGCTTAACGTTCTTTGACGATATAGTGTTATAGGAGTTATATGTTTTGGTAACCGAATGTTGTTCAGAGTCCTGGGTGAGATCACGGATATTACGAGGAGTCTCGAAATGGTCGAGAGGTAAAGATTGATATATAGTACGATGGTATTTGGACACTGGAAGTGTTTCGGGACATAAGGAATCGGGTCACCAGAAGGGGTTCCGCGCACCCCCCCCCCCCCCCGCAATTTATGGGCCTTATGGGCCAAAGGAGGGGACAGACCAGTCCACAAGGTGGCTAGTGCACCCCCTCCCTTGTTTGGCCAGCCCTAGGGAAGGAAAAGGGGGAGGCTAGTCCCTCCTCCCTTTCCCTCTCATGGGAGAAAGGAAAGGGGGGCGCCACCCTCCCCTGCCTTCCTCCAACACTCCAAATAAGGAACGGGGGCTCAGGGCAAGGCAGCAGCCCTAGGGCTGCCGGCCTGCCACCAGGTCTCTTGGGGCGCCCTAGGGGTTGCCTCGTCCCCTCCCACCTATATATACATGGGGAGGGGCACCACACAAAGAACAAAACATTGTCTTAGCCGTGTGTGGCGCCCCCGTCCACCGTTTACTCCCTCGGTCATATTTTCATAGTGCTTAAGCGAAGCCCTGCGGAGATCACATCACCATCACCGTCACCACACCGTATTGCTGTCGAAACTCATCTACTGCTTTGCCGTCTTGCTGCATCAAGAAGGCGGAGGACATCACCGAGTTGAACGTGTGCAGAACGCGGAGGTGTCGTGCGTTCGGTACTAGATCGGTTGGAGTGCGAAGAAAGTTCGACTACATCAACCACGTTGTGAAACGCTTCCGCTTACGGTCTATGAAGGTACGTAGACACACTCTCCTCCTCTCCTTGCTATGCATCTCCATGGATAGATCATTGCGTGTGCGTAGATTTTTTTTGTTTTCCCATGCAACGATTCCCAACAGATCAGCCTGACCACGAAGGTCTATTCATGCAATCAATCGAAGAACGTGCAAGAATACGATAAAGCAATCTGAATATTGCGAATATATATATGAAGTTTTGATAAAAGTGGGGTTTCAAAAGCGGTCTTGATCTAGTTGTTGGATACAAATGAAGTACACGAAGTTGCAGCAATGGCTAACTTTTAATTAATTGAAACTCAAAGAAAATGTTACTAGATTGATCTACTTATATAGGACCAAGTGATGGCAGCCAAGGAGGTGGGAGGACATCCCAACGCAGCCTAGATCTAACCATAGGTCGTACAAGGCCCATGGGCCCAAGTGGAGGTGATGCAATACCTTTTGGCTTGGGTTTTGACATGGATTCTCCAGCAACATCACACTTTTTTCCTCTGTCTCCAAGCTCATAAAGAATATGAAGATGAATCCAATTGTCCTTGATGAAGGAAATTTTCCCTAGAGGCAATAATAAAGTTGTTATTTATATTTCCTTATATCATGATAAATGTTTATTATTCATGCTAGAATTGTATTAACTGAAAACTTAGTACATGTGTGAATACATAGACAAACAGAGTGTCCCTAGTATGCCTCTACTTGACTAGCTCATTAATCAAAGATGGTTAAGTTTCCTAGCCATGGACATGTGTTGTCATTTGATGAACGGGATCACATCATTAGAGAATGATGTGATGGACAAGACCCATCCGTTAGCTTAGCATAATGATCGTTCAGTTTTATTGCTACTGCTTTCTTCATGACATATACATGTTCCTCTAACTATGAGATTATGCAACTCCCGAATACCGGAGGAGCACCTTATGTGCTATCAAACATCACAACGTAACTGGGTGATTATAAAGATGCTCTACAGGTGTCTCCAATGGTGTTTGTTGAGTTGGCATAGATCGAGATTAGGATTTGTCACTCCGTCTATCAGAGAGGTATCTCTAGGCCATCTCGGTAATGCACATGACTATAAGCCTTGCAAGCAATGTGACTAATGAGTTAGTTGCGGGATGATGCATTACGGAATGAGTAAATATACTTTCCGGTAACGAGATTGAACTAGGTATTAAGATACCGACGATCGAATCTCGGGCAAGTAACATACCGATGACAAAGGGAACAACGTATGTTGTTATGCTCAAATCTATCTTTGCAGGCTAAAATAGCTAAAGAAGAATCTTTATCAAAAAGATAACCTTCAGGAATAACAGGCATATTTTCATCATCACTATCATCATCGTATTCAGTTTCATCAATTTCTCTTTCTCTAGCCCTAGCAATTTGTTCTTCAAGAAATTCACTAAGGGGCACAGTAGTATCAGGCATAGAAGCAGTTTCATCATAAGTATCATGCATAGTAGAAGTGGCATCATCAATAACATGCGACATATCGGAATGAATAGCAGAAGCAGGTTTAGGTGTCGCTAGCTTACTCATAACAGAAGGTGAATCAAGTGCAGAGCTAGATGGCAGTTCCTTACCTCCCCTCGTAGTTGAGGGATAAATTGTTGTCTTAGCGTCTTTCAAGTTCTTCATAGTGTCCAGCAGATATAAATCCAAGTGACTCAAAGAATAGAGCTATGCTCCCCGGCAACGGCGCCAGAAAAAGGTCTTGATAACCCACAAGTAAAGGGGATCGCAACACTTTTTGAGGGTAGAGTATTTAACCCAAATTTATTGATTCGACACAAGGGGAGCCAAAGAATATCCTCAAGTATTAGCAGCTGAGTTGTCAATTCAACCACACCTGGAAACTTAGTATCTGCAGCAAAGTGTTTAGTAGCACAGTAATATGATAGTGGTGGTAACGACAACAAAAGTAAAGACAGCAAAAGTAATGTTTTTGGTATTTTGTAGTGATTGTAACAGTAACAACGGGAAAGTAAATAAGCCTAAACCAGTATATGGAAAACTCGTAGGTACCGGATCAGTGATGGATAATTATGCCAGATGGGGTTCATCATGTAACAGTCATAACATAGGGTGACACAGAACTAGCTCCAATTCATCAATGTAATGTAGGCATGTATTCCGTATATAGTCATACGTGCTTATGGAAAAGAACTTGCATGACATCTTTTGTCCTACCCTCCCGTGGCAGCGGGGTCCTATTGGAAACTAAGGGATATTAAGGCCTCCTTTTAATAGAGAACCAGAACAAAGCATTAGCACATAGTGAATACATGAACTCCTCAAACTATGGTCATCACCGGGAGTGGTCTCGATTATTGTCACTTCGGGGTTGCCGGATCATAACACATAGTAGGTGACTATAGACTTGCAAGATAGGATCAAGAACTCACATATATTCATGAAAACATAATAGGTTCAGATCTGAAATCATGGCACTCGAGCCCTAGTGACAAGCATTAAGCATAGCAAAGTCATAGCAACATCAATCTCAGAACATAATGGATACTAGGGATCAAACCCTAACAAAACTAACTCGATTACATGATAAATCTCATCCAACCCATCACCGTCCAGCAAGCCTACGATGCAATTACTCACGCACGGCGGTGAGCATCATGAAATTGGTGATGGAGGATGGTTGATGATGACGACGGCGACGAATCCCCCTCTCCGGAGCCCCTTACGGACTCCAGATCAGCCCTCCCGAGAGGTTTTAGGGCTTGGCGGCGGCTCCGTATCGTAAAACGCGAAGATTTCTTCTCCCTGGTTTTTTTCTCTCCGAAAGCAAATATATAGCGTTGGAGTTGGCGTCGGAGGGTCAACAGGGGGGCCATGAGTTAGGGGGGCGCCCTAGGGGGGCGCCCCCCACCCTCGTGGAAAGGGTGTGGGCCCCCTGGTCTTCATATTTGGCGAGGATTTTTTATTATTTTTTCTAAGGTATTCCGTGGAGTTTCAGGACTTTCCGAGAATATTTGCTCTCTGCACATAAAACAACACCAAGGTAATTCTGCTGAAAACAACGTCAGTCCAGGTTAGTTCCATTCAAATCATACAAGTTAGAGTCCAAAACAAGGGCAAAAGTGTTTGGAAAAGTAGATACGACGGAGACGTATCAACTCCCCCAAGCTTAAACCCTTGCTTGTCCTCAAGCAATTCAGTTGACAAACTGAAAGAAAGAAAGAAAAACTTTTACAAACTCTGTTTGCTCTTGTTGTTGTAACTATGTCAAGCCAGCATTCAAGTTTTCAGCATAGATCATAACTAACCGCATTTGCAATAATCCTCAGGTCTCACAATTACTCGTATCAATAGCATAATCAACTAGCAAGTCATAAGAATAAATCTCGGATGACAACACTTTTTCAAAACAATCATAATATGATATAACAAGATGGTATCTCGCTAGCCCTTTCTGAGATCGCAAAACATAAATGCAGAGCACCTTCAAAGATCAAGGACTGACTAGATATTGTAATTCATGGTAAAAGAGATCCAATCATAGTCATACCCAACATAGATTAATAGTGATGAATGCAAACGACAGCTGTGCTCTCCAGCTAGTGCTCTTTAATAAGAGGGTGATGACTCAACATAAAAGTAAATGGATAGGCCCTTCGCAGAGGGAAGCAGGGATTTGTAGAGGTGCCAGAGCTCGGTTTTGAAATAGAGATAAATTGTATTTTGAGCGGTATACTTTCATTGTCAACGTAACAACTAAGAGATGGCGATATCTTCCATGATAAACACACAATAGGCGGTTCCCAAACAGAATGGTAAAGTTTATACTCCCCCTCCACCAACAAGCATCAATCCATGGCTTGCTCGAAACAACGAGTGCCTCCAACATACATCAGGTCCCAGGGGGAGTTTTGTTTGCAATTAATTTTGATTTAGTTTGCATAAAGCATGGAACTGGGCATCCCGGTGACCAGCCATTTTCTCGTGAGTGAGGAGCGGAGTCCACTCCTCTTGAGAATAACCCGCCTAACACGGAAGATAAGGACAACCTTTGTTGATACATGAGCTATTCGAGCATACAAAACAGAATGTTTATTTGAAGGTTTGGAGTTTGGCACATACAAATTTACTTGGAACGGTAGGTAAATACCGCATATAGGAAGGTATAGTGGACTCATCTGGAATAACTTTGGGGTTTAAGGGATTGGATGCACAAGCAGTATTCCTGCTTAGTACAGGTGAAGGCTAGCAAAAGACTGGGAAGCGACCAACTAGAGAGCGACAACAGCCATGCACATGCATTAAAATTAATAAACATTGGATGCAAGCATGAGTAGGATATAATCCACCATGAACATAAATATCATGAAGGCTATGTTGATTTTGTTTCAACTACATGCGTGAACATGTGCCAAGTCAAGTCACTTAAATCATTCAAAGGAGGATACCACCCCATCATACCACATCATGATCATCTCAATAGCATGTTGGCACACAAGGTAAATCATTATAACTCATAGCTAATCAAGCATGGCATAAGCAACTATGATCTCTAATTGTCATTGCAAACATGTTTATTCATAATAAGCTGAATCAAGAACACGGGACTCATCATATTTACAAAAACAAAAGAGGTCGAGTTCATACCAGCTTTTCTCATCTCAGTTAGTCCATCATATATCATCATAATTGCCTTTCACTTGCATGACCGAAGGGTGTGAATAATAATAAGAGTGCACATGCATTGGACTAAGCTGGAATCTGCGAGCATTCAAGAAACAGGAGAAGACAAGGCAATATGGGCTCTGGGTTAAATCAACATTAAAGCATATAAGAGCCACTACAACAATTTAATTATGGTCTTCTCCTACTGACCCCCAAAGAAAAGAAAAGAAAAGAAAACTATTTACACGGGAAAGCTCCCAACAAGCAAAAGAAGAACGGGAAATATTTTTTTGGGTTTTCTTTTTAATTACTACTATAGCAGGAAAGTAAATTACTACTATTTTTGGTTTTTCTTAAGGTTTACTAGACACACAAGAAGAAAGCAGGAAAAGGAAAATAAACTAGCATGGATATTATAGTGAAAAAGTATGAGCACCGACATCTAGCAATGAGTGTGTGTGAACATAAATGTAATGTCGGTGAGAAATACGTACTCCCCCAAGCTTAGGCTTTTGGCCTAAGTTGGTCTATGGCCACGGCTGGCTTGGCAGATATCCATAATAATAGTTGTTGGGGTCGTACTGTGATGAGGAAGAATAGTTGGGATCATATTGTTGGGCAGCGGTTATCGCCTGCTGAGATGCAGCGTGGAGTCGAGCTGCCTCCGCTCTCCTCTCGTACTCTTCTGCCTCCTCTCTGGTAATAACATATCTTCCTTTTGTCTGTGAATCAAAGAAGGCAGGAGCAGGGAGAGTAATACGGAAAACACGTCGTTTATCAAAAATTAAGCGATATAAGAGAGGTGATTCAGGCCTCTCGACAAACTGGTGCGAAGCCATAGAGTTATAATCTAAATATGCAGGAGGCAACTCCATATCACCCTCACGAATGTCTATTTCAAGAAAATGAGCTAAGCGGGTTGCGTAAATTCCTCCAAAGAAATCTCCATTATGTCTATTATGATGCAACCTACGAGCTACAATGGCTCCCATATGATAAGATTGGTCTCCTAACACAACACTCCTAAGAATGCTAAGATCAGGGACACACATGTGACATGCTTCATCCTTAGCATTTATGCATCTACCGATAAAGAGAGCAAAATAATGTATAGCAGGAAAGTGAATGCTCCCTATGGTAGCCTGCGTTATGTCTCTAGATTCCCCCACAGTTATACTAGCAAGAAAGTTTCTAAATTCAGATTTAGGGGGATCCCTAATATTGCCCCATAATGGAAGTTTGCACACAAGAGTGAAATCCTCTAAGTCCATTCTATAAGATTTATCATAAAGATCAAACATGACTGAAGGAGAATTACGCGAAGATGAATACTCAAACCTCCTCACAAATGAACTTGTGAGATCATGATACTGGGGGAATTTGTTGGCCTCAAATTCCTCAAGACCGGCATTGCGCAAATATGATTTGAATTCTTCTTTAATTCCCGCACGGTCCATAAAATTTTCCTACGGCCACTCGCAAGGCCGTACCAGAGTGTCTCTTGGTGGATCCTCGTCAGCATCACGCATAACAATCCTGGGTCCTTGCTTCTTAGAGGAACCACCTTGGAACATCTTCCTAAACATATTGTTTTTCTCTGAAAAAGTTCTGAAATTTTTAGTAACTTCAAACAAAAGTGAACCAACTTCAATAATATTGATAGTAACTACTCCTACAAGTGCCTAGAGCCTATATCAAGCATTAGAACTACTTGGAACCATATAAATTTGACATGCAAGCTCAAGAACATGGTCACCTATGCAGCACAAATTTGCAAAGAATAAAGCACTAGAATAAAAACTAATTGGACCAATGGAGGAGTCACATACCAAGGAACAATCTCCCCAAGCAGTTTTGCGAGAGGTGCTTTGAGCAAGGAGATCGAAAATCACAGCAAAAGTGGCTGGAACTCGTGCTTGAGTTGGTTTTTCAGGTTTGTGTGTGGCAGAGGAAGAAGATGGGTGCTGGGATAAGTGGAGGAGGGCCACCGTGGGCCCACGAGGCAGGGGCGCGCCCTATGGGGGGGCGCCCACCACCCTCGTGGCCAGGTGGCAGCTCCTCCCGTGGTAATTTTTGCACAGTAAATCCTCAAATATTCCCGAAAAAATCATATTAAATTGGCATGGCATTCTGAGGACTTTTATTTTCGGGATATTTTTATATTGCACAGATAAGGCAGGAAACAGACAGAAAAATACTATTTTTACTTTATTTCTACTAAATAACAGAAAATATAGAGAGGGTACAGAAGGTTGTTCTTCTAGTTTCATCCATCTCATGCTCATCAAAAAGAATCCACTAACAAGGTTCATCAAGTCTTGTTAACAAACTCATTCCGATAATCATGAAACCGGAGAAATTTCGAATAACACTAAGTTACCTCAACGGGGATATGCACACCCCCTATAATAAGTATATCATATTTCTTTTTGACCATAAGAAGAGGAAATTCAAAACCTCCAATTATAATCGATGGAATTTTTCCAATGGAGTTGATACTATGAACTTGAGGTTGTTTCCTTGGAAACTGTACCGTATGCTCATTACCATTAACATGAAAAGTGACATTGCCTTTGTTGCAATCAATAACAGCCCCTGCAGTATTAAGAAAAGGTCTTCCAAGAATAATAGACATACTATCATCCTTGGGAATATCAAGAATAACAAAGTCCGTTAAAATAGTAACGTTTGCAACCACAACAGGCACGTCCTCACAAATACCGACAGGTATAGCAGTTGATTTATCAGCCATTTGCAAAGATATTTCAGTAGGTGTCAGCTTATTCAAGTCAAGTCTACGATATAAAGAGAGAGGCATAACACTAACACCGGCTCCAAGATCACATAAAGCAGTTTTAATATAATTTCTTTTAATGGAGCAAGGTATAGTGGGTACTCCGGGATCTCCAAGTTTCTTTTGTATTCCACCCTTAAAAGTATAATTAGCAAGCATGGTGGAAATTTCAGCTTCCGGTATCTTTCTTTTATTAGTAATGATACCCTTCATATATTTAGCATAAGGATTTGTTTTGAGCACGTCAGTCAATCGCATATGTAAAAAGATAGGCCTAATCATTTCAGCAAAGCGCTCAAAATCCTCATCATCCTTTTTCTTGGATGGTTTAGGAGGAAAAGGCATGGGTTTCTGAACCCAAGGTTCCCTTTCTTTACCATGTTTCCTAGCAACAAAGTCTCTTTTATCATAACGTTGATTCTTTGATTGTGGGTTATCAAGATCAACAGCAGGTTCAATTTCTACATCATTATCATTACTAGGTTGAGCATCATCATGAACATCATCATTAATATTTTTACTAGGTTCATGTTCATTACCAGATTGTGTTTCAGCATCAGACATAGAAATATCATTTGGATTATCAGGTGGTTCAGCAATAGGTTCACTAGAAGTTTGCACAGTTCTATCATTTTTCTTCTTCTTCTTTTTAGAAGAACTAGGAACATCAATATTATTTCTCTGAGAATCTTGCTCGATTGTCTTAGGGTGGCCTTCAGGATACAAAGGTTCTTGAGTCATTCTACCAGTTCTAGTAGCCACTGTAACAACATAATCATTTTTCTTATTATTCATTTCATGGAGCAATTCTTTTTGAGCTTTAAGTACTTGTTCTACTTGAGTGGTAACCATAGAGGCATGTTTGCTAACAAGTTTAAGTTCACCTCTAATATTAGCCATATAATCACCCAAGTATTTAATTATATCGGAATCGTATTTCAATTGTCTACCAAAATAAGCATTGAAATTTTCTTGTTTGACAAAAAAATTATCAAACTCATCAAAGCATTGCCTAGCAGACTTATAGCGAGGGATATCACCTTCATCAAATCTATAGAGAGAATTTACCTTTACTACCTGTGTCGGGATATCGGGAGGTTCTTCAGTAAATAAATAATTAAGATCATATGTTTCTTCAACAAGCGGTATATTAAGACCATGTATTTCTTCAATAGGAGGTAAATTCTTAACGTCTTCAGCTTTAATACCTTTTTCTTTCATAGATTTCTTTCCCTCTTGCATATCTTCGGGACTGAGAAATAGAACACCTCTCTTCTTCGGAGTTGGTTTAGGAATAGGCTCAGTAATTGGAGCGGGAGCTGGCTCAGGAGGTGCCCAATTATTTTCATTTGTCAACATATTATTCAATAGAATTTCAGCTTCATCCAGTGTTCTTTCCCTAAAAAGAGAACCAGCACAACTATCCAGGTAATCTCTGGAAGCATCGGTTAGTCCATTATAAAAGATATCAAGTATTTCAGGTTTCTTAAGAGGATGATCAGGCAAAGCATTAAGTAACTTGAGAAGCCTCCCCCAAGCTTGTGGGAGACTCTCTTCTTTAATTTGCACAAAGTTGTATATTTCCCTCAAAGCAGCTTGTTTCTTATGAGCAGAGAAATATTTAGCAGAGAAGTAATAAATCATATCCTGGGGACTACGCACACAACCAGGATCAAGAGAATTAAACCATATCTTAGCATCACCCTTTAATGAGAACGGAAATATTTTGAGTATATAGAGGTAACGTGATCTCTCATTATTAGTGAACAGGGCACCTATGTCATTTAACTTAGTAAGATGTGCCACAACAGTTTCAGATTCATAGCCATAAGACAGATCAGATTCAACCAAAGTAATTATATCAGGATCAACAGATAATTCATAATCTTTATCAGGAACACATATAGGTGAAGTAGCAAAAGCAGGATCGGGTTTCACTTTATTTCTAAGTGATTCTTTGTTCCATTTAATTAATAACCTTTTAAGCTCATATCTATCTTTGCAGGCTAAAATAGCTAAAGAAGAATCTTTATCAAAAAGATAACCTTCAGGAATAACAGGCATATTTTCATCATCACTATCATCATCGTATTCAGTTTCATCAATTTCTCTTTCTCTAGCCCTAGCAATTTGTTCTTCAAGAAATTCACTAAGGGGCACAGTAGTATCAGGCATAGAAGCAGTTTCATCATAAGTATCATGCATAGTAGAAGTGGCATCATCAATAACATGCGACATATCGAAGCGAATAGCAGAAGCAGGTTTAGGTGTCGCTAGCTTACTCATAACAGAAGGTGAATCAAGTGCAGAGCTAGATGGCAGTTCCTTACCTCCCCTCATAATTGAGGGATAAATTATTGTCTTAGCGTCTTTCAAGTTCTTCATAGTGTCCAGCAGATATAAATCCAAGTGACTCAAAGAATAGAGCTATGCTCCCCGGCAACATCGCCAGAAAAAGGTCTTGATAACCCACAAGTATAGGGGATCGCAACAGTTTTCGAGGGTAGAGTATTTAACCCAAATTTATTGATTCGACACAAGGGGAGCCAAAGAATATCCTCAAGTATTAGCAGTTGAGTTGTCAATTCAACCACTCCTGGAAACTTAGTATCTGCAGCAAAGTGTTTAGTAGCACAGTAATATGATAGTGGTGGTAACGGCAACAAAAGTAAAGACAGCAAAAGTAATGTTTTTGGTATTTTGTAGTGATTGTAACAGTAACAGCGGGAAAGTAAATAAGTGTAAACCAGTATATGGAAAACTCGTAGGCACCGGATCAGTGATGGATAATTATGCCAGATGCGGTTCATCATGTAACAGTCATAACATAGGGTGACACAGAACTATCTCCAATTCATCAATGTAATGTAGGCATGTATTCCGTATATAGTCATACGTGCTTATGGAAAAGAACTTGCATGACATCTTTTGTCCTACCCTCCCGTGGCAGCGGGGTCCTATTGGAAACTAAGGGATATTAAGGCCTCCTTTTAATAGAGAACCGGAACAAAGCATTAGCACATAGTGAATACATGAACTCCTCAAACTATGGTCATCACCGGGAGTGGTCCCGATTATTGTCACTTCGGGGTTGCCGGATCATAACACATAGTAGGTGACTATAGACTTGCAAGATAGGATCAAGAACTCACATATATTCATGAAAACATAATAGGTTCAAATCTGAAATCATGGCACTCAGGCCCTAGTGACAAGCATTAAGCATAGCAAAATCATAGCAACATCAATCTCAGAACATAATGGATACTAGGGATCAAACCCTAACAAAACTAACTCGATTACATGATAAATCTCATCCAACCCATCACCGTCCAACAAGCCTACGATGCAATTACTCACGCACGGCGGTGAGCATCATGAAATTGGTGATGGAGGATGGTTGATGATGACGACGGCGACGAATCCCCCTCTCCGGAGCCCCGAACGGACTCCAGATCAGCCCTCCCGAGAGGTTTTAGGGCTTGGCGGCGGCTCCGTATCGTAAAACGCGATGATTTCTTCTCCCTGGTTTTTTCTCTCCGAAAGTAAATATATAGAGTTGGAGTTGGCGTCGGAGGGTCAACAGGGGGCCCACGAGGTAGGGGGCGCGCCCCCCACCCTCGTGGAAAGGGTGTGGGCCCCCTGGTCTTCATATTTGGCAAGGTTTTTTATTATTTTTTTCTAAGGTATTCCGTGGAGTTTCAGGACTTTCCGAGAATATTTGCTTTCTGCACATAAAACAACACCAAGGTAATTCTGCTGAAAACAGCGTTAGTCCAGGTTAGTTCCATTCGAATCATACAAGTTAGAGTCCAAAACAAGGGCAAAAGTGTTTGGAAAAGTAGATACGACGGAGACGTATCACTAGCTATACGTGCAGGTTCTTCAGAATATAGCTGAAATCAGGAAGGAATGTGGATCAGGCGACTGTGTTGGGTGACGGGATCTGGGGCTCGATGACTACAAATGGCCGGATAATGGATCTTTGCTGGCGACAGCGCGAGGGTGGCAGGATCCGTCGTGCAGGGCTTGGAAAAGGGCGAACGAGGCCGCCGGCAGCGCTGGACCAGGCCGACAGCGATGGCGCTTGACGAGGGCACGACGGCGGACTTTAACGAGGGCGCGTCGGCGGCGGATCTTGACGAGGGCGCGGCGGTAATGGCGCTTGACGAGGGTGCGGCGACGGGGCTTGACGAGGCGTGGGGGCGGCGGTGTTGACGGCGACGCTTGGTCTGCACAGACCGAAGGAGGGAGCAGAAAAGCAAAGGAACGAGCCTGTATGAGAGCTATGCCGGATTCCTGCGTTTCCCTCAGCCTGGCTGAGAGGGCCCTTTTTGCATCCACCGGGCCAGGCTGAAAAGCCCATGCGGGATACCAAACAGCCAAAAATTGCATGATGGATGCGAGCCCCATGCAATGCAGCTAACCAAACACCCCCTATATACGTGGCCAGGGGCACCCCATAGACACACAAGTTGATCATTGATCTCTTAGCCGTGTGCGGTGCCCCCCTCCACCATAATCCACCTTGGTTATATCATAGCGGTGCTTGGGCGAAGCCCTGTTCCGGTGCATCATCATCACCGTCATCACGCCGTCGTGCTGACGAAGCTCTCCCTCGACACTCTGCTGGATCGTGAGTTCGTGGGACGTCACCGAGCCAAACGTGTGCAGATCGCGGAGGTGTCATACTTTCGGTACTAGGATCGGTCGATCGTGAAGACGTATGACTACATCAACCGTGTTGTCATAACGCTTCCGCTTATGGTCTACGAGGGTACATGGACAACACTCTTCCCCTCTCGTTGCTATGCATCACCATGATCTTGCGTGTGCATAGGATTTTTTTTTAAATTACTACATTCCCCAACACTCGAAAGTCCAGAAGATAAGCTTTCCAACAGAAAAATATTCATCCTATTCAGATTCTGTATGCAAAATTTGTAGGTGTTTCAAGTGAGGTGTGTTAGTGTAGTTCGAATCCGAACCCAAAAGTGGTGGACTTGGTCTCCATCTTCTCTTGGACCAAAAGCAAAGTTGATATGTCTCCAATGTATCTACTTTTCCTAACGCTTTTCCTCTTGTTTTGGAGTCTAGCTTGCATAATTTGAATGAAACTAACCCTGGACTGATGCTGTTTTCAGCAGAACTACCATGGTGTTCTTTTTGTGCAGAAATACAAGTTCTCGGAATGGAACGAAAGTTTGCGAGGAATTTTTATACAATAAACAAGAATTTTTTTGAGCCAAGACCTACCGAAGAGGGGCACCTGGGTGGGCACAACCCACCAGGGCACGCCCCCCTCTCCTAGCGCGCCCAGGTGGGTTGTCCCCACCGCCGCGGACCCTGAAACCGACGCTATAAAATCCTATTTTTCCAGAAAAAATCAGGGAGAAAGAATTATCGCGACCCATGAGACGGAGCCGTCGTCACCTCCTGTTCTTCATCGGGAGGCCAGATTTGGAGTTCATTTGGGGCTCCATAGAGGGGGATCTTTGTTCTTCATCATCACCAACCCTTCTCCATTGCCAATTCCATGATGCTCCCCAACGGGAGTGAGTAATTCCTTTGTAGGCTCGCTGGTCGGTGAGGAGTTGGATGAGATTCATCATGTAATCGAGTTAGTTTTGTTAGGGCTTGATCCCTAGTATCCACTATGTTCTAAGATTGATGTTGCTATGACTTTGCCATGCTTAATGCTTGTCACTTTGGGCCCGGGTGTCATGATTTCAGATCTGAACCGTTTATGTTATCACCATTATATCCATGTTCTAGATCCGATGTTGCAAGTTATAGTCACCAACTATGTGTTATGATCCGGAAACCATGGAGTGACAATAGTCGGGACCACTCGCGGTGATGACTGTAGTTTGAGGAGTTCATGTATTCACTATGTGCTAATGCTTTGTTCCGGTTCTCTATTAAAAGATACCTTAATATCCCTTAGTTTCCAATAGGACCCCGCTGCCACGGGAGGGTAGGACAAAAGATGTCTTGCAAGTTCTTTCCATAAGCACGTATGACTATTTACGGAATACATGCCTACATTATATTGATGAACTGGAGCTAGTGCCATATCGCCCTAGGTTATAACTGTCTCATGATGAATATCATCCAACAAGTCACCGATCCAATGCCTACGAATTTATCATATATTGTTCTTGCTAAGTTACTACTGCTGCTGTTACTGTTGCACTTGTTACAAAACTACTATTATCACTGTTGCTGTTACCATTGCTACTGTCACTATTATCAAAACTATCATATTACTTTGCTACTGATCACGTTGCTGCAGATAATTAATCTTCAGGTGTGGTTGAATTGGCAACTCAGCTGCTAATACCTTCAAATATTCTTCGGCTCCCCTTGTGTCGAATCTATAAATTTGGGTTGAATACTCTACCCTCGAAAACTATTGCGATCTCCTATACTTGTGGGTTACCAAACGTCAGGGAAATTCTTAAGCAGCACCTAATCATCTCCTTTTTTTTCTTCACACGTGGTTTGTACAACTATC
This sequence comes from Triticum urartu, assembly GCF_003073215.2. Classification (NCBI taxonomy): domain Eukaryota; kingdom Viridiplantae; phylum Streptophyta; class Magnoliopsida; order Poales; family Poaceae; genus Triticum; species Triticum urartu. The sequence goes on from NC_053022.1 coordinate 269,673,406, forward strand.
ATATACACCTGCAATTAGACATGACATAAAAGTCAATGGTTTTTTGTCCCGAATAGCATAAATAAATTATTGCATAGTTTGTATTAGAAATCACCTCACAAATATGCATATATACAATATTTTTGGTCGTATTCAAGGTAGTCATGTCCTCATCAGTATTTCTGCAACAGGTAGAAAATAGGTTCGCTCCTCAAAAGGTGGAAGGATTGGTATGTAGGTGTGAATACTCGATATGTATGTGATGTGATTCTACCCGCATCTTCTGATGCAGACCCACTCTTAATAGTGCGGATTTCCTACTACCAAAAAATAGAAACGCGTCGGAAATGCATCTTCTCTCTTTTACATCCGGAGGGGTGCTCAACCGTCTTGTGTCTTATGAAGTATACCTGAGTAGCTTAGGCACACAGTTAGTTTGCAAATTGCATTGCCATGAACACCAAAACACTTAAGGCTGGAAATGCCCTCTCACGTAGCCCCTACATTCTTGAGCCCAAAGGGGCATAGTGATGTAGCAGCAGGGGCCAAAAAGCGTAATGAAGGAGATCTTCTCCTGGTCGGACTCCTTCATGCATATCTGATGGTAGCCAGAGTAGACGTCTAAAAAACATAGGCGCTCGGAGCCTGTATTTGAATCTATCACTTGGTCGATGTGAGGCAGAGGGAACAAGTCCTTTGGGCACTGAGGGAGTCCTGGATTAGGGGGTGTTCGGGTAGCCAGACTATACCTTCAGCCGGACTCCTGGACTATGAAGATACAAGATTGAAGACTTCGTCCCGTGTCCGGATGGGACTTTCCTTGGCGTGGAAGGCAAGCTTGGCGATGCGGATATTCAAGATCTCCTACCATTGTAACCAACTCTATGTAACCCTAACCCTATCCGGTGTCTATATAAACCGGAGGGTTGTAGTCCGTAGGCAATCAATTCCATACACAACAATCATACTATAGGCTAGCTTCTAGGGTTTAGCCTCCTTGATCTCGTGGTAGATCTACTCTTGTACTACCCATATCATCAATGTTAATCAAGCAGGAGTAGGGTATTGCCTCCATCGAGAGGGCCCGAACCTGGGTAAAAACATCGTGTCACTTGTCTCCTGTTACCATCCGGCCTTTACGCATATTTCGGGACCCCCTACCCGAGATCCACCGGTTTTGACACTGACATTGGTGCTTTCATTGAGAGTTCCTCTGTGTCGTCGCCTTTAGGCCCGATGGCTCCTTTGATCATCAACAACGATGCAGTCCAGGGTGAGACTTTGCTCCCCAGACAGACCTTCGTCTTCGGTGGCTTCGCTCTGCGGGCCAATTCGCTCGGCCACCTGGAGCAGATCGAAAGCTACGCCCCTGGCCATCAAGTCAGGTTTGGAAGCTTAAACTACACGGCTGACATCCGTGGAGACTTGATCTTCGACGGGCTCGAGCCACGGCCAAGCGTGCCGCACTATCTCGAGGGGCATGATCTAGCTCTGCCCCCGGACAGTGTCCTGGAGGCCGCACACGCATCGGTTCCGACCCCTAACTCGGAGCCTATTGCTCCAATCGAGGATGAGCGGTTGGACGTCACCTCGGGGGCTGCGATCCCAAAAGCGATCGAGCCGAACGCTAGCCCCGCACTCTGCACGACCCGTGACTGTGAGGATCCGGACTCCTCCCCGGACTCTGAACCCACCGCGCCCCTGCCAATCGAATCCAATTGGGCGCCGATAATGGAGTTCACTGCTGTAGACATCTTACAGCATTCTCCTTTTGGCGACATCCTGAATTCTCTTAAGTCTCTCTCTTTATCACGAGAGCCCTGGCCGGACTACGGTCAGCGAGGGTGGGATACGGACGATGAGGAAATTCAAAGCCCACCCACCACCCACTTTGTAGCCACTGTCGATGATCTAACCGACATGATTGACTTCAGCTCCGAAGACATCGACGGCATGGACAACGATGTAGGAGACGAACAGGAACCAGCACCTGTAGGGCGCTGGAAGGCCACCTCGTCATATGACATATATATGGTGGATACTCCAAAAGATGGAGATGGCGATGGAACAGTGGGGGATGACGCCCCCAAGAAACAGCCAAAGCGCCGGCGTCAGCGGCACCGCTCTAAATCCCGCCAAAGCAAAAACGGTGATTCCGGCACGGGAGATAATACTACCCCGGATAGCGCCGAAGAACACCCACCTCAGTAAGATTCGGCACAGGAAGATGGAGAAGCCAGCCCTCATGAGAGGGCGGCAGACCGAGAGGTCGAGGATGATAACTATACGCCTCCCTCCAAAGACGAGGCAAGCCTCGATGACGACGAATTCGTCATACCATCAGACCCCGCCGAACAAGAGCGTTTGAAACGCAGGCTTTTAGCCACGGCAAGCAGCCTCAAGAAAAAGTAGCAACAGCTTAGAGCTGCCCAAGACTTGCTAGCTGATAGATGGACTGAAGTCCTTGCGGCCGAAGAGTATGAACTCGAACGCCCCTCCAAGAGTTACCCGAAGCGCAGGCCGCTACCCCAATCAGAGGAGGAAGCACCTACATCACCAGCGCATGACATGGCAGACCGGCCACCTCGCGGCCGCGATAGAGAGGCCTCTCGGCCCTCCACCCAAGCCATGCCCCGACGCTGCTCAACTAAGGCACGGGAAAATGCGCCCGACCTGCGAGACATACTGGAGGATAAGGCAAGACAAACAAGATCGATCTACAGATCGCGCAGGCGCCCTACGGCATGTGACAATGATCCTCACTCCGGATACAACAAATCCGGCCGGGCCGAACACAATAGACATAGCTCTTCCGAGCTGCGTCGTGATATAGACCAGTACAGAGGCGCCGCACACCCGCTATGCTTCACGAATGAAGTAATGGATCATAAAATCTCAGAGGGTTTCAAACCCGTAAATATCGAATCATACAATGGCACAACAGATCCGGCGGTATGGATCGAGGATTATCTCCTTCACATCCACATGGCACGCGGCGATGATCTACACGCCATCAAATACCTCCTGCTCAAACTTAAAGGACCGGCCCGGCATTGGCTTAACAGCTTGCCAGCAGACTCAATCGGTTCTTGGGAGGACCTGGAAGCCGCATTCCTCGACAACTTCCAGGGCACTTACGTGCGACCGCCGGATGCCGATGACTTAAGCCACATAATTCAGCGGCCAGAGGAATCAGCCAGACAATTCTGGACACGGTTCCTGTAAGTGCATCTAGTGCCACCCCTAGTTGGTTTTGGAGTATTGACGACAAACCTAGCTGAGGGACTAATGTGTTTGTGAGAATTGCAGGATAACACAGGTAGAAGTCCCTCATTGATTCGGTTTTCCTACCAGAGATGACCCCTAAAAATGTATGAAGACATTGAAGTCAAAGGTGGTATATGAAGATATTCACATTGAAGACTATGACAAGAGAAGACACTATATGAAGCCTATGGAGCTCGAAGACGTAGATCTTTCATAGTTCTTTTTCTTTTGTGTTGAGTCATAGGAACCACCATACTGTTAAGTGGGGTCCAGGAGAACCAGTCAGAATGACTGAAGTGATGCCTAAACCAAAAACCTATGTCTTCGAGTGAAGACAATGAGAGCGAATCTTGTCCAGAGCCGGACAAGTCAGCTTTGCTTGTAGCCCAAGTAAAGTTGCCATGAGAGTTTGAAATCTGACCGTTGAGACACGTGTCAGTTCCTTAGTGACCCAGGGTCATTTCGGACAAATCAGGTCGGGTTGCCAAGTGGCTATAAATAGCCCACCCCCCACAACCATAAATGGTTGGCTGCTCATATTAAGAGTACGGCTTTTGTCGTTTGAGAGCAACCCACCTCGAAGCCTTTGAGAGAGAATTCCTTGCGAGGATAAAGCCCTAACCACCCAGAGCCAAAGAGAATTAGGCATCACTTAAATCTTCTTGTCTGTGTGATCTGAAGACTTATTACACTTGAGGACTGTGCATCCTCCAGCCGGTTAGGCGTCGCGTTCTGAGCATCCAAGAGACATTGTGGATTGCCGGTGAACGAAGTCTGTGAAGGTTTGGGAGTCTACCTTGAAGACTTACCAGAGTGATTGGGCGAGGTCTGTGTGACCTTAGCTCAAGGGGAATACGGTGAGGACTGGGTGTCCTGAGCTGCGTGTTCAGGACTGGGTGTCCGGGACTGTGTGTCCTAAGGTTTAAATACCTAGCCGCCCCAACCAGACGTACAGTTGTCACAGCAACTGGAACTGGTCCAACAAATCATTATCTTCAACGAGTCACTGGTTTCATCTTCCCTTCCCTTTACTTACTGTTGCTCCTTGTGAAGTCATTGTATGTTTGCACTATCTTTTGTCTTCACTGAGTGACTGCATGTTCTGTATGGCTTCATAATATCTTCCTACCTGATCCTTACTACATTGCTGCTATTAAGTCATTGTGTTTTCACTTTATTGAATACTTGACTATGGCTTGCCTAGTGTAGTCTACCTTTCGCTACATGGTAATAGGTTTATTTCTATCGTTTGTCTTCATAACTTCCACGTTTTGAAGACTTTCATAAAAATCGCCTATTCACCCCCCCCCCTCTAGTCGATATAACGCACTTTCAGTTCCTAACAAAGAAAAACCAGATAGTCGACTGTCCGGACGTAGAGGCCCTAGCAGCCTTCAAGCATAACATCCGCGACGAGTGGCTTGCCCGGCACCTGGGACAGGAAAAGCCGAAATCCATGGCAGCCCTCACGACACTCATGACCTGCTTTTGTGCGGGAGAAGACAGCTGGCTAGCTCGCAGTAACAACTTATCAAAGAACCCTGGTAATTCGGATACCAAGGACAAAAGTGGCAGGACACGTCGGAATAAGCAAAAACGTCGTGTTAACAGCGACAGCAATGAAGACACGGCGGTCAATGCCGGATTCAAAGGCTATAAATCCGGTCAGCGGAAAAAGCCATTCAAAAAGAATACTCAGGGCCCATCCAGTTTGGACCGAATACTCGATCGCTTGTGCCAGATACATGGCACCCCCGAAAGGCCAGCCAATCACACTAACAGGGATTGTTGGGTGTTCAAGCAGGCAGGCAAGTTAAGGGCCGAAAACAGAGACAAGGGGCTGCACAGCGACGACGAGGAGCCCAAGCCGCCGAACAACAATGGACAAAAGGGCTTTCCCCCACAAGTGCGGACGGTGAACATGATATACGCAACCCACATTCCCAAGCGGGAGCGGGAGCGTGCGCTACGGGACGTATACGCGATGGAGCCAGTCGCCCCAAAGTTCAACCCATGGTCCTCCTGCCCGATCACTTTTGATCGAAGGGACCATCCCACTAGCATCCGTCATGGCGGCTTCGCCGCATTGGTTCTTGACCCAATCATCGACGGATTTCATCTCACAAGAGTCCTCATGGACGGCAGCAGTAGCCTGAACCTGCTTTATCAGGATACAGTGCGGAAAGTGGGCATAGATCCCTCAAGGATTAAGCCCACAAGAACGACCTTTAAAGGCGTTATACCAGGTGTAGAAGCCAACTGTACAGGTTCAGTAACACTTGATGTGGTCTTCGGATCCCCGGACAATTTCCGAAGCGAAGAGTTAATCTTCAATATAGTCCCGTTTCGCAGTGGCTATCACGCCCTGCTCGGACGAATCGCATTCGCAAAGTTCAATGCGGTGCCGCACTATGCATATCTCAAGCTCAAGATGCCAGGCCCTCGAGGAGTAATTACGGTCAACGGAAACACCGAACGCTCCCTCCGTACGGAGGAGCATACTGCGGCTCTCGCAGCGGAGGTACAAAGTAGCCTTCTCAGGCAATTCTCCAGTCCGGCCATTAGAAAGCCAGACACTGCCAAGCGCGCCCGGAGTAACCCACAGCAGGACCGCCTGGCACACTCTGAGCAAGCGTAGCAATGCGGCCCCAACCCCAGCTTCCGTGACATAGCGAAACCAGTACCTCGCGTACATAACTACGCCCTTGAAATACCATGGGCACAGGGGAAGGGGCACAATAACAGCACGCCCAAAATACGGCTTAAAACATACTAGGGGCTGCCGGATTCTTTTTTTAATTTTTTCTTACTTTCAGGACTCCACACTTCGGATGACCTGTTCGGCAATTCGACTGCCGCACAAACGATGCAAGATCCAGGGAGGCAGACAAGCCATGCCGCATTATGGAACTCCCAGGTGGTCTCTGTTATGAGCGGTATACCTGTTTTAAATACAATTCCGCGGCCTGCCCCTGGTCAGGACATACTGAATAGTCCAATATCTTTTGCTTACCGCACTATTTGTATCGTTCGGCTTTGATAAATAGCCTCTCTATAAACAATGCTTAGCTTCTTGTCTATTTTTTGCATTATCTTCTTTTCACATTTATGTTTATTAAATGACATGATTGCACCCGTACACCATGGTATGGCAAACACGCCAGGGGCTTCAGTACCCCTCATAATGGTGTGAGAAGTCCGTACACTTTCACAAGTGCGGCACCCCGAACTTATAGCACTGTATGCATCGGCTCCGAATCATGATTTGGGTCAATAGTTGGGTTTGCCCGGCTCCTATGTTTTGGTGCCTTACGTTCCGCTCTATCGGCTAAGGTAGCACTAGGAGAACCACTGCGATTGTGCCCCGGTTCAGCTGGGTTAAGCACCTCAGTGGAGAAAGCTAAAACTGACTGTCATGATGTGGCGAGAGACCGGTCGCTGTTCGAGAGGTTTTTCGAGTCCCTAAAGGCTTATGCCACTTCGAGCGAGGAGCTGGCTTTGTCCGGCCAAGGCGTGGATAGCGCCCCGAACTTGGTCTTCCGAACTAGGGGCTTCGCCGAAATTTAAAATTATAGAGTTCTATGGCTAAGTGAGAGTGTTCAAGCATTATAGTCTGATTGCCTGGTTCGTTGTGCTGAGCGCCTCCCTCGAAGGACCCAACTATGGGAAAAAGAGCGCTCGGGTTTATCCCGAACACCCCAGCACTAGTGGCATGGGGGCAGAAGCCGACGACTGGCCATCTCTCAATTTTTTGATAAACGGCCGCACAGAAAGTAATATTTTAAATTCAACAAGCATTGCTTAGCGCATATGAACAAGTTTTCAGCGCACAGGATAAACACGAGCGAGTTCATTCAAAAATTACATCCTTGGTACATTCATCTGCCACAAGGCGGGCACCCGCAAGAACATCCTTATAGTAGTTCTCGGGCTTGCGATGCTCCTTCCCCGGTGGCGGCCCGTCCCTCACAAGCTTTTCACCGTCTAGCTTACCCCAGTGCACCTTTGCACGGGCAAGGGCCCAACGGGCACCTTCGATGCAGACGGAGCGCTTGATGACCTCGAGCCTTGGACAGGCCTCCACCAGCCGCCGCACCAGCCCAAAGTAGCTCCCAGGTAGGGCCTCTCCGGGCCACAGCCGAACTATGAAGCCCTTCATGGCCTGTTCGGCCGCCTTGTGGAGCTCGACCAGCTGTTTCAGCTGGTCGCTCAAGGGCACAGGGTGTCCGGCCTCAGCATACTGAGACCAGAACACCTTCTCCGTCGAGCTGCCCTCTTTAGCTCGGTAGAATGCGGCGGCGGCGGATACGCTGCGGGGAAGATCTGCGAATGCCCCTGGAGAGCTCCGGATTCGGGTAAGTAACAAGTAGTTTACTTTTATATTTCTACTTTGCATAAAGAATGCCTTACCCGCTGCAATCTTCTTCATCTCCTCCAACTCTTGGAGGGCCTTTTGGGCTTCGGCCTTGGCAGACTTGGCAGTCTCCAGGGCCGTCGCGAGCTCGGATGCTTGCGTCTTTGACTCAAGCTCCAAACTCTCATGTTTTTTCATGAGAGCCTGAAGCTCTTGCTGCACCTCGCCGACCTGGGCCTCAAGTTTTTCTCGCTCGGTGCGCTCCGCGGCCGCTTTCTTTTCGACCTCAGACAGCGCCTGCTTGAGGGTCGTCACCTCAGTCGTGGCCCCTATAATAAGCAGTACAATCCTGTTATTTTTTGCAATCACGTCTTTTTATAGGCACCTTTCCTGTAAGGTATTTTCTTACCTTCTTTCTCCTCGAGCTACCGCTTGGCAAGGCCGAGCTCTTGCTCGGTTCGCTCGAGGCCCTGTTTCAGGGCACCCACCTCCGCAGTCAGTGCGGCGGTGGCTAGCAGCGAAGCCTGCATACGCATATTGACTCTTTGTTGTTAGACTCCTGTGAAATTTAATAGATCCTCTATTCAGCTTTTCTTTCCGAACGCCAAACAGAGCATCAGGGGCTACTGTCTATGCGGTTATATTTTTACATATTTTTTACTTACCTCGAAGCCTGTTAGGAGGCTAGCGCAAGCTTCACTCAGTCCGCTCTTGGCGGACTGAACCTTCTGGATCACCATACTCATAATAGTACGGTGCTCCTCGTCGATGGAGGCGCCGTCAAGCACCTCCAGCAGATTGTCCGGCACCTCCGGTTGGACGGAGGCCGCCGGCTCAGAAGGCTTGCTCCTCTTGGAAGGAGTTCGCCTACCGCGGTACAGAACTGTTGAAGATTCCGGCACGGTGTCCGGCACAAAGCCGGACTTGGAGCCCTGGGGGGTCTTGTCCCCTTTACTCCTGGGGTCCGGGAGGTCGCCTTGCGGCTCCTCCAGGACCACCTCCTCCTGCCCCGGAGCTCGTTGCGACGCCACTTCGGCGTCGTCCGCAGTGCGGGGGGAGACAGCGGGCGGAACTGAGTTCACGTCCGATGAATCCAGGGAGCCGCTCGACGACTCGTTGAGTTCGGCCCGGGGCGGGCTGCATAATTATGTTCGACATTAGGGAAAGCTGTGCGACAAAGGAACGTCATGAGTTACTCTGATATCCGAATACTTACAATTTCGCCGGACGCTTGGCCCTATCTGGCCACTCCTCTTCGTCCTCTTCGGCGTCGGGGGAGTAGTTCGGCGGAGGGGTCTTCCTCTTCCTGGACCCTTCGGCCTCCCCCGTTGGGGCGGCCTTCCTTTTCTTTCCTCCCCCCGCTGGAGGGGGAGAGTTTTCTTCTTCCTCCTCCTCGTTCTCACGGGAGGAGAGCGTCTCGGACTCATCGAATGACGAGTCCGACACCACCACATTACGGGCACTCTTTCGAGTCCCCGTGGCCTTCTTCTTCTTGGCCTTCTTCTCCGGCACCACATAAGGCGCCGGAACCAGCAGCTTCACTAGGAGAGCAGGGGCTGGGTCTTCGGGCAAGGGAGCCGGACAGTTAATCGATCCGGACTGCGCCTGCCAAGCCTGTCAAAGGTGAGGGAGTTTAGATCCCGCATAGAGTCAAACTATGAAAAAACTTAACATCCTGTAAAAGGTGAAAATAGCTTACCTCGCTAGCGTGACGCTGCGAGCTGTATCCGCGGTCCTCGGAAGCGGATGTGGGAGCCTCGGCGCCTTTGGTTAGCACCTTCCAGACGTCTTCATACGTCGTGTCAAAGAGCCTGTTAAGGGTTTGGTGCTGCGCCGGGTCGAACTCCCACAGATTAAAGTCCCGTTGTTGACACGGGAGGATCCGACGGACGAGCATAACCTGGACTACATTGACGAGCTTGATCGGCTTGCTCACCAGGGACTGGATGCATGTCTGCAGTCCGGTCACCTCTTTTTCGTCGCCCCACGACAGGCTCGTCTCTTTCCAGGACATAAGCCGCGTGGGGGGTCCGGATCGGAACTCGGGGGCTGCAATCCATTTTGGATCGCGCGGCTCGGTGATGTAAAACCACCACGATTGCCACCCCTTCAGGGTCTCCACGAAGGAGCCCTCGAGCCATAGGACATTGGCCATCTTGCCCGCCATGGCGCCTCCACACTCCGCCTGGCTGCCGCGCACCACCTTGGGCTTGACGTTGAAGGTCTTGAGCCAGAGGCCGAAATGGGGGCGGATGCGGAGGAAAGCCTCGCACACGACGATAAACGCCGAGATGTTGAGGACGAAGTTCGGGGCTAGATCGTGGAAATCCAGGCCATAGTAAAACATGAGCCCCCGGACAAATGGGTGGAGTGGAAAACCCAGTCCGTGGAGGAAGTGGGGAAGGAATACTACCCTCTCATGGGGCCTTGGGGTGGGGAGAAGCTGCCCCTCCTTGGGAAGCCGGTGCACGATGTCTTTGGACAAGTATCCGGCCTTCCTTAGCTTTTTGACATGGCCCTCCGTGACGGAGGAGACCATCCACTTGCCTCCCGCTCCGGACATTGCTGGAGAAGGTTGAGGTGGGAAGTGCGGGCTTGGGCGCTGGAGCTCGAGTGCGCAGGAGATGGATAGGCAAAGGAGGAAGAAGGCGTAGGTAAAAAGGTGGATCCTTGTCCCCTTATATGGGCGGATGCGGTTGTGCGTCCCCACCTGCTTAGTAAAACTCGCTTGCCTCCCAAGCGCCGTGATAAGTGGCGCGGTTGGATTACCCACGTCCGTATTGATGAGAATCCCGTAAAAGGGGGGTACACGATCTCTGCTTTGACAAGACGTGCCAAGGAAACCGCCTCGCAAAACACGCTGAGGTGGAAAAGTGAAAACGATTCGAGTGAAGAACTTGGCTGTAGTGTGATGACGCACTGCGGAATACGTCAGCAGATTTGATTTGTGTTAATATTATTCTCTCTATGGCAATATGTGGAAGCTTATTTTGCAGAACCGGACACTACTCTTGGTGTTTACAATCTTCTATGAAGGACTTGGAGGAGGAACCCGCCTTGCAATGCCGAAGACAATTTGCGCGCCGGACTCATCGTCATTGAAGCCTAGTTCAGGGGCTACTGAGGGAGTCCTGGATTAGGGGGTGTTCGGGTAGACGGACTATACCTTCAGCCGGACTCCTGGACTATGAAGATACAAGATTGAAGACTTCGTCCCTTGTCCGGATGGGACTTTCCTTGGCGTGGAAGGCAAGCTTGGCGATGCGGATATTCAAGATCTCCTACCATTGTAACCGACTCTATGTAACCCTAACCCTATCCGGTGTCTATATAAACCGGAGGGTTGTAGTCCGTAGGCAATCAACTCCATACACAACAATCATACCATAGGCTAGCTTCTAGGGTTTAGCTTCCTTGATCTCATGGTAGATCTACTCTTGTACTACCCATATCATCAATATTAATCAAGCAGGAGTAGGGTATTACCTCCATCGAGAGGGCCCGAACCTGGGTAAAAACATCATATCCCTTGTCTCCTGTTACCATCCGGTCTTGACGCACAGTTCGGGACCCCCTACCCGAGATCCGCCGGTTTTGACACCGACAGGCACGCTTTGTTGAGGTCTGTATAGTCGACACACATGCACGGCCATGACATGTTCTTCCGTACCATGACGAGGTTGGCCAACTACTCTGGATGTGAGGCTTATACGATGAACCAGCACCTAGGAGTCGGGCGGTCTCCTCACCGATGGCCCACCTTTTCTCCGTAGTGAAGCGACGAAGGGCTTGTGTTTACTGGCATTGTGTCCTTCTGGACATCAAGGTTGGGTTGTGCAATATTTCCGGGAACCCCTGGCATATCCGCAGGCTTCTAGGCGAAGATGTCCCAACTGCTTTGGAGGAATTGTAGGATGGTGTCCTACTGTTCTTCTGATGTCTCCTCTCATTTACTGTTTTATCGAGTCCTCTGGGTGCACTTGGAATTTCTTGGTTTCCTTCGCCGACTGGAAGGCTGGACCTGGCCTGGGCTTGGCCGACAATGGTGTTGTGGATGTGTCGACGGACTGCTTGATGTGTTCGAGTTTTGCGGAGGTTAGCACTGCCTCGGCAAGCTCCACGTTTGTAGCCTATGCTTCGAGCGCCCTCTCGGGGCTGTCGTGGATCATGATGGTCCAACATGGGCCCGGCATATTTAGTTGGAGGTATGCATACGAGGGTAGTGCCATGAAGTTTGCATAGGCCGATCTGCCGAGGATGGCATTGTAGCCCGCGCGGAATGGTGCGACCTCGAATCTGAGTGTTTCTGACATGAAGTTTTGCTTGTCCTTGAAGACAACCTCTTGATCGAACTGGCCGAGGGGATGTACTTGCTTGCCTGGCACCAAATCGTGCAAGTTGGTATGCGAGGGCAACAGACGAGACTGGGAGATTCCCATCTAGGCGAGGGTTTCGGGGAAGATGATGTTTACGCCGCTGCCACCATCCATCAGAACCCACGGGAAGCACAAACCTCCAACGACCGGATCTATCACCAAGGAAAAATTTCCTGGATGGGAGACATAGGCCGGATGGTCGGTGCTTCAAAAGCGATCGTGAAATTATACCACTCTAAGGGTTCCGTTGGCGTTGGCGTGTCGGGTAAGCTTCTGAGCCCGACGTATATCGGCGGCCTGGAAGATCATGTTGACGCCTACCAATCGGGCGGGTTGATCGGTCGGTGAAGGCCCATACGCCGCGAGGTTGGCCGGGATCAGCGCTCCTTCACCACGATGTTTCTGTGTTGGTCGAAGTAGAAATTGAGGCCTCCGAAGCAGATTTTGCCGATGGAGGAGCGCGGTGTTACGTCATAAAGCAGCCCGTGGTCATCAACCTCGAGCTTGAAAGAGTCGAAGACAAAAGTCTGGACTGACATGAAGTCGTTGAGCATGTATCTGATCTGGGTTCGTTCTCCGATCGGCGTAGCCCATGCCTGGTGTGCCAACTGATGAGACATAGAACCGTCAGTACCCTCGGTAGGGTGGCGAACGCGGCCAACAGTACCAAATTGGAGGTCACATGAGGAAGTTACCCAGGTTCGGGTCTTCGTTGAGCAGCAACACCCTAAGTCCTGCTACTGGTTTGTATTCATGGTGGAGTATCTCGTGCGAGGGTTACAATGGGGAAATGATATCTGACTATCGAGAGTATGTTTTTATGAGAGTAGATGGATAGACGTGGTGCGAGAACCCTTAGCCGGGACACCGTCACACATCGTGTGTGTGAAGTTGCCACCATGGCCATGGTGGCGGCAAACCCGGCGATACTCGACGTCAATCAGGCCATGCTCGACTCTGAGCACATCGCTAGGGCCATCCACCACAAGCGCTCGCGGCTCCACGTAAATGAGGCGGCTGACGACGATACGCCAGACAAACACAACGATAATGCCAAAGAGGTATCTGTCGTCAGTGACGCATCGTTAGCGTCGACCCGCAACAAAGACGAGGCCGGACCTTGCTGCATGGCCCTCACCTCCGTCGTCGACTTCCAGAGCGACAATGACGGGGAGTAGATTCAGTTTTTTTAGATATTTTATTACTTGTTTTAGGGTTTTTTGCTATGTTTTTCCCTGAAAATCACTGCAAAATTCGGTGTCCGTGGTGTTATGGTGACTCCGATTGGCGGCTCCCATTGTTCGCGGATACGTTTCATGAACATTTAGTAATCTTAATTTGGTGATCCATGAACATTTAGTGATCTTCATATGGTGATGCACGGAGTTGTCCTAATCAAGTTCCTCTATAAAAGTTTCTGCACAGGTGTTCTAAGCCCACCGTACAAGTTCAGTAGTTTTCACTCGATGTTACAGTTTTCATTTATTTTTAATAACTAGAATTTGGTAACTAATGTAGGACTATATATATATCCTAGAATCTGGTATGATTGGTCAAACCATGTCACTGTCCATCATGGTCATTCAAACCGCAGTACTCGCAGTTTTTTTAAACCCAACTGTGTGCACATACGAAAGCTGTAGTAGTAGTATATTATTTTCCTTCCGTGCCTTATCATTGGGGTATCCCCTTTTTATAACAACTTTCCCTTAAAATACCAGCGATACCATCAATCGAAAGTATATTATTTTTCCTGAGAAACATCAAAGTAAAAAAATTGATGGAAGCTTATTTCGTGGTGGGTGTCGAAGGCAGAGACTTTTCTCCTGCTCTTTTAGGTTTTGCTCGTGTATTCTAATCTGTTGTGTACACTAGTGGAGGACTCAAAAGCACAAGAATCCAAACTAGCCTCGATGGAGTATAAAAACTGCAGTTGTTGCCTGGAATTTTGTAGAGCAGATATGCCAACCATTTGAAGCTGTATAATACTCCTTGTAATGATATTATAAGAGTACTACAGCACCACAAGCCAACAAGAAATGATTGAAAACCGAAGAAGTTTGAAATCTGGCCTGCGGAAGCCTGACGTGTGCTTTTCGTTTTATAGAAAAGGAAAAATCTGACGTTTGGCTAGCCAGTACGTCTACGAGGAGTAGCACTATATTGCACGCACTCGCAACTCGCAAGCTGAAAAAGACCCGGAGCTGAGCAGTGTCACTTTCCCCCGGCGTGACGGGGACAACTCATCCGACGATTACACATTTTTGGTGTGACATGATACATGCAACCGTCAGAGAGACAGGGAGAGGAGGACAGACAATGACGACACGAGCTTTCGAGGGGCAAGCAAGCAGGGAAAGCCAGCCATGGCATGCCCGCACTAGGAAGTCAGACATGCCTTCGTCGGCATGAGCAATCGTCACCTTTTATACCGCGAGAGATCTGTGTGCCAAAATCTAGATGAGAGCGCGGGGTTGGAGATATCACCGATATGCATGCCAAATGGGAGCGAGCGAGGCAGCTTAGATTTGGGACCATATCATTCCCCTGTTCCACCTTCGTCTCCTTTTGGTGCGACGAAGACGCGCGGGCGGAACATACAAATGCATATACTACATGTCATCATCAGGCGAGTGTTTGGTTCAGCCCATTGATTTTGGTCCTCTTGCACGAGTGGTTCGGTAGAGCTGTTGAGCTAATACAGCCTCTGAGCCTTGTTTTGCACTTCATTTGATTTCCCGCAAATGCCTAGGCTACATGAGAGCAAAAACACAAGCATAATGTTTGGTTTGCAAGTCTGTGCTCCCAAATGCAACATATGGTTGTTTGCCATTTCTTCAAAGTCAGGCTCTACAAGGTTGCTTTAAGGGCATCTTCAACGGCAATCCACAAATTTTCTTCCGCATCCGTGTGCGGACAGGGGACCAGTCCGCGGACACGAATACGGGAGGATATCATCCAATGCTAGCCGCATGCACTGCAAAATCTATTTAAACAAACTGGATAAAATACGTGCAAAACCGAACGGATTCATTCAAGTTCTAATATAATTTATATAAACAGATAATATTTTGCCATTGTACTAAAAACTATTTAAAAACACTAAACCCTATATCGGACGACTACCTCGTAAGCATGCCCGCCATGTCCTGCCACATCGCCGTCGTCGTCCCTCCAGCGGCGCAAGGATGCCGGAGGTCCGCGGCAGCCCTGTCCGGCGGCTGCCTGACGCTCACGGAGAAGCCTCTCCGCCTCCTGCTGCGCGACGGCCGCCCTGGCCACTGCCGAAGGCGCTGGTAGCGCCCTGGCGGCGACCTTGCCCCTGCCGGCGTTGGCGGAGCAGTCGCTAAGCTATCACTCCTTCCCGATCTTGGCAAGCTCGCCGTTCGGCGCCTGGTGGCCGTCTCGGCGATGGTGACGGAGCGGTCGAGCGTCCACGCCGCGACGAGGTTCGGGTGCAACGTCTGTCTTTGCGAACGCGGAGCGGTGACCGACATTGCGTCAGCCGTACCTCGCTTGCTGCCGCGCCGCGCGCTCGCCCTCGGGTACCATGGCCTGAGAGCCGGAGGCACCGCCGAAACCACCGTCTCCGAGGTAGTGGAGGATGCCGCCATGCGCTTTGGCGATCGTGAGCGGCAGCTCCTCCTTCGTCTGTCGGCGATGGCGGCGTGGTAGCGACGAGGGCCCATCGATCCACGCATAGCGGCTGTGCGGCAGGGGCGACGCCGGTTCGTCCTTTATGCAGCGGAGGCACTGGGGGATGTCGGCTCCTGCTTCACGCGACCGCCGATGTGGAGGCCGCTGCTATGCGGCAGGGTCACCGGCTATAGGATCGAAAATATGTCTAGAGGGGGGGTGATTAGACTACTTGACCAAATAAAAACTTATCATTTTCTCAATTTTAGTTGTGGGCAAGTTTTAGCAATTCTACCAAGTCAAATGCACCCTACACATGCAAGTCTAAGAGTTGTGCAGCGAAAAGTAAAGACTTTGCATATGAATGTAAAGGAGGGATTAGAGATTTCAAACGCAAGGAAGACACGATGATTTTTGGCATGGTTTTGATAGGTGATGCTATCATACGTCCATGTTGGTGAAGACTTCAACCTACGGAGGGTAACGGTTGCGGGAGTCCACGGAGGGCTGCACCCATGAAGGGTCCACGAAGAAGCAACCTTATCTATTTCATCATGACTTACGTCCACGAAAGACTGATCTCATTTGGGTAGATTTTTGCGAAGTAGGCATCTTCTTGCCCTTACAAACCCATTAGTTCAACTCCACATGATCTTGGAGGCTCCTAAGTGACACATAACCAATCTAGGAGACACCACTCTCCAAAAAGTAATATATGTTGTGTTGGTGATGAACTCCTTGCTCTTGTGCTTCAAATGATAGTCTCCTCAACACTCAATCTCTCTCACACATATTTGGCTTGGGTAGGAGAAGGATTTGAGTGGAAAGCAACTTGGAGAGGCTAGCAATCAAGGTTCAAATGGTAGGATTGGAATCTCTTGATCTCAACACATGAGTAGGTTGTTCTCTCTCATAAAACAAATGGTGGAAGTAGTGTTTCGTTCTCATGGCTCTCATAGAGAGTAAGTGGGGGTGGAGGGGTATAAATAGCCTTCACCCAAAATCCAACGTTATACAATTTTGACTCAAATCGGTGAGACCGAACATAAACTCGGTGAGACCGATCTATGTAAAAGATATGAACGTTGGGATTTTCGGTGGGACCGAAGTGCAATGGCTAAGGCAAAACCTTGTTTTGAAATTTCCGATTGTTTCAACTCGGTGCTTCCGAAGTGAAACAATGTCATTCAAGAAACTTGGCAAGGCCATCTCGTGAAGGAAATATGCCCTAGAGGCAATAATAAAGTTGTTATTTATATTTTATTATATCATGATAAATCTTTATTATTCATGCTAGAATTGTATTAACTGGAAACTTAGTACATGTGTGAATACATAGACAAACAGAGTGTCACTAGTATGCCTCTACTTGACTAGCTCGTTAATCAAAGATGGTTAAGTTTCCTAGCCATGGACAAGAGTTGTCATTTGATGAAC